>NC_053426.1:21279341-21646182 GCF_007990345.1 Gossypium hirsutum | reverse complement strand
TTTGTCACAAACCCCTTATTAGTTTAAACGTTCCTCTATCTCTTTATTTAGACATACCAAATAGTTTACTGTGCTGATGCATCTTAAGACTAATTCCACAAAAGGATTCGCAAAGTCCTTCTTTAACATAGCTTTTCAAGAAAAACCCATTCAACTCTATCATATGCTTTGCTCATATCGAGTTTTAGCGCTAACCCTCCTTATTGACCTATCATTCGTTGTTTGAGAGTGTGCATTAGTTCATACCCAAGAAGGATATTATCAGTATGAGTCTTCCCGGGATAAATTTACTTTGGGCTTCATTAATACATATATGTAAAACTTTTTTGGAGCCGATTTGTGACTATTTTAGATATAATTTTATAGAGGATTGTATATAGACTGATAGGACGAAAGTTCTTAAGATTGGTTGGGTGGGCCACCTTTGGTATAAGAACTATATTTGTCAAACTAATTTCTTCAAGGGAGCCCCATTTATTCAGAATATCAAGACAAAACTTCCTCACCTCATATCCTACAGTATGCCAAAACTTTTTTAAAAAATAATGCCAGAAAACCATCACTTCCAGAAGCCTTCGTCGGCCCTATGCTTTTTAATGAAAGAACAATTTCTTCCATTGTATATTCAGTAGTCAACTCCTGATTCATGCTTCTTATCTTCCATCTTTAATCAATTTTCCTTAGCCTTTTGCTCTCAATATCTTTCTTCTTTTTAAATTTCCAGATTTAATTGTATTTTTGTGTCAATTAAATCTGCTAAGTTTTTGTCTATTCTTTCCAAACCATCAAGTTCTTCTAATTTTGTGAGCAGTCTCCTTGATAACTCTTTTCTTAATTTTTTTTAACTCCATTGCCCATATTTGTAAATCTTTACCCAAAACTGCTAATCACTCCACCACACTCCCCCTTCTTTGCTCCCATAGCCGTTTCACCTCTTCTTCACAAGAATCTTCTATAGCCCACCATGATTCAAATCTGAAGTCAAACTTTTTCTTGTTCGCCTGTTCAGGTTTTGTTTGAAACAATAGAGGGCAATGAACAGAAAAAGAATGTGACAAGTTTCCGATTGTGTATTCAGGAAATAAATTAATCCATTCCAAATTCGCCACCCCTCTATAAAGTCATTCTCTGCTATTCGTTTTTGGAAGGTTTCTCCTTTCCCTCGTAAACCAACACCCTGCATACCCTGCACCTTCAAGGTGGCAGTCTTCTAGTGTTGCCCTAAATTCCTCTATACGTCTTTCTTCCCTTGGCAAACCTCATTCTTTTTCAAAAGAGTAAAGAATCTTATTAAAGTCCTCACATACCAACCATGGGTTAATCTACTCTCTTCCTAACCTTCTTAAAATGTATCATGCTTTACTTCTTCCTTAGGCTTCTAGGGGCCCATAGAACCATGTCATTTTCCACTTTTCCCCACCTTCATCTTCTTCAATATCAGCATCAATATGTTTGATAGAATAACTTCTTAAGCTTATAGATAATTCCCCTTTCTACCCTATACTCAAATCACATCTCGTACCTAAAGTTGACACACCAATCCCATTATGATAACCACATCGTCGTTGTACTATTTCCATTTGCTTACTATCCAACTTTGTTTCCATGAGGAAGTCAACCTGGGGATTATGTTTCTTCAATGTGTGCTAAAGTCTCCCAACACCCTGTGAACTCGCCAATCCACGGGCGTTCCAGCTTAATATTTTCATTGCGTCCAATCGTCTTACCTATTGGTAGCCGCCGATATTTTTTTTTGTAAATTTTCTTACGTTTCTCATTCACTTCAGCCATGAAAGTACCTATAGATTTCTCTAAAGTTTGTTTATCTGGCCTAGGCCTTTTCTTTCCCTCGTTATTCACTAGAGGAAACTGTTCGCTATCATCCTCCATATCTACTATCCCCGTCCCTCCATAAATTTTGATTCCTTTCCCTTTATCTAGTGTTCCTATTCCTTCCAAATTGAACTCTAAAGTAGATCCCATGAAGTTGTGATTTTGTCATAGGTCAAAATTTCCTACCGACCTTCCACTCCTTCCTGCAATTTAACTTCCCCTAGACTCCCTAAAATTACCCCCATTATTATCCTCCCTCAGCCAAAAACTCGATGTAATCTTCACTCTTCTTGGTTGTGCCTTCAGAGACAAATCCCAACCACACTCTACTTCATTTATCCCAATATTAATTCTTTCTCGATAGAATCTATCTCTATGCACTAAGCAACTGCATAAGAAGTAAAATAAAGACAATTTTTTTGTATCTAAACTTCACATAAACAAAATTTAATTGTGATGCCATAACTTTTTTCCTCATTTTTAGTGGTTTTCATACATCCAACTGAACCCTAATACACATAAATATTTTGTAACTCTAATTTGATTGTCTTGTATCATATTCCAAGAATCTACCCGCAAAATCCCCAAGATGTTTTGCCATATTATCTGAGAAAGAAACCTAGTGGGAGATCATGCACTTGTACCCAAAAATCTGTGAACACCAAAGGAACTATATTTGGGGCTTCTCCATCCCTCAATTGATGCAACATGGGAAGGTGGTTATTGAAAGTCCATGGTATGCCACTCATGACGTGTTCCGCATCAACTTCGTGGAAAAAACGAAACAAATAGTGTTTTTCTCCTAAATCTGATATTTGAATTCCTCCCAAAGGATGCTACAAATTAGCATAGTATTTTTCATGGCAGAGAAGTGGACCATGCTTGTTGTAAGACAATATTTTACTAAACAGAGATCATAGCCTGATTTTTGCGGAATAGGCTCCTCCCTAAATTACAGGACTTCTTCTTCCTCATCATCGAGGCATAACTCTACCATATTTTTCTCTATTGACGAAATTCCTTCGTGTGCCAAACTACTTTCTTTACATCGAATTTGCTATAGAACAATCAATAGCACAATCTTTTCTATAATCGGTTTGTAATCTCTTTAGTTTCTTGAATTTATGAAAGTTTCTAGTCGGTAAAAGCAAAACACTAATAAAACTTTTTCCTTGCCAATTTAGCAGACGATATCATGCTATCGGAGCAAACTTAAAAACAATACTTAAAATAGTATTTAATCATTCATGGTTGTAAAAAAAATCTTGCTAAAAATAAACTTTAAACTTCTTTTCTTCACTTATTCACCTAAATCAATAATAAATAAAATGTCAATCTAAATAATATAATCAATAACTTAAATAGCATTATTTAAGAGGAAAAATATTACAAATAAATTGAAAATTATGCACTTATAAAATTCCCCACACTTAACCATACTTGACCTAAAGCATAAAACACTAATGCAAATGCATATATAACATAAAGAAATACTTACATCAATAATTGAAAATATTGTCATAGTCTCATAAACCAATGGAACAAGCAAACTTGCTTTCATGAATACAATTGAAATTTTATATGTTGGGCAAAACATGATAGCAACATAAATTCACACCATTTGGAATAATCAAAATCAATAGATCTTTGTGCTCATTTTTAATAATATTTCCTAACAATCTGCAATGTATAAAAAGTATTAGAATAATCATGAGAACATAATCAAATTTTAACATGCTTTCAAGGTCATTTAAGACTTGAAAGGTTAAGGTAGTAAATAAAAAAAAATCATTTCAGACCCTAAACACCTAGTTACTTTTGGATTCGGTTGAGCATAAAGTATCAAATTCTTTTTTCAACAACTCATTTCACTAAATCAACTAACACCATTATCAATTTAAACTCATATTAAATTATATCATATTATAATATAATAGAAGGATTAAATTTTATATTGAATACAAAGTAAGACCAATTGGATCCAAGAACAGTAGTAATCAGGGATGTAAATAGCGGTCGGGTAGCAGAATAGCGGTAACGGCTCCGTTCGAAACTGTTACTGCTAAAAATAGGAGTGTGAAGCAGAGTCACACCAATAGTGGTGGATCACGGTCGCAATTTAACAAGTAACGGTCAATTACCGCAATAACGGGATGTTATTCCCGTTATTTTTCCGTTACAGTAAAATTAAAAAAAATCCAACCCCTCTAAAAAATATCAACAGAAATACAATGAGACAAAAGTGAATATATTCTTCAGCTGTAAAATCAGATAGTTTTCAATCAAAAACAAAGTAAAAGAAGTCCAAATACAATAGAAAGAAGCAATCAAAAGCAATAGAAAAATATGAAATTAATCAAAAGCAATAGAAAAATATGAAATTATCATACTTCACTGTCCAAACTTCGAACCAAACAAAATCGCAATACAAACACAAAAATCTCTAAAACAAAATCTCACTTGCACTTTCAGAAATTCATAATTTTCAAGTAAGTACCTAATTTTTTTTTTATCTTGATTCTTGCTTCTTTTTGTTGTAAAATGCAAATATTGTTGTAACTTGTAACATGGAGTGTACCTGAGAAACAATTGATAAATTAGTGGATAGATAACACATAAGTCTTGAATCTGCAAATATGTTCTTTAAGTTAGGGATGAGAAATAGTTAAGGAGAAGGGGAAAGATTTTGGAAGGATCTAGATTGTACTTTGAATGGGTTTTGAAAATGTTTTTGGGGGTTCCCAACGTTTTTGTTGTTTTTGCATTTATTGTTGACAGTTGAGGGCTGATGGCCTTATGCTTGATTTTTTTCTACCATCCGTTTGCTTTTTATATTATAAGATTTTATTTTATTTTTTTTAGGCTTGTGGATTCCTATTTGATTTTTGTTGGATTTGGGGTCTATTTTAATTTTTGTTTGGTCTCTAGAATTCTCATTGTTGCCCATTCTCTATGCCCAATCCAACAACCAACTTCTAAAAGCCCCTCAAAACCATCCTGCAACTAAAAATGTCAATTTAAAATTAAGTTATATATTTTTATTAGAGTTAAAATATGATTTTGTATTGGTTTGTATCTTGATAGTTCTCAAAAGGATTAAATTGAAATTTTGACATTTTCTAGGAAGAAATGATAATTTTGCCATATATTAACTCAAGATTTTATAAATCTTGGGAGACAAAAGCAATAATTTTTCATTTTTTTTGGAGGTTAGGGCACTAGTTGGCACACTCTTTTCACCTTCTATCGTTCTAATTGCTCAAATTTGATTCGCATCATGTGAGTTGTCTTCATATTTATTTTGGCCTAAATCTTACTATGTGTGAGTTCTCTTTTTTGAGTTTTGAAAATTTAAGGGGACAATGCCTTTTTGCATCTTTAAACTCTCACTTGAATTCAAACTTCAAATATATATTTTTGAGAATATAAATTTGAATTTCATTTATTATATAAATTGTAAAAACGAAATGGATACATATAGGTAAAATAGTTGAGTTTGAAATTAACAAATTTCTTAAAAAATTTCAAATAATCTTAAATATAATATTAGCATAGTATTTTAAAAATCCAAATTCAATCTCATTCTCAAAGCTTGAAATTTATGTTGTCAATCAGCTATAAATTGTGGCTCCTATATGCTATTTGAGGATACTTTTTTTGGCACCTAAAATAGAAAATAATTATTGAACCAGAGATGATGCGTAGTTGGAATTTTTTTCTATATTATCTGAAATAATCATTATTTTAATTACATTTTTATTGGGTGATCGAGTTAAGGGGTGTTGTTGTTTAAAAAAATTTATGGATTATGAAATAAATTTAATTCTTCCATGTTAATGATGTTTACTTTTTCTTATATATGTTGATAATATAAGTAATGAGTTGCTTATATTTCTAAATATAATTTTATGTTTCTTATATATAAATAAAAATAAAGCATGCCACCACGTGAAGAGTTCCTTACTAAAGGATTGGAGGGTGTACCAAGTAATGATATAGGTTGGCACTTTGAAACTCTAGTGCCAAATACGAAAGGAAATATCGTATGTAAACTTTGTGGTAAAGTTGTGAAAGATGGAATAACACAATTTAAAGAGCACATTGCTCATAAATCCGATAATGTTGCACCATGCCGTAATGTTACTTGTATGTGATACTTTATTATTATTTTTAAATGTTATTGTAAATTTATCAATAAAGATCATATATAATTGATAATAATATAAAGTGTGAATTATTTTAATTTTATTAACAGGTGTCATTAGAGAAAGTATGATGAATATATTGAAAGAAAGCAACACAAAGAAAATAGACAAAAAGAGGAGAACAAATGAATTCTTATCTCAATTAAGAGGAGAAGAGAATGAACACGAAGAATTCATTGATGAGGTTTCTGCTATAAGGAAAGCAACTTGAGAAAGTATCCAATCATAACACGAGTGGCATAGAAGGGAAGACTTCAGACGAATTACTAGTGGTTGGAATAACATTTATGAAGAAGGGCGATCTTCTCATGGATCAACTAGAGAATATCATGGAGAAAGAACAAGTAAATCCATCCCAAGTGAGTTTAAGTTTACCTTAAGGGGAGCCATACCTGAATTGGCTAGAAGAAAAAGTTCAAAGCTGAAAGAACAAGTAAATCCATCCCAAGTGAGTCTGAGTTTACCTTAAGGGGAGCCATACCTGAATTGGCTAGAAGCAAAAGTTCAAAGTAACCAAAGTTTAGTGACTCTTTTTTAAAGACTTTACGAAGGAAGATAGGTGAAGCGGTATCTAAATTTTTAATATATGAACAACTTCCTTTTTAATTAGCAAGCTCTCCATGATTGTATAACTTAATTCAAGTGTCAATAGAAGTTGGACAAGGTGTAAAGCTCCCAACACATTATGAGGTTTCAGATGTGTATTTGGAGTCAAAGTATCAACGAGTTCGTGATAAGGTAATTGGACTAAAGACTCATTGGAAAGAATTGAGTGCAACTCTAACGTATGATGGTTGAACCAAAAATTTGAATCAAATTCACATCAATAATTTCCTTATTTATTGCAGTAAAGGAACCATTTTTTTGGAAATTGGTAGATATCTCGAGTGTTTGTAGTAAAGATGTTGAATTCTACTACAGTTTGTTAGATTCAGTTGTAGAAGAAATTGGAGAAAATTACATTGTCCAAATAGTGACTAATAATGATGTAGCAATGAAAGTTGCTGGAAAAAAATTAATATTGAAAAGAAAGCATCTATATTGGACCTCATGTGCAGCTCATTGTTTAGATTTATGCCTTGAAGATATTGGGAAAAAGTTCAATGTAGCAAAAGTGTTAGATGAGCCAAAGAAAGTGACTTGCTTTATATACAATCACATTTTGACTGTTGATTTGATGAAGCATACACAAGGGAAGCAAATACTTCGACCCGCTCTTACTCGATTTGCAACTCATTTCATTCAACTTGAAGAGATAACAAGACAAAAGCAAGGTCTGAGAGAAATGTTTAATTCAAATGTCAGTATTTTATAATTAATTAATATAATTACTTAAATATAGCAACATTTAATGATTTTTATAGTTCTAAATAATTTAAATTATATTATTTTAATTTTTTTCTTATGAATATATAGGAATTTAAATAATCAAAATGGGGATAAAAAAAGTCAGGGCCTGCTTATGAAGCCAAAAATTTTTTTTTGGGAAAAGACTTTTGGAAAAAAGCCAATGACCTCAAAAAAGTTTAAGAGCCCCTAGTAAAAGTATAGTGTAATAGCCCAATTTTGGGTCTAGTTGGAACAGTGGTTTCGGGACCACAAATTTGACATAAAAAAATTTATTTTTATTATATTTTTATGGTCTACATTTTTATGGAATCATTTCATAAAAATTTCGTTAAAAAATTTTGACGTTTGGGCACTCAATTTGGTCAAAAGGACTAAATTGCAAAAAGTGCAAAACTTGAGTTCTATAAGCTAGAGGTGTCTAATTGTTATGAAATTTTAAATTGGAGGTCCTTAAATGGTAATTATACCATTTTTTAAGTTGGTGGGCAAAAATGGACATAATTAGGTATGTTTCTAAAGTTTTTCATTAAGGTCATTTTAGTAATTTGGTAATTAAATGAATTAAAAAGCCAAATTAAAAGCCAATTTTTTTTGTCCCTCTTGCTCCCATGACCAAAATTCACAAAGGGAAACCATGGCTAGGTTTTGTAAAGCTTCCAAGCTCGATTGTAAGTTCGTTCTATCCCCGTTTTTAATGATTTTTATGTTTTTGAAATCCTTGTAACATGATCTACCTATTTCTAGCACTAATTTGAAGAATGAATAAGGTCTAGGGTTTGAACCATGTTAGACATATGTTTATTTTGATGTTTAATTATAGAAAATGCATGTTTGTTGTTAGATAAACAACTTTTGCTAAGTGATTTTCGATGAAAATGCCTAAAAGGGACTATTTGTAAAAAGTTGTAAAATGGGTGTTAAAATGCAAATAAAAGAAAATTTTGGGCTACTATAAGCATGTATAAGTTTGGGCTAAGCATGAGTATTGAAGAAATTGAGTACACTTCATTTTAAGAGCCTAGGGACTAAAATGTAAAAATGTCAAACTTTAGGGGTAAAAATGTAATTTTTTCCATAATGTGATTTTGGGATGATTTGAATTGTATAATGATTAAATAATTTAAAAGTGATATTATAGCTCAAGAAAAACGAGGTTTGAAATTAGAACGGAGGAAAAATAAGTATTTGACAAGCCCTTTTTGGCATTTTTATGCCGAGGTAAGTTTGTATCTTTAATAAGCATTAAATTATATATGTATAAATGCTTAATTGATATAAATGTGGTAAATGCTATATTATTGAAATAAAATGTAAATGCTATTGAGTAGGATACTACGAAAATGACTGATAGAGGTTCGATATAGCGAAATTCCCGATGGAACCTTAGGAATAAATAGGATACAAATTTCATGACATTAGGGTTACTGAGTTTACGTGTAAGACTATATCTGGGATATGGCATCGATATGATACTTCGTGTAAGACCATAGCTGGGCTATTGGCATTGATACGAGATTACATGTAAGACCATATCTGGGATATGGCATTGGTACGGTACTGTGTGTACGAGATTATTGAGTATCCTTTAGTATTCCAAGTGGTTCAACTGGTAATTTAATGGGTATGTAAAGGAAGAGAAACAGCATGTAAGTATTACGAATTGGTACAGGTATGTACGTAAAGTTTATAAGCATTGACTTCATGAAATTGAGAGTTCATGATTTCCATAAGAATGATTTTGTGAAAACCTTGTGATTATTGGTCTGTACTTGTTATTTATGAAATTCATGATAAATTTGGTTGAAGATTATGTGATTGGATTTCGAGCCAAATTGAGTTATGATATAGCATGTTTTATTCACTTAAATTGCGATTTATCGGATATGAGAATAAGGAAAGATTGGCATAATTGTCTATTAAATGGTTATGAAAGTACTGGAAGGTAAAAGTTTAGGTAATTGAAAGATATTAAGATATATGCTTGGAAATATGAGTACACATAATCAACGTGCATGTTTATTATGAGGTTTGAAATGATTTGTTAATTGTTGTAATATGCTACAAAGGAGAGCTTACGGTTGTTAGGCTAATGTCAAGACATGTTAAATTATGCTTGCAAATTGATAGAGCAAATAATATGACTGGGTAAGTTATAATTGTGAGCTTTATAGCAAATTATATTATCTTGTGTTTATATAGTTGGTCTTGGTGAATGATTGGTAAGAGTTGCTTATTATGTTCATATGGACTTACGAAGCTATATAGCTTACCCCCTTCCTTTCCCATGTTTTATAGTGCCATCAAGCTAACTCAGGTTGGACGAACCCGATTTTAGCTAAATTGGAACAGTGGTTTTGAGACCACAAATTCAAGATCGTAAAATTATTTTAATATTATTTTTGGTGTTTTATAGCTTGTGATTATATGTGTAAAAATTTCGTGAAATAATTTAATTGTTTAAGTGGTTAATTTGAAAAAATGGTCAAATCGCGTAAAATGCAAAAGTAGCATGCTATAAGTTAAAAGTGCCTAATTGCTATGGTTTGTTAAATATGAGGTCCTTATGTTTTAATTAGTCCATTGATAGTAGAGATGAACATAAATGGCCTTGAATCATGTGATTTACAATGTTTTATATTAAGGTTAAAATGGTAATTTGTATATTAAGTTAATATTAACTAAAACAAAGTGAAAATAAACCATATTATCATCATTTATAGCTGAAAATCAGCAAAAAGAAATAGGATTTGAGCTTTCATCCATTCGGCTAGCTTGTTCTTTGATTAAGGTATATATTTTGCTCGATTTTTTATTATTTCTACGTTTTTGTGATCGTTTCTTTGAGTACTAGCTTGCCCATGCCTCAATTTCTGAAATTGTTGATGATTTTGTGAAGTGCCATTGTTGAATTTATGAGCTTTGTGATGTTTAATGATAGATTATGAAGGTTTAATGATAGATATACAAATTTTGTTAAGTGATTTTTGACAAAAATGACAATTAAGTATTATATTGAGAAAATGTGAAAATATATGGTTAAATGTGTGAATAAATGAAAAATAAGGGATGACATAAGCACTAGGAAAATTTGGCTAGCATGTTTTTGAAAGAAATTGTGTAATTTTGTGTATTTGTGAAATAATGACTAAATTAAATAAATGTGAAACTTTAGGGGATAAAGTGCAAAAAGGCCCAAATATGTGTTTGTGGACTAAATTGAAAGATTATGTGATTGAATGGGTTGAATTTGTTATAATATAGATCAAGAAAAGAGGAACCTAGATTTAGATCGAGGCAAGAACAAAGTACTCGACTAATCGACTAGTTTCGTCATTTTTCCATCCTAGGTAAGTTCGTACTCGATAAATATTGTTACAATTATATTTTAATGCTTTGATATTGTATAAATTGTATATACAAGACTATGGTAATGTTTGACAACAAATCGATTACGTTTGGCACTTAGTGTGCGAGATTATAATAGTTTCGGCTATGTAATGCATTGTGTGTGCGAAATTATAATGTTTCAACTATGCTTTGGCACTTTGTGTGCGAGATATCGAGTAATCGACAGTATCACGAGAAAGTATGAGTTCAATATGAATTTGTACAGGTATGTACATATAAAGCATGAAATTCAAATAGAAGAAGTCATGAAGTTATATATAGCATAAGAACAAGAATGTGAAAGGTTTGCTAATAATCATGAGTTACATGTTATTATACTTAGATTGATAAATGATATATTTGCGATTAGATAAGTTTATATCATACGAACATATTAAGCTTTTAAAGCTTACTTTGTATGTTCTTTCCATGTTTTATAGTTTTTCAAAGCTAGCTCGAACATCGGGGATCATCGAGAACCATCATCACACTATCGACTACATGTTGGTATTTTTGGATGCTTGTATATATGGTATATGGCATGTATAGGCTAGTGAGTTGATGTTATGTTTTCAGATTTGATATAGCCATGAGATTTGGCTTACTTTTGTTGAAGTGTTGGTATGTACTTGGTCATTTAAGTTGGTTTAAATTATGTGTTTGATAAGTAATGTATGTGATGTATATAAGTTACCTTGTGTTTTGGCATGTTTGCCATGATTGTTGATATGGCTAAGTGGTTGCTCATTTGGTTAGTTATTATTTGATGTATTAATACTTGAGGAATGGTATATTTTGGTATGAGTTGTAGATGAAGAATTGGTATGTTTGAGAAGCATGATTTGGCTGATAGAAAGGTGAGAAAATACATTTAGGAGTTATGTGAGTTTGATGATTATGGCATATTGATTTGGCATGTTTTGGTTGCCTATATATGTATTGAAATGATACCATTTTGATGGCTAGTTGAACATGAGAAAAGGGTGGCAAAATGGCTTCGCAAATGGCCTATTTTTGTCCACATGGGCAGAGACACGAGCATGTGTCTTAGACATGTCTGACACACGATCATGTTATACGGCCGTGTGTCCCCTAGGGTACCCTTTTGAATTAAGACAGTATACCCTACAGTTTTGACAGGCCTAAACACACGAGCATGCCTACTGGCCGTGTGTAACACATGGGCTGGCACATTGGCGTGTGGCCAGCCGTGTGACCCAAGTCAGTAACCCCTCTAGTTTTCCCACTGCCATGGCACACGGGCATGTCTTTGGTCGTGTGGTGCAAGTTAGAATGTATGCCCTATTTTCACACGGCCTGTGACACGGGTGTCTCTGGTAGTCGTGTTAGGCACATGGCCTGTTCATACGGGCGTGTGACCCTTAAATGTTTGAGAATTTTCTAAGTTTCCCAAAGTTTAAAAATGTTATTGGTTTAGTCCTAAACCACTTCTAAGCATGATTTAAGGTCTCGTAGAGCCTTACAAGGGACATTGTGAATGTTTTTGAATGGATCTTAAGTATGATTTTATAAATGTATGTGAATGAGGTGTGTTATTAGGTAATGCCTCGTAACTCTATTTCGGCGACATATACAGGTTAGGGGTGTTACATTTAATTGGTATCAGAGCTACGATTTAGTTGATTTTAGAACTAACGTAACAAGTGAGAGTCTAACTATACATGCCATTTATATAAATTGTGATAGTATGATGATTCTTGACAGTTAAAATGTGTTTTTCATATAGAAAATGGATCTCGAACGAGCAATAGCTGACGATGTTGAAAGTAATGCACCTACTTCCGCCCAAGGGGCAGCACCAGTTGATTTTAGGCTGATTTCGAGTAGCCAAGGGGAAGAGGCTAAGCAAGCCTTCTTTCAAATGATGAGTGAGTGGTTCACGGAGTTTGTTCGAACGAATCCGGCTACTTAACAACCTCCACCCCCACCTGTTCCTCAACAAGTCCCAGTTGTACCATAAGTAATAGATCCGATTTGATTGAGTAAGCTACCTGTTGATAAGATTCAGAAACATGAGGCTGAAAAGTTTCAGGCTACAGTTGATGATGATGCTGAGAGAGCTGAATTTTGGCTCGAGAATACAATCCGAGTATTTGAGGAATTATCTTTTACTCCTGAAGAATGTATCAAATGTGTAGTATCTTTGCTTAGATATAGTGCATATCATTGGTGGAAAACATTGACATTAGTAGTTCTTAGAGAACGAGTTACCTGGGAGTTCTTCAAATCTGAGTTTCGAAAGAAGTACATAAGCCAGCGATTTCTTGATCAGAAACATAAAGAGTTTTTGAAGTTGAAACAAGGTCGGATAACGTGATAGAATATGAAAGAGAATTCGTATGTTTAAGCAAATATGCTCGAGAGTATGTATCTACTGAGGAAATCATGTGCAAACGATTTGTTAACGGGTTGAATAAAGATATAAAGCTGTTAGTCGGGATACTTGAATTGAAAGAATTTGTAGTACTGGTTGAGAGGGCTTGTAAAGTTGAGGATCTCAGTAAAGAAAAGAGAAAGGCTGATTCAGAGGCAAGAGATTCGAGGAAGAGATTGATGAGTGAATCTTATCATTCCTCATCGAAGAAATCTAGAGACTATTTTAGCCGATCGACAGCTTCTGTGGGATATCAGAATAGAGATCGCAGAAAGCAATACACCAACCCTAAAACTCAAGCCACATCGGTATCTAGTGTTGGTAATTTAAAAGATGTTAAACCCAAATGTCAACAGTGTGGAAGACGCCATTTTGGAAATTACTGGGTGAAAAATAATAATAGAACTTGTTACGGTTGTGGTTCACGAGATCATTTTATTAGAGATTTCCCAGAGTTAGTTGAAAAAGATAATGCTCAGAGTACGAGGCTAGGTAACACTGCAATTAAAGGGAGACCATCTCGTACTGTTGGAAATGTGAGTGGTGGTAGAGGCGCGACACGAGACACTGCTGCGAGATCTGATGCTAGAGCACCTGCACGAGCTTACACTATTCGCGCTCGCGAAGAAACATCATCTCCAGATATTATCACCGGTACTTTTACTCTCTATGATACTAAAGTTATTGCATTGATAGATCCAGGATCAACCCATTCATATGTATATTTGAATTTAGTTGTAAGACTTTGCCTGTAGAGTTTACTGAATTCATAATTAGAGTATCGAACCCCTTAGGCAAGTGTGTGTTGGTTGATAAAGTGTGCAAGAACTATCTATTGATGATTTGGGATAATTGCTTTCCGGCTGATTTGATGTTGTTGCCATTTGATGAATTTGATTTAATTTTGGGTATGGATTGGCTAACGTTGCATGATGCTGTTGTGAATTGCAAACGAAAGGCGATAGATTTGAGATGTCAGAATAATGATATTATCTGAATGGAGTAAGATGATTTGAATGGCTTGCCAGCAGTGATTTCATCGATGTTGGTTCAGAAATATGTGAGAAAGGATTGTAAAGCTTATTTTGCTTAAAGGATTGTAAAGCTTATTTTGCTTGTGTGCTTGATCCGAAAGTGACTGAAAAGAAGATTGAATCAGTGCCAATTGTGTGTGAATATCTAGAAGTATTTCCTGAAGAGTTACTGGGTTTACCACCGATACGAGAGGTTGAGTTTGGCATTGAGTTAGTGCCAGGAACAACACTGATATTGATAGCTCCGTACAGAATGGCACCGGCAGAGTTAAAAGAATTGAAAGCTTAGTTGCAAGAGTTGATGGATATAGGTTTTGCAAGACTGAGTTTCTCACCCAAAGGTGCTCCTGTGTTGTTTGTGAAAAAAAAAGATGGCATGATGAGAATGCGTACAGACTACCGATAGCTTAACAAAGTGACGATCAAAGAATAAATACCCTCTACCGCAAATTGATGATTTGTTTGACCAATTAAAAGGGGCTACAATGTTTTCAAAGATAGATTTGAGATCGAGCCACTATCAGTTGCGAGTTAGAGACTCTGATGTACCAAAGACTGCATTTAGAACGAGGTATAGTCACTATGAATTTTTCATCATGCCTTTTGGACTAACGAATGCTCCTACTATCTTTATGGATTTAATGAACTGAATTTTCAGACCGTAATTTGTTGTTGTATTTATTGATGACATTTTGATATATTCGCGAGTTGAAACTAAGCACGTCGAACATTTGAGAATTTTATTGCCGACTTTGCGGGATAAGCAGTTATATGTAAAGTTCAGTAAATGTGAATTTTGGTTGCATGAGCTTGGTTTTCTAGGGCATATTGTGTCAACATTGGGTATTTGAGTCAATCCGAGTAAGACTTCTGCAATAATGGATTGGAAGCCTCCTAGAAATGTATCTAAAGTCCACAGTTTTCTAGGACTAGCTGGCTATTATAGACGATTTGTGAAAGGCATTTCGATGATTGCGACTTCGTTGACGAGATTTCTTCAGAAAAGATGTAAAGTTTGAATGGTCTGTGAAATGTCAAAAAAGTTTTGATCAGTTGAAAACTTTATTAACAGAGGCATCAGTGTTAGTTCAGCCTGAATCGGGTAGAGAGTTCGTAGTGTTCAGTGATGCATCGTTGAATGGTCTAGGCTGCGTTTTGATGCAGGAAGGCAAAGTCATAGCTTATGCCTCGAGACAGTTCAAGCCGCATGAAAAGAATTACCCGATGCATGATTTAAAGTTAGCAGGCATTACGTTTGCATTGAAGATTTGGCGTCATTATTTGTTCGATGAGAAATGCCATGTTTATTCAGATCATAAGAGTTTGAAATATTTGATAACTCAGACAGATTTGAATTTGCGACAGAGGAAATGGCTAGAATTTCTAAAAGACTATGAGTTAGTAATTGACTACCATCCAGGAAAAGCAAATGTTGTTGCTGATGCATTAAGCCAGAAATCTTTGTTTACTCTATGTGCAATGAATACTCAGTTGGCTCTATCTGATGATGGCTCGATAGTAGCTGAGTTGAAAGCGAGACCATTGTTTTTATGGCAAATTAGTAAAGCTCAAAAAGTTGATAATGAAATGTTAGCAAAACGATCTCAATGTGATTCAAACCTTGATTCAGAGTTTCAAGTTGATTCAAATGACTGTTTAAGATTCAGAGGTCGAATATGTGTTCCAAGAAATTCAGAGATGATTCATGATTTTAAATGAAGCACATAGTAGTCGTTTGCCTTTGCATCCGGGAAGCACAAAAATGTATAACGATTTGAAACAACTTTATTGGTGGCATGGTATGAAACGTGACATTTTAGAGTTCGTTTCTAAATGTTTGATTTGTCAGCAAATTAAAGCTGAGCATCAAGTACCGTCTTGTTTGTTGCAGCCGATTATGATTCCCAAATGGAAATGGGATAGAGTGACTATGGATTTTGTGTCAAGATTGCCCTTATCTTCGAGAAAGAAAGATGCAATCTAGGTTGTTGTTGACAGATTGACAAAATCAGCTCATTTCATTTCGGTACGAACGGATTATTCGTTTGAAAAGTTAGCTAAGTTGTATATCTTCGAGATTGTGAGATTACACGGAGTACCTATTTCTATTATTTCGGATAGAGATTCGAGATTTACATCGAGGTTTTAGAAGAAACTGCAAGATGCACTGGGTACAAAATTTTATTTCAGTACTGCATTTCACCCACAGATGGATGGTCAATCCGAGCGAGTTATTCAGATACTCGAGAATATGTTGAGATGTTGTATTCTTGAGTTCTAAGGTACGTAGGGAAAGTATTTACCGTTGATTGAATTTGCGTATAACAACAGTTTTCAATCAAGTACTAAAATGGCACCTGACGAAGCTTTATACGGTAGGAAGTGTCGAAGACCGTTGTACTGGACTGAACTAAGTGAGAATAAGATTCACGGGGTTGATCTGATTAGAGAAACAGAAGAAAAAGTGAAAGTAATTCGTGATAGTTTGAAAGTAGCGTCAGATCGACAGAAATCTTACGCAAACTTGAAATGGAAAGATATTGAGTTTTAGATTGGGGATAAAGTGTTCTTGAAAGTATCTTTGTGGAAGAAAATACTTCGATTTGTTCGTAAAGACGAATTAAGTCCGAGATTTATTGGACCGTATGAAATCATCGAGCGAGTCGGACCAGTTACTTATCGGTTAACATTGCCGTTTGAGTTAGAAAAGATTCATAATGTATTCCATGTATCGATGCTTAGACAATACTAATCCGACCCAGTAACATGTCATTTCCCCGACTGAGGTTGAAATTCAGTCAGATTTATCGTACAGTGAAGAACAGATCCGAATTCTAGCTCGTCAGATCAAAGAGTTGAGAAATAAAAGAATAGCGTTAGTGAAAGTATTATGGCATCGACATGGGGTCAAAGAAGCAATGTGGGAACCCGAGTATGCTATGAGAAAACAATATCCAAACCTATTCACTGGTAAGATTTTCGGGGACGAAAATCCCTATGGGGGAGAGTTGTAACAGCTCGGTTTTAGCTAAATCGGAACAGTAATTTTGAGACCATAAATCCAAGGTCGTAAAATTATTTTAATATTATTTTTGGTGTTTATAGCATGTGATTATATATGTGTAAAAATTTTGTGAAATAATTGCTACGGTTTGTTAAATATGAGGTCCTTATGTTGTAATTAGTCCACTGATAGTGGAGATGGGCATAAATGGCCTTAAATCATGTGATTTACAATGTTTTATATTAAGGTTAAAATGGTAATTAACATATTAAGTTAATATTAACTAAAACAAAGTGAAAATAAACCATAATATCATCATTCATAGCCGAAAATCAGCAAAAATAAATAGGATTTGAGCTTTCATCCATTCACCTAGCTTGTTCTTTGATTAAGGTATATATTTTGCTCGGTTTTTTTATTATTTCTACGTTTTTGTGATTGTTGCTTTGAGTACTAGCTAGTGCATGCCTCAATTTCTGAAATTGTTGATGATTTTATGAAGTGTCATTGCTGAATTTATGAGCTTTGTGATGTTTAATGATAGATTATGAAGGTTTAATGATAGATATACAAATTTTGTTAAGTGATTTTTGACAAAAATGTCAATTAGGGATTATATTGAGAAAATGTGAAAATATGTGGTTAAATGTGTGAATAAATGAAAAATAAAGGCTGATATAAGCACTAGGAAAATTCAGCTGCATGTATTTGAAAGAAATTGTGTAATTTTGTATATTTGTGAAATAAAGACTAAATTAAATAAATGTGAAACTTTAGGGGCTAAAGTGCAAAAAGGCCCAAATATGTGTTTGTGGACTAAATTGAAAGATTATGAGATTAAATGAGTTGAACTTGTTATAATATAGATCAAGAAAAGAGGAACCCGGATTTAGATCAAGGCAAGAACAAAGTACTCGACTAATCGACTAGTTTCGTCGTTTTTACTTCAAGGTAAGTTCGTACACGATAAATATTGTTACAATTATATTTTAATGCTTTGATATTTCATAAATTGTATATACGAGACTACGGTAATGTTCGATGACAAATCGATTACATTTGGCACTTAGTGTGCGAGATCGAGATAGCTTCGGCTGTGTAATGCACTTTGTGTACGAGATTATAATAGCTTCGGCTATGTAATGCGCTTAGTGTGTGAGATTATAATAGCTTCGGCTATGTAATGCAATTAGTGTGCGAGATTATAATAGCTTCGGCTATGTAACGCACTGAGTGTAAGAAATTATAATAGTTTCGACTATGCTTTGGCACTTAGTGTGCGAGATATCGAGTAATCGACAGTATCACGAGAAAGTATGAGTTCAATATGAATTTGTATAGGTATGTACATATAAAGCATGAAATTCAAATAGAAGAAGTGAAGAAGTTATATATAGCATAAGAACAAGAATGTGAAAAGTTTGCTAATAATCATGAGTTACATGTTATTATGCTTAGATTGATGAATGGTATATTTATGATTAGATAAGTTTATATCATACGAACTTACTAAGCTTTTAAAGCTTACTTTGTCTGTTCTTTCCATGTTTTATAGATTTTCAAAGCTAGCTCGAACATCGGGGATCATCAGGAACCATTATCACACTATCAACTACATGTTGGTATTTTTAGATGCTTGTATATATGGTATATGGCATGTATAGGCTAGTGAGTTGATGTTATGTTTTGAGATTTGATATAGCCATGAGATTTGGCTTGCTTTTGTTGAAATGTTGGTATGTACTTGGTCATTTAAGTTGGTTTAAATTATGTTTTTGATAAGTAATATATGTGATGTATATAAGTTACCTTGTGTTTTAGCATGTTTGCCATGATTGTTGATATGGCTAAGTGGTTGCTCATGTGGTTAGTTATTATTTGATGTATTAATACTTGAGGAATGGTACATTTTAGTATGAGTTGTGGATGAAGAATTGGTTTGTTTAAGAAGCATGATTTGGTTGATAGAAAGGTGAGAAAATACATTTAGGAGTTATGTGAGTTTGATGATTATGGCATATTGATTTGGCATGTTTTGGTTGCCTATATATGTATTGAAATGATACCATTTTGATGGTTAGCTGAACATGAGAAAAGAGTGGCAAATTGGCTTTGCAAATAACCTATTTTTCTTCACGTGGACAGAGACACAGGCGTGTGTCTCAGCTGTGTACGACACACGGTCATGTTGTACGGTCGTGTGTCCCCTGGGGTACCCTTTTGAATTAAGACAGTATACCTTATAGTTTTGACATGGCCTAGACAAGCGGCCATGTCTACTGGCCGTGTGTAACACATGGGCTAGCACATGGGTTTGTGGCCGACCATGTGACCTAAGTCAGTAACCCCTCCTGTTTTCCCACGGCCATAGCACACGGGGGTGTCTCCGATGTGCGGTGCAAGTTAGAATGTATGCCCTGTTTTCATAGGGCATATGACACGAGTGTGTCTGGTAGTCGTGTGAGGCACACGGCCTATTCACACAGGCGTGTGACCCTTAAATGTTTGAAAATTTTCTAAGTTTCCCAAAGTTTGCAAATGTTATCGGTTTAGTCCCGAACCACTTCTAAGCATGATTTAAAGTCTCGTAGAGCCTTACAAGGGACATTGTGAATGTTTTTGAATGGATCTTGAGTATGAATGTATAAATGTATGTGAATGAAGTGTGTTATTCGATAATGTCTCGTAACCCTATTCAGGCGACGGATAAAGGTTAGGGGTGTTACAAAAATTTATGGCTCGAAAATGTATGTTTTCTTGTGTTAAGTCTGGTATTGTCTAGTACCCTGTTCCAGCGTCGAACACGAGTAAAGGGTGTTACATATTAAGACTTGTGGATGGCGATGAAAAACCAACAATGGGCTTTATTTATGAGGTTGTTGATAGAGCTAAACGAGCAATTCAACAATATTGTCGGTATTTCACCGAGTACGGAAAGATTATTGACAATAGATGGAATTTTATGCATTCCAACTTGCATTCAGCTGGTAAGATAAAATGTTTCATATAATTAAGAATTATTTTTATATTTTATTATTTTAAGTTTTATATTATTATTTGATGATATTCTTATAAATTATGCTTAGGTTTTTTTCTTAATCCCCAATTTCAATTTGGGGTGGAGCATTTCCTAATAGAAACATTAAAAGGTACACGATCAGTAATTGAAAGATTAGAACTTTCTTTTGATACTCAAGTCAGAATGGTTAATCAGGCTAGATTCAAGTACTATTATTTGTAACTTTGTTATATAATTTGAAATAGAATTATTTTTTAATTTTATTCTATCTTTTATTTATGCAGTTGTTACTATTTAGAGATAAACATGAGACATTCGATACTCCACAAGCACAAAGAGCTTGGAAGGAAATGAATCCAGGTAAATAGGTAATTAAATAATTTAATTTGTATTATATTATTTAATTATATTGTACATTTTGTAGTTATTTTGAAATTAAAATAATATTATGCAGTTGAGTGGTGGATAATATATGGCACATGTGTTCCAGAATTACAAAAATTAGCAATTAAAGTGCTTAGTCAAACAACTTTTGCATCAAATTGCGAACGAAATTGGAGCACATTTAGTTATATTCACACCAAGACAAGAAATAGGTTGAAGTATAAAAAACTTGAGAAACTAGTGTTTACCTATTATAATATGAGGCTTCAGATAATGCATCAAAAAAGAATGAGCATTAATGATATAAACGCTAGTTCTAATCCTATCAGCCTTTATCATATCTTTGAAGATGTTGATACACTATTAAAATGGCTTCATGAGAAAGAGAATCCATTGTTAGATGGTGAAAATCCCAGTGTGTTGCCTTTGGATACCTCTGATGATGAAATGGATGTTGATCAATCTCAACAACAAAATTTGTCTCATTCAAGTTCTAGTGCAACGCCAAGTTAGAGTGGCGAGGGACCTGATGGTGGTGGCTTAAGTCTAATTGATAAGGATGATGGACATAGTGGTGATAGAGGTAAAATTAGGTCTTCTAGTCGGTATGGAGGAGAATATGGGGTTGGTACCACTAGTGGACATTTCCGTGATAGATCAGGATTTGATGAAAATATGTTTCCTAAACTTAGGAGAGATAGAAGTGAACCTAGAGCTCCATCAAAAGGAAAAGGCAAGAAACATACTTCTGTAGTCTTTTCATCTGGTAGGAGATCGAGTTCTAGTAACCTTGGGTATAGTGATTCATCTACTAGCACTCAAGGATTTTATCCACCAGAACAACCTTTATATTTTCAACCTTCACATGGTTATCCACAACCATATGGTTATTATTTACCATTTCCTAATTATACTGTGCCATACCAGCCTTAAATGCATGCTCCACCGCCAATGTATCACCCACCTCCACCTCTCATGTATCCTCCTCCTCAAATATATCCTCTATATCAATTATATGAAAACCAAGGTGAAAATGTTACTTTTTTTGGATATATTTTTGGACAAAGGCCAAGAGAATCAAGTTAAGAACGCTTTCAAAGTGAAGGTGAAAGATCTGATCCTCCTCGTCATTCCACTAATTAGTGAAAACTAAATTATACCACTACCACTATTTGTAAGGTATGTTTTTTTTAAAGAAAACTTTTGTTAATGTTTTTAATTTTAATGATATTAAAACATTTAAAATATATCTTTAGATAAATGAATGAAGTATATTTTATGAAAAGATAATTAAGAATCAAAGCATGTTAAACTATATATGAAAGTAGAATGAGAATGAGAATAAGTGGTAGGAAATAGGAATAATTAATAAGAATCTATACATTTATCTATTCTTTTTTTTCCTTTTGTAGTATAGAATGTTGATATCTTCACGATCTTCAAAGCTGTCAAGAAATATTGAAGACACCTCTCATGTATAAATTTTTCAATTATTTTATCTATAAAAAATTTCAAACTTATTAAATATGATGAATGTTTAATATTTACTATTCCTTTTACTTTGTTATTAGTGAATATAACATTCTTAGAAAAATCGTAAATAAATATAAGAATAATTAATGATTATAAAAGTTGTGTTCTCATATCATATTAATGAAAGTTCATAAGTGTTAGAGAACACTCTAAAAATCATTAAAAGTGTCTTTTTATAATTATAATTATAATTATTTTATTTTACAATAAGTTGTGCGAATTTAAAAAAAAATTTATGATCGCGATACCCGCAATGACCATAATAATATCCGTTATGTTCGCAACCGTGATAAACATAATGTGACCGAAAATGTAGCCGCAACTGCAATTTAAATCCCTTAAAACAAATGTTTCATGGGTCCGTCCTAGGCCACACTGCCAAATGAATAATGTGTTCATCATGCAAGAAAGAAAAGTTACTAGTAAAGATTTGGGTGTCAGACATAACTCCAACATACATAGATTTGTGACACATTTTTGAGTTACGTGAGATTACTGCCCTCAGAAGTTTTGATTACCTTAACCCTGAGTTCTCTCCCATGCTCTTTAAAGTTCCAAGTTTCACCGCCCCACTTCCAAAGCAAAAGCTGCAAATTGCAAAGCAAAAGCACACACTAGGAACTTTCCTTTTCCAAGTCTATATATATCAATCAAATGCCAATGCTCTTTTCTTATATCTTATTGCAAGAAGAAAAAATATATATATTCAGCACCTTTCAGTTTAAATCATGAAGAACAAGGCATCTGGTTTCTTGAAACAGGTAGTGTCTTCTGTGTTGGTCAGTTCCATTGCCAAAGCCAAATCCATGGTGGATAAGGGCAAAACTAGTGCTTCCAAAGCCCGCCTTATAATCCTCACTTTGATGAGGAATAAGAAGGCGGTGTTGCTGGGTCCAATCTCCAAAAAGATCCATGGATTCCTCGGGGACAAGGAAAATGACCCCCAAGACGATGAAAGCAAAGCCATTGTTCCATTTCAATACAACGATGATGATGATGCTCAGGTGGCTGATGATGATAAGTACCCTGATTTGACCCACTATCTGTTTGATGAAAAGGAGCTGGAGTTAGAGGCGGAGGCTGAAAGCGGATCGGTGATCGAGATGGTGAAGAAGTCGAAAGAAGAAGGGGAAGATTTCAGTTTGGAAGACGAGATCGATCACGTTGCGGACTTATTCATCACCAGGTTTTATAAACAAATGCGCCTCCAGGAACTCTTGTCCTTCAAGAGAAATCAACAAATGCAGGAGGGAAACCATTAGAGACTTTAGACGTTTTTTTTTTATTATGATTGCTGTAATTTGTTTGTTTTAGTTTGAAGCTTCCATTACAAGTTCAATTCTCTTGCCTGAGAATACCTACTATCTGCATTTGGCTTTTATTGGTACTTTCAGAAATGCATTTAGCCAAATTGTTTTTAACACTCATAGCTAGGTCTATATGTAAAAACGTTTTTATTTTTATATATTTCAATAAAAATATAATTCATTTTGATATACAAATTTTAAATTTTAAATATTTTTTAAGTATTTAATATTAATTATTTATGAAATTTAATTACTATATTTTATATATTAAAATATAACTATTACAAATTTAAATGTTTAATATTATATATTTGAAATAAATTTCTAATTATACACCTAATATAAATTTAAAAAAAAACACATCAAATGGTAAATTAATGGCCAAAAATGTTATTTTGACTCCAAAATTATTTTTCAAATAAAAAAAATTACCCATTATAGCTTTTGTTTTTAGATTCAAAAGCAATTTTTTCTTTCAAATATTTTCCTGTTAGTATTGTTTAAGTTTCAAATGTATCTTTTTTACCTTAAACATGCTTTTGAAAAGCAAAGGAATGATAGTTACTCCCAAAAGACTTTTACTGCTATATTTGTTGGGATAAAATCCAATCCCACAAAATATGGTAGAAGTTCAATTGGTGTTCTTTCGCTCTCGAGAAATAAATTTGGTAATTATAACAAATCCAATGTAAAATATATCAATTATCAAAGTAAATCAACCACTACACTATAAAAAATTCCTTTAAAATAAAACGTAAAATCAAGGGCGTAGCTAAGGGGCTAGCAAGTATCTGGCTCTCCTAAAATGAAGAATTTACACTTTGGTCTCCTTTAAATTTTTAAAATTTTAAATTAATAAAGGTAAAATTACAATTTGGCCCCCTTAAAAATAATAAAATTTTGATTTAATCCTTTAAAAATTATAAAGATATAGACTATTCAAATGATAAAATTATATTTTTACTATAATAAAAATTAAATTTTAATTTTAACCGCTAAAAATTTCTACCTTCACTCTTGAGTAAAACCACAAAACTTAAAAGTCAACTATATAAAAAGTTAACTATTAAATTACAATATAAAGCCACAACTAGAGGTGTGTATGGGGTAGGTTGGTTTCAACTAAAAATTTAGGCCCGTTTGCTAGGTCTGGGTCTGGGCCTGGGCCCAACCCAAAAAATAGCTTAAAATTTTGTCCAAGCCCGACCCAGATAAAAATGTTAAAACCCGGACTCGACCTGGCCTGCCCATATTGATTTTTATATAATTTTAATATATATATATAATACATCAAAAATATTAAAAACATCAGAATAAATATTTCCTAATAAATTGAAAAGAAATTTTAAAAAATATGTTTACTTAAATAATACTAAGATAGATGCAACTTAACAAGCAAATACCTCTAAAATAATAATAAAATTAACAGATGTCTATAAAATAATAACAAAATTAACAATTAAATAAGTTTTATACAATATCCAAACAATAACAACAAAATAGTAGTAACATAATAGTAAAATATGACTAAAATAGGAAGAAAATAATAAGAAAATAATATTAAAAAACAAAATATAATTTTTTTTGTCATTTAGTGAATTTGAGCCGGACCGGGCCAGGCTCAGGCCAAAAATGTCTTACCTGAGGCCCGGCCTGTTTTTTAAACGGGCCTTATTTTTTGTCCAAGCTTATTTTTCGGGCCTATATTTTTTTCCAAACCTTTTCACATTTCAGACGGACTTTCAGACTAGACTAGGTGGCCCGACCCATGAACAGTTCTAGCCAAAACTAAAACATATAATTCTAGCAAAGGTTATCGACTTTAAGCAAACAAAAGTACAAAATGACTTCCTCGTCGTTTGAGTGTAATCTAAATAATATTGAGTCTTTAGTTTTATAAAAGTAGAATGGCTAAGTGGCTTTTCATGGTGAAGACCACAACGTATCATAAATCAAATATTGGCAAAGGGTTCTGAGGATGGTGAAGTCAAGATACATTTGTAAGAGATTTTTAAGGAAATTTTTTATATAGGACATCTTACCCTTAGGGCATGTTTGGTTGGATGTAATGGCTATGCCATTACATGCCTATTACCACCCTATTCTGCAGCCCTACATAAACCAACGTTTGGTTCAATGGAATACCCTATTACGGGGGTATTCCATTCCGAGCTTAAACAGAGATTTTTAGGGATTTCTATTCCCTTCCCACATCACCGTTTAGCTAATCGTTGCTTAAGGAACCTTATTTTGCCCTTACCAAAACTTCACCTCAAAAACACTCTCAATCGACAGCCATTTCACGTACCCTTCGACTCCGGCATTCCTCCCCCTCATCCAAGGTCAGGTAAACATTTTTGCTTCTGCTTCTTTCATATCATCTTCATTTTTGCCTTTTCATTTTTGTTTTATGATTAAACGAGTTTCTTCCTTACTGATACATCGAAAGAAACAATGGCAGAACTTTGTAGAGTATCTCAACGATCTCACTCAAATCGGTAAAAAAATCAGCGTTTCGAAGCCCAAGCATGTCCCTTCATTCTTTTCCATTTCTGGATTATCTGTTGTATGAACATGATGATTCTCATTTGTTGGCTTCCTCTTTTTTTTCTGTATCATAATCTCTATATGGCTTGGCATACATAAATCGATTTTGATTCTGCCATGAGATTAAGTTATTTCAATTATAGATGCATATTTCTGCCGATTTTTGTGCCTTTTTCCCTCTCTTCTATACTGCATGTGAAGTCTACATTTTGATTCTGCCATGAGTCGATTACCCAGTTCTGATAAGAAAGCATAGTATTGGTAGAATATATGCAATTACCTAAAAAAAGATTTTTTTGTTAGTGTTTATAATAATTAATATTATTGAAAGATTCTTAAGCCTCCATAATCCATATAATCTTCTTGTACCGTATGAAACATTGATACAGCTTAGCGCTGCATAATCTTCTTTGTTTTCCAGCGATTACAATCCTCACGCGTTTCCAATGGCAAATTTGCATCTGATTGGAGATGCAAGTAGAGGGGTGTGGTCCTGTTATATTTAATGGTGACAGCTAAAGCCCTTCTAGCTTTGTTTTTTTGTATGATTTAGTTAGTTGGGAACAAGGGAACTGAGAGCAGCTCTAGCATATGCCTAGGGATGGCTTAGCCCTCATGCCTTGTCCGTACATTTTTATCCTTTATTTTATCTTTTCATCAACTAGAAATTCAGTTGTAATTTCATCTAGTAGTGATGTAATTGTTGGTCTACTTTAATTAAATTTCCAAGTAACTATGATAAAATTCAAGAGTTAAGATCATTTTAATGATGGTTCCTTTTCTTTTCGCTTAAGATATGTTCCATAACCAATCTGGTTAAAATATTTTGGTAAGTGTTGCTACAAAAACTTAAAATTTGAACTTATTATTTTATATTTGGAGTGGTAGAATGATCCATATTCAGTTATTATTAAAAAAAATTCTTGTCCATTTCTGGATTGCCTGATTGGTTCCTCTTTCTCTTAACTGGTTGATCGGATTGGCTTTATGCTTACAGTATACACTCATCCTAGTAACATTCACTCTTTGCATCACTTAATTGCTTCATCATAATAGAATATATTAACATTCTTTTTCCTTTTCTGTTAATTCATCATTTTCATAACGATATCAAAGTTAAAGGTTACTCCATCTCATACAAGTTTATTGCTTTTGATTTACTAGCTTTTAGATACCGACATGTGATATATAGGATCTTTTTATGGACTCGAAAAGTTGTCCATCGTCTGTTTTTTTTGAAGATGCTGTCTACACATTGTCCCCTTTAGACACAAATCGCTATTGTGGTAGGCTTGCATGTTAAACAAAATGCTTGACGTAGACAGTCTGCTCAAAATTCTAGTATTTGTGCTTTCGTATGTATCCCAACTCTTAGAAGAGGAGCGCAAGTCCGGATCATGCATTTCAAGCCTGTTCAGTTCACTTTTCTCTTTAGCAGCGTTAGTAACTGTTTAGTTCATAATATAGTAAGTTTACAGCTTGGTTGACAGAAGCGTGATGTAGAAGTTAACCATTGGTATCTGCAATGCAGCCACATGGTTTCTTTAACTGCTCCCGGCGGTCGATGCTCCTCCTAGCATGACTATTTATACTTATATGGTGTTAGCATGTTCTCTTTTTTAGGGGGATTGTCTTTAAGTTGATGGAATTGACTATTTTTGCCTTGAATTTTCTAGGGAAAATCATTAGGGGAAAGTTTGTTCTTTTTAGGGTACATCATTATACGAATTCATATTCATCTTATACGAATTTTCTAGGGAAAATCATTATACGAATTAATTTAACAGAACAACTTAACCTGTTATATTTTTAGGGTCATTAAAAGTGGAAGAAACAACCTTCAAACAAGTGGTGGGCTGAGAGTGAAGTCTGTACAAACTTTGACTGTCTTGATTCTTACACTTACAAAGTTACTTTGAGATTGGTCAATTGTTTTTATTCTTTTTAAAACAAGTAAAAATGAGAGGGAAATGAATGGTAAAAATATTATAAAAGATGTTATATTAATAATCGGATTGTATTTTATTTTTTATTTAAAAAATAAATAAATTAATTTTTGCATGTTAGATTAAATTGTAAATTAATCATTTTATTAAAAATTTTATTATTTTTACGGTTAAAACTGATACATGTATGTCAACATAAGTTTATTTTCTACTAAATCTCATTAAAAAAATTAAACTATTATTTGTTATCATATTAAAAAATTAAATATAATATATTTATATAATTTCTATAATTAAACCTATGAGAAAGGGTAATATATTTGTATTATGGTATTTGAATGGTCCCATGGCTGAAATTATAAGTGAAGAGATAAAAGGCTTTTTTTTAAAGAATAATAAATATTTACAATGCTTGTCAGCTCAATATGAACTGTGAAATAAAACACTTTATAGGAATTGAGGATCTTGAACTGCGAAATAAAACACTCTATATGATTGATGGTATGATGAGAATTTTGTATTCGAACTTTTACTAATATACTTTGTAAAAGCTTCATATTATACTTTCTTGTTGAGATAATCTTTGACTTTGACCTTTCTTACCAATATGTATGGATTATATTTACTTTTCTTACAATTGTACATTTTCAAGGACTACATCCTTTCATGTCTCAATTTTAGGTAAAGAAAATAAAGTTATATATTTTGGTATAATCTCAATTTTAGTCTTCAGCGGTTACATCTTATTAAAAATAAAAATAACCCTCGAAGTTCTTATAGCAAATCAATTATCACAATGTTGAGACTGATACTACTTTGTTAAACCACATTAAATTAAATTGTACCGTTAAGTTGGAATCTAGTTTATGGATGAATACGAATTAATCAACCCTTCAAATAATAGTAATGATTTTAAAAATCAAAGTTTGAAATTATGTAATTTGGATGTAGATGTATTTCAAGATTAGATGTTCATTATTAATTTCTCTTTTAATGTTCAAGATATTATTATTTGCTAAACAAAGAGTTGATTTTGTTGAATGAAATTTGATAAATATGTATTGTTCATTTTTCTTTGACAGTGCGTTATTACTTCCTTTTCTTATTTGGCTTGCTTGATTGCTTCTTCCACTCACAGTTGAGCTTTTTGTACTCACTAAACTACTGTAAGTTCTTTAATCAATTAAATTCTTTGATTTTGTTTTACTTTTATTGAAATTAGTATTGAAGAAATGTGACCTTTTTACTATGATTTGAAGATATGTAACACTTTAATATCTTACAGTAATGGCTCGTTTGCCTTTAATAGTACAAAGTGTGAGGCGTAAAAGAATTGGTCTTGCATTGACAATATGGTTGCAACTGTGTACAGTTGCGAGTTGGTTCTTACTTACATTGGGTGCCATCCATACCCTACATACTTATAGACCAAGGATTAGATCCTATATTTTAGATTTTTATGCAAAACGAGATTATGTGAAAAGACTTGTATATGCTAGTGACGAGACCTGTATTGAACAAGTTAGGATGAATAGAACTACCTTTTTTAAACTATGTGAGATGTTACAAACTTTAGGGGATTGAAGTCGTCAAGGAACATGCTTATTGATGAGCAAGTGGCAATGTTTTTACATATCATTTCTCATCATCTTAAAAATCGAGTTATCAAGCATAACTTTAATAGGTCTGGGGAAACCGTTAGCAGATCATTTCACAATATTTTAAATGTTGTCATACGCTTACAAGATGTGTTATTTAAAAATGCGGAGCCAATTACAGCTAATTCTATAGACCCAAGGTGGAAATGGTTCAAGGTATTGGAGTGAGTTCTATATATAGCTCGTACATAATTTAGTTGAGTTAGATTTAAATATAGTATCCTAACTCGAGGTTTTATACATGTGATGTAGAATTGTTTAGGTGCTTTAGATGGAACCCACATCAAGATTAGGGTTCCAACAGTTGATAAACCTAGATATAGAACGCGAAAAGGTGACATAGCAACAAATATGTTAGGTGTTTGTACACTTGATATGCATTTTGTTTATGCTCTTCCTAGTTGGGAAGGTTCTGTTGCTGATGGAAGGGTTCTTCGAGATGCCATTAGTAGGAGACATGGATTAAAAGTTCCTCATTGTAAAGTGCAAAATTAGAGGACTTTGAATAAATCTTTAAGATCATACTTTTTTGGGAAATTAATCATGACAAATAGTTTTTTTTATAGGTTGTTATTACCTAGTTGATGCTGGATACACAAATTGTGAGGGATTTCTTGCACCTTTTAGAGGACAAAGATATCATTTGAATGAGTGGCGTCAGGGTTACCAGCCAAGTAATCCGGAAGAATTTTTCAATATGAAACATGCTTCAGCGCGTAATGTTATTGAAAGATGCTTTGGGTTATTAAAACTTAGATGGGGAATACTTAGGAGTCCATCATTTTATCTTGTGAGGGTGCACAATAGAATCATTATTGCTTGTTGTTTGCTCCATAATTTTATTCGAACCTATATGAGTCTTGATCCTATTGAAGCGGAGTTGGGAGAAGGATTACCTAGTAATGTGATAGATGATGATCCGAATATCATAAATATTCATCCATCAGATGCATGGGCTACTTGGAGGATGGAACAAGCCAACCAAATGTTCGATGAATGGCAAGCATCTAGAAATTAGTTAGGTTTAGGGTAAAAGTAGTAAACGTTAATTTGTTTATATTATTTCATGAATCTAGTTTATGAAACTTTGGTGGTGTTTGAATTATTTTTTTGTATTGTACTAGACTTGTTGAATTATAAATTATTTTGTATTGATTCATCATGTGTTATAATTTTATAAAGTGTTCACTTTTTTATTCATAATATTGAACTTATGTTTAATTTTTTTTCCTTAAAATAATTATGTCAGGTTTTTCACAAGCAAGTGTTTCTTCCCAAAATTCTCGAGGAACCAAAAGGAAATGGCTTCCAGAAGAAGATGCTGCGTTGGTTGCCTGTATGGTCGACTTGCACAATGTTGGAACCTTTAATGCTGATACGGGATTTAAAGCTGGTTATTTAAATGAGTTGGAAAAAATGTTAGAAAAAGTTTTACCCGATGCCAAGTTGAAGGCTAAACCTAATCTTGAATCGAGGATTAGGACATTGAAAAGGGATTGGTCAATCGTTTATGACATGCTTAGGGAAAAAACAATAGCGGTTTTGGTTGGGATGAGCATAGGCAGCTTGTTGTTGCTGAAGATGCGGTGTGGAACTCATATATAAATGTAAGAATTATTTCAAGTCTTTATTATCTTAATTTGACCAAACTTATATCTAATATGAATTTTTCTTTTTTTCAGAGTCATAAAGAAGCCGCTCAATTCAAACATCGTAGTTTCCCTTATTATGACCAACTTACAGCCATCTACGCAAAAGATCGAGCCACTGGGAAAGATGCTCAAACAACCGCTGATATTATTGAAGAAATAGATGTTGAGGATGTAGCTACTACAAATACTCATGAAGAAAGAAATGATTTCCATAGATGCGAAGCTGATGTTTCTTTGGATGACATGGATCTTTCAGGCACACAACAGCAACCAACTATAAACCAAGATGATTCCACATTTTCAAAGAAGAAGAAAAAGACTTCTGATGCAAGTGATCATATTTCATCTACTTCATTTAATGATGCTGCCACTTTATTAGCAGAAAAGATCGAGACCGTTGGCGTTGAAATCAGTAGGAGTATTGCCTCCGAGGTGCTAATTCAACAAAGGTCAGAAATGACACTTCAAGAAAGTGCTCTAAAATTATATCCAACATTATGTGAAGTAGAAGGTTTAACTGAGGATGAGCACTATCGCGCATTGAGCAAAATTCCAGATCATCCAACGCAAATGCTCATTTTCTTTAGTTTACCTTCTTCTGTGCGATTGGGATGGGTCAGAAAATTTCTTGCTGACCATTAAAAAATCATAGTTGTGTTGATGATATTTTAGTAATTTTTGAGTTTGTAATAGTTGGATGGTATAATGACGTGATAGAATGTCATTACAATGTTGTAACTTTTTGAGGTTGTAAAATTTTATAACATATGGATTATGACATATAAACTAATGAAATCATGTCACTTTTTGTTAATATATGAATATTATGTTTGGATGTGAAATATGATTCTCAAGTTATTTATTACTTCTTATATTTTACTTTTTATTGTAGAATAATCAAATTATTTGTTTCACTTATGATATTTTAGCACATTATGTAGTGCAGTTTAAAAATAATAAAGTAGATTATATATTATTTTTATACTATTATATATTATAATTTTTTAATTCATATAATAATAATTATATTAAGAATTTTATTAAATTATATATTATTTTATTAAATTATATTTAGTAATAATCATGTTAAAATATGATTAAATTATTTATTATTTTTATTAAATTATTTTTAATAATAATCTTATTAAAATTTAATAATAATAACAATAATCATATGATATGCTAAACTCATTTTTTTATATTGGCAATTGTGACCTAAGAGAACAGGTGAAAGGCTAGATTAAAGCAAATATATTAGGCATTGAAATGTTCTTAATAATAATTTTATATTAAAATTATTAATAAATATTATTAATAATTTTATATTAAAATTATTAATAAATATTATTAATAATTATATTAATTATGTTATTAAAATATGTATTATTTTATTAAATTGTATTTAATAATAATTATGTTAAAATATGATTAAATTATTTATTTTTATTTTTATTAAAATATATTTAACAATAATCTTATTAAAATTTAATAACAATAATCATCTACCAACAAAAATTCTGTTAAGGGTACTTTAGTCATTTTAGCCTTTTTTTATGTTATTACAACATCATTCCATTTAACTAAATACAAGAATTCTATTACAGCTCTATTCCATTCTATTCAACCAAATAGTTGAATTACTGATTACAGCTCTATTCCATTACAGCTCTATTCCATTACAACTCTATTCAATTATAACCCTATTCCATTATAGTGAACCAAACGAACGATTAGTGGGTGTGAAGGTTAGGATAATATTGGACATAGATCAAATTGTCTGGAGAATCTAAAAAAAAGAAAACACACCTACATTTACAATTATTTTATGTTATGCTTGGAAGTCATTAATATAAAAAAACATTTTAAAAAGTAATCGGGAATGATAATTTAATAAAAAAAATTCAGTTAAATCTATTTTGAGAGAAAAATATAGTATATATGATGGCAATGTATAAGAATTTAACTACAATATTGGGTGAAAAATAAATTATGTTGTAAAATTTTTAATTAATTATTCTTTTTATACTTTTTAAGTGTTTCTTTAAAAGAAAAAGAAGTTATTAGCCCATTTATAGAGGAGATATGTGGGCTTGTCCAATTACAAAATCCATTGCTGGCTTTAAACCCTTAAATGCTGAAGATGCATAAACCCTAATTTCCGCCATAGCTTTCTTTCACATTCTAATAGTTATAAAGTCTTGTTGTCGTCTTTGTAGTGCTCTGTTTAGAAAGAGAAAGAGATAGAAATGGGAAGTGATAGCGAAGCAGAGAAGACTCAACAGAAGGAAAAGGAAAGGAAGAAGATGTTTGCTATTTCACCCATTGCAAAGCCCCTCGCTGGCAAAAAGCTCTCTAAGAAAACCCTCAAGTTTGTCCGCAAAGGTTTCCTATTTTCATGCATTTAGCTTCTTCTTCTTCTTTTTCTTCTTCTTCTTGCTCTGAAATCGTCCATCAAATAGAATATTCTTGAACTTTGAGGTTTATGGGTTTTGATTTTTATTGATGGTTCAATGTTACCTGTGTTTTTTATTTCTTTCTAGAGAAAATACCCAAAGCTCTAATTGTGGAATTTTTGTGATTGGCATGATGGGTTTTCGATGGTGTATAAATATGTTGGTGAAATTGTTAATTGTTCGAATTGTTAATAAGTTGTCTTTTTTTTTCCCCTTAATTTTCTAAGATAACATATATTTTTCCACTGTTGTAGCCGCTGAGCACAAGTGTTTGAAGAGAGGAGTAAAGGAAGTAGTTAAAAGTATTCGGCGTGGTCATAAGGGGTATTTTCTTTTTTATATATTGCTTCAAATCTACCTCTATGTCTGGCTTTTCATGTCTTCTGTTTGTTAAAATTTTAATCAAATTTGTGCTCTGATATTTGTTTTCATTTGGATAGATATAAAAAAAAAATTTCTTGAACTGAGAAATATGTCACATTGTCAGGGGATTGGAAGTCTAAGGCTACTTCATATATAATATTAAGCATAGTGGAATAGGAACCTCAAATACTTAATGGAGGCCTCATGTTGCCAATTAATGCACTATTGAAGGACTTTTCTAAAAGAAAGAATAATTAAATGAATAACTATTTCATTTCTCTAGGATTACTTGTTTTCTTTAAGATATTGCTGCTGATAGGGCATTCTTTCTTGATTCAACCAAAGATTTGAACTTAGGGGGATGGTTTTAATGTCAAATGTTATCGTGGGAATGTTTAATCATGTACCTTCCAATTGCTGGATGCAGGTTATGTGTTATAGCTGGAAATATATCTCCCATTGATGTCATAACTCATGTTCCAATCCTGTGTGAAGAGGCTGACATTCCCTATGTTTATGTTCCCTCAAAAGAGGTAAGCTTGGACCTCCTCTCTCTTTTATGTGTAATTTGATGCATAATTGAAACGACTGTCCTGCTTGGCCGTTAAAAACCATAGAATCCTAAGTCACCCTTACAAGAGGACTTAAAATTTAACCAATTTTTTTATCGAGTTCTTAGTCAACATGGTTATTGTTATACCCAGAAAATTGAAGGGTTGTGGCACTTGCAACATTTTGGTTAATGATTTACTGTTTTCTAATGAATCTCTGCCCATATATATGTTAGGAATATTTCTATCACAAAATTGTTTTAAATTTGGAAATTTTGTTTAAAGCTAATATGATTGCAAAGCTTTTCGTAATTGGGTTTGGAATGTTGTAATTGTAAGGCTTTCCAGGTAGCTCATTCATTTATGTGACCCTGAATTTCTATGTGCTTGATTAAAAGACTCTTGGTTCTTCGCGTGTGCATTGAGTTGAATCTGAATTCCTACATTCTTTTACCCTAAAAATGTGAAACACAAGATAAGACCCTTTGTGGGGTGGAAGGAGCTATAATGCTTTTCTCTGATGAAACCCTGTTTGATTGATTAGTTTGTTTTTGCCATTTTAGGATCTTGCAACTGCCGGGTCTACCAAGAGACCGACATGCTGTGTTCTGGTGCTAACCAAGCCCACAAAAGGGGAACTAAGTCCCGAGGAACAACAAAAGTTAAAAGCAGATTATAGCCACATTGTAGAGGATGTATCTGAGCTCACATCCTCTATGTTTTAAGTTAACAAAAAAGTTGTCATTATAACATTTGATATTGACATCCTCTTATTTTACTTCCAGGGGGGGAATATGCTTTACTACTTGTTACTATTGTGTATCATGCTGCCATTTACTACTACGTCAAATTGCCTAGAAACTGAACAAATATAATCAAAGACGCAGTTAATTGAAGGATCTTAATCTACCAAACTTCAGAAATGCAAATTTGTAGGACTTTGGGGCCCTTTAAATCATCAAATAAGCATGCTTTTCATTTCCTTTTGTTTTTTTTCTTGAGAGAAACAGATCGTACCTGGATCTCGTAAAGTAAAAAAGTGGCCAAAAAGTTCAGGAATCATTCATTCGAAGTAAATCGCCTGGCGGTATACAATCTAAAACAAATCTGCTTGTATGAATGAAACCCATACGTGCATAAATTAAAAGCTATGCGTTTTCATCTTCATGAGCATGTGCGGTCACCTTCGGAGTTGGATCCTTTAGAAATTGAGAGAACAATGGACCAGAGGCAAGTGTAACTGGGCAAAAGGAGAACTCGATGGGATTATGAGCATGCAGATTATAACAGACATGAGCCAGAGTTGCTGAAACACATTGAAGTATGGCACATACCAATCTAGTTATTTCAGCAAAGCTGCCGAAGCGCCTATAACTATTTGGAGTAGCTGTCGGACAATAAAACCATGGTATCTCCTTATACCACCTCCATCTGGCTTTTTCCTTTCCACTCTTATAAGCTAGCTCGTTTGTGCATCCGAGCAAACCTATGAAACCCATTATCAATGCTGCCAAAGCATATTCCGGCTTATTCTCTGAAGCAAGCTGGTCGAAAACTGCTGATAGTATCTATATAGCAAAGTAGGCAATGGGCAACATTCCATTGATCAGAGAGAGAGAGAGTAGGAACAATCAGTATTCAGTAGTTAATATACTTAAAATCTAAATATCTAAATTACAGACTCTGATAATTATGATGATTGTAATTATCAGTTGAGTGTTAGTCATGCATAATTGCATGTAACAGGAGGAATATTTGGTTTATTATCAAGGCGAGATACAATTAAATCTAAGATTTAATATAGTTGATTAATATAATCATACTTGAAAGGTTAGTTTAACATATATGCAGGGGCAAAGCCAAAAAAATTTTTTAGGGGGGCCAGATGAAATTTTAATTTTTTATAGTTTATATCTTTATAATTTGTTAAGAATTAAATCTAATTTTTATAATTTTAAAGGGGCCAATGTGCAATTTTACCTTTATTAATTTAAAATTTTTAAAAAATTTAAGAACTAAAATAATAATTTTACATTTTAGGGGGACGGGCACATGCCAGCCCCCCTAGCTTCGCCCCTGCATATATGGTTTTCAAATCCTATCATCTACAATCTCTTATCATATTCTTTGACTTCAATAGTGTGGCTTTTTTTTTTACCTAAAAAAGTTTAGTTTTTTTATGATTAAAGCAAAAAACAATTAAACTTAAGATTTAGCGTAATAAATTCGTAGATTTATGCGTCATACTTGAAACGTGATTTTAGAAGATGTTGGATACGAATCCTAGCATCAACAATCTTATCTTATTCTTTTACTACAAAAGTTCAGCCTTCTTTATACTTTAAAAAAAATACTAACAAGTATTGGATGAATTAGTAAGGTACATTGCACTCTTAAGAAAAGCAAATATGTTTGAACCTTAAAGATGACATTCTTAGAAGAGGTCACCATAGGCCCCAAATATGGAGAATAAAATAGACATAAAATAAAAAAATCTTCATATAAGAAATAAAGAAGGAAGAAACAGGTTCATTTGGTTTTAACCTTAGGACTTGAACCTCTTTCATGCCAGTATCTTCAATGTCACCAATTTTATTGGAGTGATTCATTATTTTATTTTTGTTTAAAATTTGGTTAGTGAGCATGAAAAGGTTTATGCATTACATTAACATTCAATTTTTGTAATATCTGGTTTGGTTTTAACCTTTTGATTTGAATAACTTCTTATATCACTATCTTTAATTTCACCAATGTTGATGGAATGTTGATCTGAATTTTGCAACTGCAATGACTAACAAACAAAAACAAAAAAACAATCATGGAGTTAATTGTTGAGAATCATAAATAGGAATATATTATATTATATTTTTAATTTAGAGGATTTTTTTAAATTTGTTAGTGAGCATGAAAAGTTTATGCATTAATTGAACATTCAGTTTGTATGATATTTGGCTTCAACCTTTTGACTTGAATCACTTTTTATATCAGTATCTTCAATGTCACCAATGTTGTTGGAGTGATCATCTGAATTTTGCAACCGCGGCAACTGACAAACAAAAGCCGAAATAAAAACAAAATGGAGTTATTTGTTGAAAACCATATTTAGTAACTCATTATTTTATTTAGATTTTTTTTTCTAAATTATTACGAGAATAAAAAGTTTGCGCATTAATTCAACATTATCTTATATTTATATCCTTTTATGTAAAATATATTTATAAATTATATATGTTCAATAACCTAGCTTTATAAGTAAACTATAAATACCCAATTACAAATAACGCAATTAAGTTGTTTACCCGAACGACTTAAAATTGGTTTGGTTATTTTAATTATTAAGCTCTGATTGAGTCGGATTAGTTTTTTAGATTATGATGATTTAATAAAAAAGAATTGGAATTGATTGAATGTTAGTTTGATTGGTATAAATATTGTTGTCAATGTAGGAGAATGTGGGTTCGAATATGTTAGAAGTGCATTATTATTTTCCTATTTATGGATTGGGTCAAATGGGGTTTGAGCTAGGCCTCAATAAAACTTCAGGTCCATTTTTTATGCTCGGGCCCGGCTCAACTTGAAAAATAAGTCTAAAATTTTGTCCAATCTCGACCCGGATAAAAATGCTAAAACCCAAGCCAGGCTTAGCCGGGCCGTATTAATTTTTTATATTTTTATATTTATATAAAAATAAATTTAAAAATATAATATATCAAATATACAAAAAACATTAAAATAAATGTTTCCGAACAAATTGTAAATAAATTTTAAAAAATATTTATACTTGAATAACATTACAATAGAGTAAATTAGAAAGCAAGTACTTTTAAAATAGTAGCAAAATTGACAATAAAACAACAGTTATACAATATCCAAATAATAACAATAAAATAGTAGGAATATAATAGCAAGATGATAGCAGAACAACAACAAAACAATGATTTTTTTTTTTTGCAAATTCGGGTAAGGCCTGGTTCAAAAAAAGCTTACCTGATACATGCCTCATTTTTTTGCTCAAACCCATTTTTAGGACCAATATTTTTTCTCAAACCCTCCCACTTTTCGAATGGGCCTTTGGGCCGTGCTAATTGGAAGGAACTATGGGTAATTCTAGGTATTGTGTCAAAAAGAATAAATATGATCGAATCTATAATAAAATTATTTTTAAAAAAATCAGACAAATTGACTGAAGAAACCGAATGCTACCCTCTCATAAAAGGATAATTAGGCATTATGAGTGGCACAATGAATAGCAATTAAAAAAGAATAAAAGATTGGAAAAGGAGGAGGAAGAAAAAAAAGAAGAAGAACAAATTGGGAAACTTCTACTGGAACTAACGTGAAACAAACAATAGAGGGAATGGGGAGAGAAGTGGGGGGAAACATGAAACAAGTGGGAGAAAATTAGGGGAAATATTCTAATTTTTAATTAATTTGTTTTAAAAAAGCAAAACAAAACAATGATAACAACTAACTAGATTTCTGATAACCCTTCAGATAACTTGAGTTTGAATTTAATCCAAACTCCACATAAGGGTAGCATAGAGCATGAAAATAAAAATATTTCCATTTTGCACACGTAGGGATTCGAACACAGGACCAAAAAGTAAGTTGAAGCCCTAGCACTAAACCAACATGCTCATTCTTTTTAACAAATGCGCACAAATAGCTTTTAGACCTAATACTCAAGGTTAGCGGTTTAGACAAAATTTAGCAAAAATACAAGGGAAATGATTCGAACCCAAAACCTTTCTTACACTACTCACAACCCTTAACCACTAAATTAGATTAATTCAATTGTTAATTTTTAACAATTCAAAATTTTAAAATTTTGGGTTGTTACAACTCTCCCCACTTAAAAAAAATTTTGGCCTCGAAATTTACCTAATGCAAACAGATATGGGTATTGCAATCGGATTGAGTCATCAGGCTCCCAAATGACTTCCTTTGTACCATGATTCTGCCACAGAACCTTAATCAGCGGAATAGTCTTTTTCCTCAAAACTTTAACCTCTCAATCCAGAATCTGAACTGACTCCTCCTCCAAAGTCAAAAATGGTTTTATCTCAATCTCCTCAACAAATACAATATGAGATGGATCATATCCATATTGCCTCAATATAAAGAAGTTAAACACATCATGTATATGATTTAACTCTGGAGGTAACTCTAACTGATAAACGTCTGACCCAACTCGTTTCAAAATCCGATAATGCCCAATAAACTTAGGGTTCAACTTGCCCTTACATCCAAACCGAAAGACCTTCTTCTACAGAGATACTATAAGGAAAACATGATCTCCCACAGTAAACTCAATATCTTTCATTTTCATATCCACATAAGACTTTTTCGATCAAAAGCTACCTTAAGAAGATCATGCATTGTCCTCAATCTTAGAAACCAAATCAGGACCTATAATTCGCCTCTCACCTAAGTTAGTCCAACACAAAGGGGTACGACACTTATGACCATAAAGAGCCTCATAAGGTGCCATCTGCATACTAGACTGAAAGATTTATTATACGCGAACTCAATTAGTGGTAAAAACTCCTCCCAACTACCATCAAAATCGATAACACAACTCTGTAGTATATATTCCAATATCCGAATCACTTTCTCATATTTCCATCAGTCTGAGGATGGAACGCAGTACTAAAATCCAATTGAGTACCCAACACCTTATATAGTTTCTTCAAAAATTGGGACGTAAATTGAGGGTCTCTATAAAAAATAATCGATATCGGAACTCTATGCAGTTTAACAATATCAGAAGTATATAGCTTCACTAGCTTTTGCATAAAATAATCGGTTCTAATCAAAAGAAAATGAATAGACTTGGTCAACCAATCCATGATAACCCAAAAAGAATCTTTCTTAGTAGGTTTCAAAAGTAACCCATTAACGAAGTCCATAGCCACACGCTCCTATTTCTAAATAGGAATATTAATAGATTGAAGCAAACCCAAAGGCAGTTGGTGCTTAACCTTGACTTGCTGACACGTTAGATAACGAGAAACAAAGTTGGTTACCTCTCGTTTCAAACTAGGCCACCAATATAACTCTTGAAGATCTCGAGACATTTTGTTCTTACCATGGTGCATAGCATAAGGACTACTATGCACTTCCCGCAAAATAGACTGCCTTAACTTAGTATCATTAGGCATGCAAACCCGACCTTTGAAACACACAACACCCTCACTATTCAACCCAAAATCAAAAGTCCTACCCTCCTCAACCTACTAAAATTGAAAAACTAGAGAACCATCCACAACTGCTTATTTCAAATTTGATTAATCCAAGTCAACTTAACTTGCAACTCAGCCAACAAACTACCATCCTCAAACAAACTTAGGAGAAACAAACATCGCCCTCAAGTTAAACATTAATCTTCGACTAAGAGCATCAGCCACAACATTGGCCTTACCAAGATGATACTACAAAACATAGTTGTAATCCTTAAAAAACTCAATCTATCTATATTGTTTAAGATTCAACTTCTTCTAAGTAAAGAGGTAATTGAGGCTCTTGTGATCAATATACATGATACACCCCTCATCATACAAGTAACGTCTCTATATTTTTAATGTGAAGAAAATCGCAGCTAACTCAAAATCATGCGTAGAATAGTTGCCTTCGTGCGACTTAAGCTGTAGAGATGCGTAAGCCCCTACCTTACCATATTGCATCAAAACACAACCCAAAATGATGTGAGAAGCATCACTATACATAACCAATTTCTTACCAGATTTAGGTTATATCAGAATGGGTGCCTGAATCAAAATAGATTTTAGCTTTTCAAAGCTCGATTGCTACTCATCAGTCCATACAAACAGAGCATTCTTATGCAACAACTTAGTCAAAGGAGTTGCGATTAATGAAAACCCCTTAAGAAACCTTCGATAATAACCTACTAAACATAGAAAGTTTCAGATATCAGACACATTCCTAGGTTATTTCCATTCAAAAACAACCTCAATATTTTTAAGGTCTACATAGATACCTTTGGCAGAAACCACATGTCCCTAAAAAGTGACATCTCTTAACTAGAACTTACATTTGCTCAACTTAGAGTAAAGCTTTTTCTCATAGAGTATTTGCAAAACCACTCTAAGATATTCATCATGATCAACCTCGGTCTTAGAGTATACCAAAATATCGTCGATGAAAACCATGACAAACTGATCCAGATACGACTAAAAACCAGTTTCATGAGATCCATGAATGAAGCCAGAGCATTAGTCAAACCAAATTTCATGACAAGGAACTCATAATGCCTATAAAGAGTCCTAAAAGCAATCTTATGCACATAAACTTTTTTAACCTTTAACCGATGATACTCAGAACGAAGATCAATCTTTGATAACACTGATGCCCCATAAAACTGATCAAACTGATCATCAGCCCTCAGAATCATATACTTATTCTTTATCGTCAATTTATTTAACTGTCGGTAATCCACACACATTCTCATCGTACCATTTTAATTTTTCACAAACAACATTTGTTCTTCCTACGGAGACATACTAGGTCAGATGAACCCTTTATCGAGAAGTTCTTAAAGCTAAAATTTCAACTCTTTCAGCTCCTTCAGTGCCATGTGGTAAGGAGCAATGGACATCAAAGCTGTTCTTAGCAATAATTTAATACCGAACTTGTCCTCCCTATCTGGTGGTAACCCTAACAATTCCTCAGAAAAGACGTCCAAAAATTTTCTAACTGTCTGAATACTCTCAACAGAAGATTCCACAATACCCGTATCATGTACATAAGCCAGAAATGCTTCATACCCTTTTTAGACTAACTTTTCGGCTACTAGAATGAAGATTACATTAGAGAGGTAGTCTCGACGCTCACCAACTATAACAATCTCCAGATCATCCTTGGATCTCAAAGTTACTTTCTTAGTAGCACAATCCAAACAAACTCTGTAATAGCCCAAATTTTAGTGATGTCAGAAATAGTGGTTCGAGACCACCAAATCCAAAAAATGAACTCGTAGATTATATTATTTAATATTTATGAGCCAAATGTAGCTGAAAAATAGCCATGGAAGAGGGTTCAAGCTGGTTTTCATACTTTAGCTTCATGTTAGTTTAATTCTTGCTTTCTCCTTGAAATTTCTAAGATTTTGGACTTTTACAATTGGGTCCAACTTACTATGTCATTAGTTTTTGATTCCACGGCTAATTTTTAAAGTTTCTATGGATAAGTGCTGGAAGCATATGATGAATAAATATATAATTGAAGCTTTAATTTTGATATATGATGATTTTATCAAGTAAAATTGATGGAAATTGATTTTAGGACCTAATTATGAAAGAGTTTGGAATTAAGGTCTAGTGCTAAAATTCTGGTTTTCAGGGGTTATGAAGTAGTTTAAAATGATAGACTAAAGTATTAATTGAGAAAATTTAGCTCAATTGTGGGGTTAATTGAGTAAAGACTGAATTGTATAATCTGTAAAATTTGGGGTAAAATGGAAATAAACATTTTGCATTAAAACTGTTTTGGACAGCAGCAGTAGTTTAACTTTGAAAAATCACCAAAAATTGTAGAAATCAAATGAGAGGATGAATAAAATATTCTTATTGAGTCTAGTTTCTTATAGAAGAAACGATGTAAGCAATGGAATTATAAATCATGAGATATAATAAATTTTGTGAGATAAGGTCAGAATGATTTCGGGTTCCCCTATTCTGACTTTAGAAAATCATCAAAAATTGAAAAAAAAAATCATGGGCTTAAATTTATATGTTTAGAATCCTGAATGAGTCTATTTTCAAATGAGAACATTATTTGAATCACATACGAGGAGATACTTTATTTTTAGTGAAGAAGGGTTGGAACTATCAGACAGTAGAATAGAGGTGATTTTAAAGAATAAACTGTACTTTTGGCTAAATAAAAAATTCTGAAAATTTTATGGTAAGAAGATATGTAAGTCTAGTTTCAAGAAAAATTAGTGGATCTTAATTTGGAGCTCCATAGCTCAAGTTAAAAATAATTTAGTGACTATGACAATGATGGACAACTTTGGAATATAAATGTAAGTAAATAGTGAAATTATAGATAATGTTACTTATAAGCGTGTTATATACACTAAGGATGTGGAATGGAGATGAGGAGGAGGAAAATATGTGAGTGACTTATGCATAAATTGATCACATGCTCGATAATATTTGGTAAATGTTAAAATGAAAAATGTTATAAATTCATGTTTGAATTAAATGTTATACATGTTAAAGAATAATTTGAATATTTGATATTGCCTAATAAATGAATATCCGATATTGCTTAGTAAATGTCAAGCCAAATATAAAAAAATATATATATGTTATAAGTGGAACATGTGTGAAAGAATGTGGTAAGTATTTTCATGGTTATTATTGAGCCCATACATGTTTCTTGATATTTATATGAATTATATGACTAACAATGTGATAAGAATAGGTATTACGACTCATGGTCAATTCGAATAATTATGCTTTGCATAATTATGTTGAATATAGAGAAACGGTAAGTTAATTACCATGCTATCAAATTTATTAAATATTACACGTTTACTTTGTTTTACTTTTTCCCCTAATTAATAATGATTCAATAAGCTCCGGTAATACCTCGTACCCTGTTTCGATAACGGATACAAGTAGGAGGTGTTACAAACTCGATGCTCCACAAGCCAATCCATATCCAGAATTAGATCAAAATCACCTAAAGGTAACTCTATTAGATTAGTCGAAAACATAACACCTTGAGTTTCCAACGGACTAATACCTTGAGATTCCAACGGACTAATCACAAAAATCCACCTAGAAATATCCTCAGCAAGAATCCCTAAATTATGTATGAATGTGTTGAACCAATATCTATCAATGCAAAATAAGAAACAAAATGAATGAAAAACGTGCTGGCTATCACATTGGCAGTATCTTTGTCCTCATGGCGCCTTGCCACATACACTAATTCAGGTTATCTTGTCTCAATCTGATTAGCACCTCTGCCAGATGCTCTCTGCCCTCGACCTATACCATTACCACCCCTGGCCTATCTATGGCCCCTAGGTGGCTATTGAACTACTCTTTGTGGCTGAACCAAACTCAAAGTTGGAGTTTGTATCTGACCAACCTGATGAAGACAGTCCTTAATAAGGTGTTCCATAGACACGCATCTAAGACAAGCTTCTAACCTTCTCCAACACTCGCTCGGATGGCGCCTACCACAAACTCTACAAAGCTGTACCCCGACAGTAGCAACCGATGCCTTAACCTGTGGAGGCCCATCAAACCTGACCCATACCTTGGGTCACTGAGTAGAACTAGAATGACCTGAATCCCACTTATTTTTATTCTGACCCCTCTCATTGTCCCTCTTTTCACATTCCACGCGCTTAATTTCCTCAGTGATTTTCGTATTCTCCACTAAAGTTTCGAAGACTCGCTCCCGCTATGGAGCTACCAATACCTTAATATCATATCGTAGTCAGTTCTAAAAATTGAAACTCTTTTCATAATTAGTCTTAACCAAACTTTGAGCATACTTGCTTAGTCTCAAGAATTCAGCCTCATACTCGCCCCCAAACATAAGCCTACGAGCCTCAATATATCTCGCCACTATATACTTATTCTAGAAGGTGCTATGAAAGAAAGCCCAAGTCACCTGTTCAGGCTGGGTGCCTTGCTCAACAGTTTGCCACCACTGGTATGCTTCATCGCGAAGCAAAGATATTGCACCCTTCAGTTTTTGCTCGAGGGTGCAGTTCAAGTCATTCATAATTCTCTCGGTGGCTTTCAACTAGTACTCGACCATAGTTGGGGATATCCCAGTGACACCCCGAAATTACTTAGCCCCATTAGAGTGGAGTCATACAGTTACAGACCCTCGGCTACCAGATCTAGTATGGGCTCCAGTAACCCTTTCAAGCACCTTCAACGTAACTTATGACAATGCATCGTACCCAATAGTCTAAGCCCGAGACTCAGTCTCAATAGTAGGCGTCCCAATAGTCCCACTCGTATCTAAATTAGGCATACTACCCATCGAAGATTGCTCAACTCGAGCCTCACTTCGGTACCCTCCGCTCTCACAGGTACCACGTTCATGGGTTTCGCGCGTACTCATTATATAAACTTATATACAATTTCAGAATTTTATGTATCTATTGAAGTTTATTATCAGAAATCTTATGTCTAAAATTTTATCGAACGCTTTTTAAATAATTATCACAGTTTTAGCTAAAGCAAGTAATTCTAACATTACTGTCGAAACTATATTTTTATCTTTGGAAAAAAACGGGAATCGACTTTAAAACGAGTGGAGTCGCCACCAATCTTTTTATTTAGGTGTGATTGGATCACCTAATAAAACATTTCATTTAAATCAATTTTGGCCTACGTAAATTTTTAAAAAGACGGGTTCGGGAGTTGGTTACATATGAGGAAAGATTAGCACCCTCACTACACCCAAAATTGGTACTAAATTGATTAAATACTGTCCTTATGTCTAAGATTACATTTTTTTTTGAAATATGGCTCTTATTAAAACACTTAAGCGGTTCAAGGTGGTCATCAAAATTCTCTCGTTTTAAAGGTATGCTGCTTCATATCCAGCACAATTGGACACGATCCCTTATACCTTCAAAAATACGATTAATTTTCGATTTTCAAAAGCTCATACGCTAAAAATTGTAAAAGGGTATCCAAATATTTAGTCTGACAAAAAATCATACCCAGCACGAAAGGACACGATTTCTCGAATTTCCAAATATTGAATATTGCCTTATTTTAAAATCTTGAATAATAAAGAAAATTGAAAATTACCTCAAAACACATTTATTTGTTTTAAAATGAGATGGAATAATTAATTATTTTAAAAAAATTACAAAGCAACATTTGTATAAAAAAGAGATTAATAATCATGAAACAATAAGCACACATAAAGTGCCAAACTTGGTAAATGAAGATACCATAACCTTATTTAGCCAGACCAACTAAACAATTGAGTGTGACTAATCTAAGCAAAATGAAATCAACTTTCCAAGCATGCATGAAGAACAATCAATATACAATATAAAAAAAATAATGTACAAAGTGCTAAAATATTTATTAAAATACATATAATAAAGGAGAATTTAAATAATATACAAATATGAAAGGATAGCAAAAATACATAATAAAATACAATCTTGGGAAATAAATTACACATAATAGACTTACAAAACGTATATGTATATATATAAATAAATTTGGAAGAAATTGTTGGTGAAAATAGCACGGAATTTATAATGTATATAAAGTTAATTTAATTTTATCATAAATTGTATATGCAATAGATTTAAAAAAAATACATAATTATGTACACAAATGGATTCAAAAGAAATTATACATATAAAATAATACAGATTTAATGATGTATATAAATCTAATATATGTACCAATAAATAGTACATTAGATATGTAGGATTTTCTTTTAAATAACAAAGATATATATAAAATATGTGAATAGATTTAAAAGAAATTATATGTATAAAATAACATAAAATTAATAATGTATATATAATAAAATTAATTTTATCATGAAGCATATATATAATAATATATAAGAACATTTATACAAAATATTATATAGAATATTGAAATAATATGATATAAACAAACTTTACAATAATAATTTAAAAAAAAACAAAGTAAAATTATTAAAGTAGCTAGAAATATAAAAAATAAATAATCAAGAATTAAAAATGTATGTTAAGTGGATTTTTAAAATAATAATGAATTATACAAAATAAAAAAACTCAATCAAAATAGTATATATGTACAAATATATAAAAAGATTTAAACCAAATATTATACAAAATGTCAAAATAATATGATATATATAAAAAAAAGAACTTCAAAATAATTACACAAATAAAAACAAAGCAAAATTATTAAAAAAAGCACAACACATGTATAAAAATATTAAATGAATTTTAAAATAATGAATTATACAAATAGAAAACTCAATTAAAATAGAATTAAAATAGAAGGGATAATTTATAAATAAAAAACTATTGAAATAGAAATAATGACTAAAGCGCAATATAAACGAATATTCAGGGATCAAAACTGAAAATATTCCAAGTCCTGAAGCACTGTGTTTAGGTGTGGACTGAATTGCAAAGACACGCAAATTCTAGGAAAATTTTGAAATAGAATAAAATGTAAATACAGATCAATTAAAAGTCTGCGCAAAGGCGAAGGATCAGTCGCGCAATTTGACCATTCGAAGTGTAAAAGTGTGGATCTATACAGCACCGTTTCAAATTCAACACAAAATCAAGCTAAAAAGAACCTAAAGTCAAACACTCAGTTACTTTAACAAAATCAAAAGAAAGTAAATAACCAAAACCTATCCTTATTCATTCGGCTAAACCAGAGGCATCGCTCAACCACCCCTTCGCCTCCATATCATCAAATCAGATCCCCTAATCCTCATCAAAGCTTCGATTTTAACGAAGCAAACAAGGATTCAAAGGCTCCTTCAACAACAGATAAGTCTCCTTTTCCCCTTATAGATTTATTTTTTCATGCAATAGATAAAGAATGATGAAATAGAAACGACAATTAAGGAAGAACGCGATCTAAAATCACCTTAAAACTAATTTCAAATTGATTTTTTTCAGTATTCGTGTGTATTTCTGTGGAAAAAAATGATTCCCGTTTACATCATTTTTCTGGCTTTTTATAGCCGATTTACATCATAAACAAAATAAAAATTGTATTTTCTTGCTGTCATTTACTGGCCTATTTTTCTATTATTATTTCCGTTGCTCTTCTCGTAGGTTCCATTGGAGATGGCCATTCGAAAGGAGCATTCGTGGGCGTGGGCGTGGGCGTGGGAAACCACTCGTGGGAGTGGCTGGCTTGTGGCACTAGCAGATTCTAGAAACCTCTAGGATTTCTAGTATTTCCGAACTCTTGGGCCCTTTTAGGCCATTTGTAAAATGGCTTTGGACTAGTGTTTCATTTCTGTTTTGGGCTATATTTTGCTATTGGGCTTGAAGGGATTTATTGTTGGGCTAATAAATGTAAATGAACATTGGACCTTATTTTATTTTTATTTCATTTATTTTTGTTTTTAATTTTTGGTTTTTGGATTTTAACGGGCCCGACCGAAATAGGCCTATTACAGCTGCCCCTCTTTGCTTATTGTCGTGTAACGAAAATAGAGCAAAGACTTCAAATAGGACCAATTTTTCCCGATTTTGCTGAATCTTGACTGTAACTTTAGGGAAATAGGACTGGTGGCTTAAATCTACTCCATTCCCGATACATAGAGATAAAATTCGCCATCCTCGATCTGCTCCACAACTGCTTAGGGAGATAAGATTTTCAATCTTTAATCTGCTTCCTTGCTACCTCAGGAAGATAAGGCTACAATCGCCAACCTATTCTCTTGCTACCTCAAAGAGATAAGGCTAGTGGCTAAAATCTACTCCATTGTCGATACATGAAGATAAGATTCACCATCTTCGATCTGCTCTGCTACTGCTTAGGGAGATAAAATCTACAATCTTCAGTCTGCTTCCTTGCTACCTCAGAAAGATAAGACTACCATCTTCAACCTGCTCTCTTGCTACCTCAGAGAGATAAGACCAATGGCTAAAATTTTCTCCATTGCCTGTACATGGAGATAAGATTCGCCATCTTCGATCTGCTCTGCTATTACTTAGGGAGATAAGATCTACAATTTTCAGTCTACTTCCTTGCTACCTCAGGAAGATAAGACTACAATCGCCAACCTACTCTCTTGCTACTTCAGAGAGATAAGGCTAGTGGCTAAAATCTGCTCCATTGCCTGTACATGGAGATAAGATTTGCCATCTTCGATCTGCTCCGCTACTGCTTAGGGAGATAAGATCTTCAATCTTCCGTCTCCTTTCTTACTACCTCAGAAAGATAAGACTCAATCTTCAACCTGCTCTCTTGCTACCTCAGAGAGATAAGGCTTGAGGCTTAAATTTGCTCAATTGCCGATACATAGAGATGAGATTTGCCTCTTCCAATCTTCAATCTTCAGTCTGTTTCCTTGCTACCTTAGTAAGATAAGACTACCATCTTCAACCTACTCTCTTGTTACCTCAGAGAGATAAGGCCAGTGGCTAAAATCTGCTCCATTGCCTGTGCGTGGAGAGAAGATTCGCCATCTTCGATCTGCTCCGCTACTGTTTAGGGAGATAAGATCTTCAATCTTCAGTCTGCTTCCTTGCAACCTCAGGAAGATAAGACTATCATCTTCAACCTGCTCTCTTGCTACCTTAGAGAGATAAGGTCAGTGGCTAAAATTTTCTCCATTGCCTGTGCATGGAGATAAGATTCACCATCCTCAATCTGCTCCGCTACTGCTGAGGGAGATAAGATCTTCAATCTTTAATCTGCTCTACTACAACATCAAGGAGATAAGACTTATATATTGAGCCTGCTCCACTGCAACTTCAGGGAGATAAGGCTGGTGACATAAATCTGCTTCATTGCCGGTACATGGAGATAAGATTTGTCGTCTTTAGTCTGTTCCACTACTGCTTAGGGAAATAAGACTTGCAATCTTTAGTCTGTTCCACTGCAACCTCAGGGAGATAAGACTTGACTTCACCGATGTTACTACATCATCCTCTTGGACATGTCCTATAGACTCGATTTCATATGTCTATGATTATGCCAAATAATTAGGATGCTATGATCGAAATGAGTCAAATGCTCCTAACTAGATGAGATGCTTATGTCAAACAATTAGGATGCTATGATCGAAATGAATCAAATGCTCCTAACTAGATGAGATGCTTATGTCAAATAATTAGGATGCTATGATCGAAATGAGTCAAATACTCCTAACTAAATGTGATATGAATGATATATAGATGAAAAAATGAGAATGATCTTTTTAAATGATGATTTTTTTTAAAAAAAATGCTTAAGGTGTTATCGCTCGTTCTTCACCAGGGCATTATCATTGATTTGTTATGCTGCCATCTTGTTCGGCTGATATTCTTGACAGAAAACCCAAAGAAACAATCAAATTCTACTCAGCAAGCTTGCCCTGCTGTAATTTCAAAGTCCCTTACACCATAACTTCTGAGACATAAAGTTTGAACCTCCTACTGCGACTTCAGGGGAATAATCATTTGATTCCTTCTATCCATCCTGCTGTAACTCAGCAGTATAGGATTTGCATCATCTTCAACCACTTTGATCTATTACACCATTCCGTAGGTGTAATGAACAGATGTATATGCCTGATATCCATATAAATACAGAATACCATTTTTCTTTTCTCGAGAATAACCCCGTTACTCGCTCTTTGCCAGGATTATAACACCAATGTAATTTTCTTTTCGCTCAACCAATATCTTTGACAAAAAATCCAAGGAGATAATCTCAATTTGGGCTTAAATGTTTCCCACCTTTAAGCTTGGTGGGTTTTAAACAATAGTCCTGTTTTAAGCTCTTGTATTATTTAGAAACTTCCCAAAGTAATATGCAAAACTCCTTTTATGAAAGTATTATTAGTCCAAAAATCGTTATTTCAATGCAAAATGCTTGAAAAAGATCATAACCATGGACAAGAAAGGAATTAATTGAAAACATAGCTCGAAACAAACAAGCAAATGCAACCAAGAAAGAAATCTACTAGGACGTGACCTGAAAAGAATAAGGTAATCAAAGATAACAAACAAAAAATAGGTAAAAATGGAAAGCTAGGTGCCCCAGATATCGCAGCTTGAGCTTCTCTGTACCAACTTCTTAAGGACCATTCTGAGCTCAATCTGTGTTTTAGGGGATCCGGAGTACTTTGTCAATGCCCCAAGACGTAACATTCTTCTTTCATTGTTAATTCAGGCATAGCAATACTATTGTATGGCCCATTTTAATCCAAATTTGAGCCGCCCTTTTCGGGTTTTCAACTCAAATCCGCTTTGGTCTCAAAGCGCCCTTTGCTGGTTTTTGCCTTGGCCTCTCCTTTTCTTTCTTCTTTTTTTTTATTTTCTTTTTTCAAATTTTCTCCTTTTTTTTTGACTTTTATTTTTTATTTCAATCTTTTTTTTTAAAAGGTCTCAAGGCGCCCTTTGCGGGTTTTCACCTTGGCCTTTCCCATTTTTGGTAGAATACTCTTTGACTGCATTTTGAATTCCCCGAACTGGGCAAATCCTTTCGGTCAATATCAAGTTCCCCTCATGGAATTTTCTTATATCATTCATCTCTGGTGCATTGGACCACGACAGAATCTCCTTTCTTTGAATTCAACTGATCACATTGAGCTTAGATCCATTCTGCCTTATCCAACTCCAACTCTGACAAGACTCGGAGACAAAGAATCTCGTCTTCAAAAACTGTTTCAGTCCTATAAATCAATGTGTTGCCCCGGTAAAGGTCCCGACCCACGTTCGATAAACATAAAAGGCAAATGATAACTTCTTTATGCAAATCCTTACAAGACTCAGTCATTTTTCACTATGACCTTTGTTCTATTGTTTGCTTTTCCTTTTCTTTTTTCTATTTTTGTACTTTTGTTTTTCTTTTTGGATGCCTTTGCTATACTGTGATATAATGTCTGATCTTTGAACAGACTGCAAACTTTTGACATTGTGCAGTTGTATTAGAAGTGATCCTTTCTGACATTACTTGTCAGCAATTTTTTTTTTAGATTTGATGACTATCGACCTTGTAATATTGGCATATGAAGCGACCTTCACCCTCTTCGTGAAGTCATCAACGACTACAAAGATGAATCAATGTATATTAGACGAGAATGGCCTGATAACATTCATGCCCCACATAGAGAGAGTTTGTGAAGAAATGAATGAGGCACATGAATCTTGTCTCCCTAAATACATCCTAACTAATGCAATCCCTTTCCATGGCAGATCCACAGTACCCAAATCTCATAATTAACGCGGCTACCATTAACATGTGTCCTTCTGACACCTGTATAGACATTTTTTGGTGTCCACAAGTCTTAGTATCTCAAGTATATCTTGACATGATTATGCGATAACATCTTTGAATTCTTGAAGTAACTCAATGACGATTCATTTTGTCCTTGTGGTGGCTCAGGCTTCGATCTTTGCCTCTTGCTCTCAATGTCCATTAACCTTTCGTAAAGTAGGATTTGTTTTTCATCTTGTTCTACCGTCCTTAACAAATCAGGAAATAAGTCACAATTTCTGTCATCTTCAAAGTCCTGAGATCCGCTTAAACACATATCTCACCCAAAAAGGGAGTCAGTTACAGCGTTGCTCATGTCATTGATATCTGGGGACCTATTATAGATACAAAGGCAAATTCCAAAGAATAAATGATTCTAAGGATAATTATTTGTATGGTATGATCATGAATGAAGAATGAAAGCATATTTACAAAGAAAATAGTCCAAAGAAAAAAAGAATATTTAAAAAATGAAAGAATATTTATTCAAAAAGAATGCATTTTATTGAAATAAAATTTTTTGGACACAAGCCTATTTCACAAAAGGATTCTTATTACCCCTAGGCTTAAGGCATCAAGCGTGTTTTGAATATTACTCTAGATCAGCTCTAAAAATACAGGAATCTTTTCCACAGTCCCATTGTTTAAAACACCCCCAAGTACATAAGTGTTTGGAAACTTTTATTCCTTGGACCTCTCTTTGGATATGTCATTCAAATTCTCTTTGATAACTAGTGGTTACAACCCTTGGCTAGCCTATGTTAACCAATTTGGAAGGCATGCTCATGATGTTCACTTCATTTTCCTCATTTCTTGGGGTTAACCTTTTGGCGCTTTCTCCCATATCTATCTTCCCATTTCTTATTGCATCTTCAATCATCTCACCGGACATTACTATATCTGAAAAGCTTAGAGTAGTGCTTCCCAACATATGATTAGTGAATGGGGCTTCTAGAGTATTGATAAAAAGCATTGTAGTCTCTTTTTCCAGAAGAGACGGTTGAACTTGTGTTGCTACCTCTCTCCATCTTTGGGCATATTGCCTAAAGCTCTCATTCTGCTTCTTTTCCATATTCTACAGGGTAATTCTATCGGGCGCCATGTCTGTTACATGGCTATACTGCTTCATAAAAGCTTGTGCTAAGTCCTTCCATGAATTGATTTTAGCACGACTCAAATGATTGTACCATTTAGCTGCTGGCCCGACCAGACTATCTTGGAAGTAATGAATTAATAATTGGTCGTTGTTAACATACCCTGCCATCCTTCGATAGAACATTGTGATGTGAGCTTCAGGACAACTGGTCCCATTGTACTTTTCAAACTCTAAAATCTTAAATTTTGGTGGGAGTACTAGATTGGGGACCAAACTTAGATCCTTGGCGTCAATCCCACAATAAAAGTCAACATTCTCCATTGCTTTTAATTTTTTCTCCAACCACCTATACCGAACCTCAAGTTGCCTTGGCAATTCCCTCTTTGCTTTTTCCATTTCATCTAGATCAGGAACTTCAAGATTGGTTGGGTTGCCCCCTAGATTGGAGCTTGAGCCTATCGGGTAATCCACTGGTGCAAAGGTACCGTCCTGATATTGCTGGGCTCTAATAATAGGTACACCTTGTGGACATGTTTAAACATTTGTAGAAGTGAAACCCGAAGGGTAGAGAGGTTCTTCGTTATCCTTCTCAACATTGATCATGGAGCTTTTCCCTTTTCCTAGCCCCTTAGTCAGCAATTGGGACAACTGATCCATTATATTCCTTTGAGACTCTAGCACTTGGTCTCTAATATCCTGTCGGATCTTTGCCAGTTGCTCCTGCATTTGCATTTGTAACTGGTCTTGCATCTCTTTTTGAAGTTGTTCAAGTCTTTCCAATCTTTGGTCCATATCTTTTGTCTTAGCACGGGTACTGTAATGACGCTTGGGTGGTAAGTTTTTATTGGTTCCCAGGTTAACTAAAATGATTTCAACTAATTAGGGACCCTTTTATGAAAATCTAATGCAAATGATATAATGATGCAATGCAATGCAAATGCATGAGATGAATGCAAAAGAAAGAAAGGTGTTGATTTTGAATTCAATTCCATTAGAACAACTTTTCTAGAAAACAAATTCCTTTACGTAAAACGGATTATATACGGCCTTGCTTCCATACTCCAGGCGAAGACACCGATCCCTTTTCTTCATGAAGGTCAAATCTCGCAAGCTTCCAATAAATGCCTTCACTAGCTCCTTTTTACTTGATCTAGGCCGCGACTTATTATCCTCGCGATATTGATTACCTCCTTTAAGAAAGTCAGGATGCGACGGCTCTCGAATAACCTTGATCGGCTTAAATCCTCAAATAGAGTATTATTTTCCTTCGCGAACCATCAGCTTTTTCCGTTGTGTTTACTTGGACCATATTCAGACAACTGTATTATAATCCACTTTATTAAGAAATTCCTTTTCTTATGAAAAACTGTTCTATTTAGCAATCAAATATGAATCAACACCTCCTTTCTATGATGATGTAATGTAATGCAATCATCAACAAAACAAAAACAAAACACGTTAGTACAGAAGAAATAAATAACAAATAAAGTATCTATTCGGGTGACCACTAAATTTGGGCAAGGTTCTACCTAAGGTGGGCTCTCAAGGTTCACTATATGTGGATCGGTTCTAGAGAAAGGGTACTTGAACCAGCAGATTCCTCAATCCTCACCCATTATAGGCTCATATGGATCAAGTTCAATTCAGGGGAATAATTTTCCTATGACCATGCGGAGATGAAAATCTCATGAAATCATAGGTACGAATGTATCCCGGAAGTAATCCACTATCCCATACGGAGGTGAAAACCTCACGAAGGCGTAGTTTTTCACTCCCACTTAGAAAGTATGACCACAACGGTCATGCAATGCAATGCCATATTATTCTACAAGACTTGGACCACCACAATCATGCAAACAAATGCAACAAAGAATCATGATTTTCAAATTAGATTTTCAATTTACACAAGAGAACAATAAATAATCAATTTTATGGCTTGACTCTCTTGTTCATTCCCCAGTGGAGTCGTCAAGTTGTCGAAACTATTTTTTTATTTTTGGAAAAAACGGGAATCGACTTTAAAACGAGTGGAGTCGCCACCAATCCTTTTGTTTAGGTGTAATTGGATCACCTAATAAAACATTTCATTTAAATCAATTTCGGCCTACGTAAATTTTTAAAAAGACGGGTTCAGGAATCGGTTACGTATGAGGAAGGATTAGCACCCTCACTACACCCAAAATTGGTACCAAATTGATTAAATACGGTCCTTATGTCTAAGATTAAATTTTTTTTGAAATATGGCTCTTATTAAAACACTTAAGCGATTCAAAGTGGTCATCAAAATTCTCTCGTTTTAAAGGTATGTAGCTTCATATCTAGCACAATTGGACACGATCCCTTATACCTTCAAAAATAAGATTGATTTTCGATTTTCAAAAGCTCATACGCTAAAAATTATAAAAGGGTTTCCAAATATTTAGTCCGACGAAAAATCATACCCAGCACGATAGGGTACGATTTTCCGAATTTCCAAATATTGAATATTGCCTTATTTTAGAATCTTGAATAATAAAGAAAATTGAAAATTACCTCAAAACACATTTATTTGTTTTAAAATGAGATGGAATAATTAATTATTTTTAAAAAAAATTACAAAGCAACATTTGTATAAAAAAGAGATTAATAATCATGAAACAATAAGCACACATAAAGTGCCAAACTTGGTAAATGAAGATACCATAACCTTATTTAGCCAGACCAACTAAACAATTGAGTGTGACTAATCTAAGCAAAATGAAATAAACTTTCCAAGCATGCATGAAGAACAATCAATATACAATATAAAAAAAATAATGTACAAAGTGCTAAAAATATTTATTAAAATACATATAATAAAGGAGAATTTAAATAATAGACAAATATGAAAGGATAGCAAAAATACATAATAAAATACAATCTTGGGAAATAAATTACACATAATAGACTTACAAAACGTATATGTATATATATAAATAAATTTGGAAGCAATTGTTGGTGAAAATAGCACGGAATTTATAATGTATATAAAGTTAAGTTAATTTTATCATAAATTGTATATGCAATAGATTTAAAAAAATACATAATTATGTACACAAATGGATTCAAAAGAAATTATACATATAAAATAATACGGATTTAATGATGTATATAAATCTAATATATGTACCAATAAATAGTACATTAGATATGTAGGATTTTCTTTTAAATAACAAAGATATATATAAAATATGTGAATAGATTTAAAAGAAATTATATGTATAAAATAACATAAAATTAATAATGTATATATAATAAAATTAATTTTATCATGAAGCATATATATAATAATATATAAGAACATTTATACAAAATATTATACAGAATATTGAAATAATGTGATATAAACAAACTTTACAATAATAATTTAAAAAAAACAAAGTAAAATTATTAAAGTAGCTAGAAATATAAAAAATAAATAATCAAGAATTAAAAATGTACGTTAAGTGGATTTTTAAAATAATAATGAATTATAAAAAATAAAAAAATTCAATCAAAATAGTATATATGTACAAATATATAAAAAGATTTAAACCAAATATTATACAAAATGTCAAAATAATATGATATATATAAAAAAAGAACTTCAAAATAATTACACAAATAAAAACAAAGCAAAATTATTAAAAAAACTCAACACATGTATAAAAATATTAAATGAATTTTAAAATAATCAATTATACAAATAGAAAACTCAATTAAAACAGAATTAAAATAGAAGGGGTAATTTATAAATAAAAGACTATTGAAATAGAAATAATGACTAAAGCGCAATATACATGAATATTCAGGGATCAAAACTGAGAATATTCCAGGTCCTGAAACACTGTGTTTAGGAGCGGACTGAATTGCAAAGACACGCAAATTTTAGGAAAAGTTTGAAATAAAATAAAATGTAAATACAGATCAATTAAAAGTCTGCGCAAAGGCGAAAGATTAATTGCGCAATTTGACCATTCGAAGTGCAAAAGTGTGGATCCATACAGCACCGTTTCAAATTCAACACAAAATCAAGCTAAAAAGAACCTAAAGTCAAACACTCAGTTACTTTAACAAAATCAAAAGAATGGAAATAACCAAAACCTATCCTTATTCATTCGGCTAAACCAGAGGCATCACTCAACCACCCCTTCGCCTCCATATCATCAAATCAGATCCCTTAATCCTCATCAAAGCTTCGATTTTAACGAAGCAAACAAGGATTCAAAGGCTCCTTCAACAACAGATAAGTCTCCTTTTCCCCTTATAGATTTATTTTTTCATGCAATAGATAAAGAATGATGAAATAGAAACGACAATTAAGGAAGAACGCGATCTAAAATCACCTTAAAACTAATTTCAAATTGATTTTTTTCAGTATTCGTGTGTATTTCTGTGGAAAAAAATGATTCCCGTTTACATCATTTTTCTGGCTTTTTATAGCCGATTTACATCATAAACAAAATAAAAATTGTATTTTCTTGCTGTCATTTACTGGCCTATTTTTCTATTATTATTTCCGTTGCTCTTCTCGTAGGTTCCATTGGAGATGGCCATTCGAAAGGAGCATTCGTGGGCGTGGGCGTGGGAAACCACTCGTGGGAGTGGCTGGCTTGTGGCACTAGCAGATTCCAGAAACCTCTAGGGTTTCTGGTATTTCCGAACTCTTGGGCCCTTTTGGGCCATTTGTAAATTGGCTTTGGACTAGTGTTTCATTTCTGTTTTGGGCTATATTTTGCTATTGGGCTTGAAGGGATTTATTGCTAGGCTAATAAATGTAAATGAACATTGGACCTTATTTTATTTTTATTTCGTTTATTTTTGTTTTTTAATTTCTGGTTTTTGGATTTTAACAAGCTCGATCGAAATGGGCCTATTACAATTACAATATTTTTCTAAACTACAAAGTATAGCTAAAGCAGAAGTACTTATAGGATCAGCGTCGAAGACTCAAAAAATTTTCACAAACTCCTTTGTTAGAATAAATAAAAAAATACAAATTATTTTAAACATTTTTCATAAAAATTTGAACCCAAAAATCAGAGCCTGAGTTTTGAACCTAAACTCTGATATCACTAAATGTAACACTCCATACTAGCTCAAACGTTATAGCAGAATCCTGAGGAATTACATACGTTCGTTTGAAAAAACAGAAACATAAAAATAAAAAATATTTTGTAAAGCAATACTTGAAAGCGATATTTCCAGTTTTTAGGGAAAAATACCTTATTCAGTTAATTCATTTTAAATTCAGAAAACCATTTATAAGTTACTTAATTTTGTAGCGGAACTCTTGAGCTTAATTTTGTAGCGGAACTCTTAAGTTAAAACAGAGTTTTGAAAACCATAATTTGATTTTGAAATTTATCGCATTATAGTTTGAATTAAAATATTCTAAAAACGTTAAAACAATTCAAACAAAAAATAAAGTCCGAAACATAAAACAGTCCCAAAAAGTCCAAAAATAATCCAACAGAAAATAATAATTAAACTAAACAAAATTAAAAAAAAAAACAACAGTTTTTAACCAAGCTCTTGGTACATCGACCTGCCCTAAGTTTGTTGATTACCTGAGAGGAAAACAAACAGATAGTGAGCTTACGATTCAGTGTGTAACACATCTCAAACAAAAAATTAGTTGTATATAGATTACCAGAAAATATCTCAGATACAAAGTCATATATATTTTCATTAACAAAAATAAATGCAAAATTAGATACATAATCATGTTTAGAAGCAGACACATATTCAGATCCTACCCCCATCCATTACATACCATCTCCATCCATCCTTACACACCAATTAGGGTATCAAGTGCCTATCCAACCCCACACACTAATAAGTGAGTGTATGTCACTTTTCAGAAGTAGTGTAGACAAACTGCCATATAATAATATGCGGCGACCCACGAGAAGCATATATACGTGGCTAAGCCACCAGAATAGATATATGTGGTTTGAAACCACCAGATAGGGTATATAATTGAACTGTCAACACTTCCTCCTTCATATCATATCCCAACCTAATGCACATGTACATACTAACAAGTATTAAATATACAGATTTCATGCATGCTTTTCTTATGTAATCATGCTTTCAGAATTGTTAGAACACAGATCATACATATATAATTCACATATCTTAATCATGTCATATACAGAAGCATGTTAATAGATATAATGTTTACAAGTCTTATTTAAGCAGTATGAACCCTACGGAGACTCTAAATATGAATTATAGAACAAAATGACCTTAGGTGATAATTTCCAGAAAATAGGCCCACACAGCCCAATTAGCCCAGCCTATGTGGCCTACACAGCCTACACATGCATGTGTGGCCCATAAGGTCTGGCACACGGCCTGCCACACGGACAGTAGGGTTTTCAGCTTGGCACACAGATAATGACATCGATAGTTCGGTTTTCGACTTTCTACCGTTTGCTATTTTTACAAGATCGAGTCACACACCTAGTCGATTTTTTATGCGATTCTAATAGCAAAAATTTCAATAACTAAAAACATCATTGACTTAACGAATTAACCAATGAAAGAGAATTGATTAAGAGGATATGATCTTTGATTTTGCTAAAATACCAATCAAACCATAATACAATCAACCCAAACAACCACAACATGCCCAAATTGGCATTAAAACGCTTACCCTTGAACGAATTCAACACCCTCACAAGTCTTAATTCGCTGGAGGATTAATTCTCTTGCTATCGCCACCTAGAAAACCCACACAATTAAACATATAGAACACAACTCCACATAAATCCCTAATTAATAAAAGATAACAGAAATCCCTAAAAGTGTAAAATATTATAAGTGTAAATGACACAATGCCCATTTTAAAATTTTAAAATTTTAACAATTCAAATTTTAAAATTTTGGGGTGTTACAATGCCCATTTTTGTTGCAACATATAAGTTCAGATAACGGTATCTTACAACTGGACAAAATCATAAGTGTATATAAGAAATTGTAAATTTCATTTGGATTGAGATTTTATTATTATAAGATTATGTTTTGTCTAAGTTGTATGATGAGACTAAATGTGTGATAGCATATAATTGTAGTGTAGCTTTATTTATGTACATTTGTCATGTATGATGCTCTTAAAGATATTTCATTATGTTAAGTGAGTTCGATATGTTGTAATTGATATATGTTTAGTTTGCTTTGAAGAAAGTTCATCGTGTGGATTTTTATTCAGTGTGCAAATTACAGATTATTCAAAGATAATTTATATAGGTGTGCAACATTATATTTAAAAGTACTTAAAATCAATTGATTTGCAATGATTTTTTTTTGAATTTTTAAATAGTTGTAGCATGTATTAGGTATCTAAGTTTATCTTTATGATTTGTTGAAAACATTATGGTTTGGTCATTTGATATTTTGACATATTCTTAAATATTTTTGGAGCATTTATAGAGCCATTTTTCAATTGGCTAAATGAGGGTTGATGTCATGCATATAGGAATATGACTCTTCCATTTTACTAAGTCTAAATTTTGATTTGGTATGTTTCTAAGTGTGGTTTAATAGGTTATGGATTTGATTTGATATGTATAACTTGTTGATATTGTATTTGTTCAATGTTTAATATGTTTAGGTGGTATTTTAGGCATTATTACATGCCTTAAAATGTCTAATTTTTTTTGTGCATTTTTAGGCTTTTGTCTCGAGATAGATAGAAAATATTTTCTTGAACATACATTTTTGGGTATATGGCTCAATAACATGCTCAACTCGAGACGTGGAGGGTCAAGTCTCAAGACATGGTCTCATTATCTCGAGACATGCAAGTCAATAACAAAAAAAAATTGGTTCAAGGGGTTATAATTCTCGAGACATCAGACCTTCTTTCGATACTTTGGCTTAAGTATCAAGACCTTGATTCCTATTTTACTGCATTTGACCATAAAACTTCATAATAGGGCATAGTTGAGCTTGATTTTCATTTATAATGGTCTAATAATGCTTGTATAATAATTTACAAGATTATAACTTATTTTGAACTCTATTTTGAATATCCAATCAATCGTTTGGGTCAAGTCCATAACCAATGTGATGCTCTGTATATGCTTGTCTTCTGAATTAGGCGTAGGGTTTATAGGTCTTTAGTTGAATTCTTGATTATCCTTTTATCATAGTAGATCCAAGATGACCTAACCATCCATTCCCAATAGTAAAAGTATGTGATTATACAAACTTCTAATTTGTAGTAACAGTAACACCCTTTACCTGTGTCCTTTGCCGGCAGAGGGTACGAGGCATTACCAGACATAAGCACAACAATCATGTAGAAACCGAACCGTAAAATTTCATCTAAATTAAAAAAAAACCTTTACACATATACTTAACGTCCCTTACATGGGCCTACGGGGCCCAGACCAAATCGTAATCATATGAAACTTTTGCAACGCTTAGAAAATTTTCACACTTTGGAGAGTCACACGCCCATGTGGGTTGGCCATGTGGGTTTCACACGCTCGTATTCGCAGCCCATGTAACTCTCTGTTTATGATGTTAGCAAATAATTTTAACCACATGGCTAAGCCACACGCCCGTGTGCTAAGGCCGTGTTCTCCCACACGGTTGAGACACACGGTCGTGTCTCAGCCCGTGTGGCCAACACTTAGGCTATTTTCCAAGCCTTTATGTTACTCATAATCCTTCACATCTTTATACCCACCAAGGACACATATTATGACATCATTTTAATGGTTTAGCATCCCATAATACGACACATTCATAACATTAACATCGTCGTGCACATATTTCACATACTCACTGAACGTCAAGTCAAGACACAACAATACATATTCACTTAGCCCGACATATGACGACCACTTTTACTTTTGGTCTGTGGTTGCTAACCAATCCATTAAACATCCATGTTCAAACATTATCAAATCATTTCTATATTACACATTTAATTCATGACTATGACCATCTGGAATGGTCATAAAGCATGCATCCAATTCACATGTCATATTACCAACCATGCATGGCAAACAACCACAACCACAATCACATCATCACATCATATGCATAAAGATATAGCATAGATAGAAAGGTTTACACACCATAATCAGTATGAGCCAGAACATTTGGCTACTCACAATAACACATATCATAAAGCTAAGTTCCTATACATGCTATTCACTTAAAAACGTTTAACATAGGTACTAATACTCCAAGGGTGATGGCTTGATAGTGTGATGCTGCCTTTGACGATCTCCAACCCCGAGCTAACGTGACAACACTAAATAAAAGGGAAAGGAAGGGAGTAAGCTTTATAGCTTAGTAAGACCGTATAAAAATAATAAGCAATTTATAAAATTGCTTCTCAAGATAATACAACCATAGTTGTACTTTTACTTATATTCAGATCAAGCTATTTTCTCGAGTCACAGTCACTAAATTGTTTATATCTGGAGATACAGAACACCAAATCGAGATCCGATAATTTTCTCTGAAACTAAGCTCACACATCTTCTTACCATACAATTTTAAGAATTTTTAGTTTATCCAATCAATACATTTTATTCTTTAAATTCACCCATTTTTTGCTGTTCGACAATTCCGACCCTTACTCACTAAGAATTAATTTTCTCATAATACGGGACTCAGATGATTGTTTTCATCTATTTATTTTGAAATTATACTCATCAATAATTCTAAGCATATAAATTATAACTGAATTTTTTTTTATAATTTTTAATGATTTTCTCAAATCAGAACAGGGGATTTCGAAATTCATTCTGACTCTTTCTCACAAAAATTTAAATATATCATAATATAAAATCCTTTTCTTACCTTGTTCCCTTTATAAGAAACTAGACTTGTTAAGCTCCAATTCCATATTTTATTCAATCTCTAAATCACTTTCTACTATTTTTGGTGGATTTTCAAAGTTGGACTATCACTACTGTCCAAAACTGTTTTAATGCAATTCAATGATCACTAAGTTTATAACACCTTTGCAAATCATTTCTACCATCATGGTAAAAATAAATATTTTTGCATCATAAGCATGAACCCATAATCACAAGGTCATCATAACATGACATAATAAACATGAATTTACATATCGTTCAAACCTCTTTAACTTACTCTTCACATATTCTCATTCTTGCTAAAAACATCATGTATCAAGGCCATTACACATGAGTTTAGTGTACATACCTGTACGACATGAAACGTAACTTACAATTATTCTTACCATTGATTTACCTCAATGGGACCACCGTCAACTCATACCTCGAATTACCCATTGAACACTCAGAATACTATTAGATACACGGAAGCATTGCACATAATTTCCATATACGCAGCTAGAACTAACTCAGAGCGCGCAAAATGTGTAGCCAAAGCTATCACATATTATGTAATGCCTGCATTGAGCTACTCACGGGTATGTACACAAAGTCAGCACCCGGACCCACATTACATAAATCACTTATCCCATTAACTCAAACCACAACTCATGAGTTTAGATCCCATTGTTTCTTATTAAATATCACGTGTATCCTAGACTATTCCTAAGGTTCAAACGGGATTTCTTGCTTAACACATTGTCGTCGTGCTTGCTCGTAATGTCATTTACAGTTCCAATATACATTTCATACTTTCATGATAATCAAATAAGCATATATGTATATTCTTGATAACAATAAAACATCTCAATACTCATTTTATCAAAACATTAACGTTTGACATCACTTTCTCATACATAATATCACCAACATATAACTCAATTCAATTTTAGAAAGATAAGTTTCAAATATGTTAGCAATAATATGGATAACATGCTTAAATTAGTCACACGGACTTACCTCGAATGCAATTTTGGCTAGTTAAGCCATTTTAGTTCATAACCTTGTACCTTCCGATTTAAGCCCAAATCTCGATTTTTCTTGATCTATCATGATGAAATTCACTCATTTAATCATTACATTAATTAAAACATTCTATAATTCATAGTTTGGAAAAATGACCGTTTTGCCCTTAGACTTTACAAAAATTATGATTTTGCTCTTAGGCCCGTAAATCGATTTTTATTGAATTTTCTCCTTTAACAAGCCTAACCAAATTCTTTTTATAACTATAGCAACTCACAATCTCAATTATTTCACACATTTACAACTTATTTTACAACTTTCACAAAATGGTCCTTTTAGGGGTTTTCATGAAAAATTACTTAACAAAAGATGTTTATCTAACATCAAACTTTCATTTTCCCTTCATTAGACATCAAAGAACATGCATGACACACATGGGTGAATTTTTGAACATAAACCCTAGCTCAAAATAATGATAGAAATAGCTATATCATGCTTTAAGAACCTCAAAAACATCAAAAACATCAAAAACCAACACCAAAATGACTTACATGCAATGGGTTTATGTTGCTGAAATTTTCAAACTCCCATGGAGGTTTTTCTCCCCTAATTTTCGGCGGAGAAAGATGGAGAAGAAGGGTGGCTATTTTTTTTATAAGTCTTTGTATATGTCATCAAATACCAATCATACCAACTTTTTTTGACTTTTAAATTCTTTTGCCCCCCTTATGGCTGGCCATCAACATTTTAAGGGTCTAATTTCTTTAAACAGCCCAAAATTTGGTTCTCTAGCTATTTAACATATTTAGCTAGCAAAACAAAACTTTTGCCCTATATGCGATTTAGTCATTTTTCGCAATTAAACATGAAATCACTAAAATTATTTCACCAAAATTTTTATGTACCCATATAATCATGCTATAACACATAAAATAACATTAAAAATAATTTCTCCAGCCTCGAAATAGTGGTTCCGAAATTACTGTTCCGACTAGGCCCAAACTCGAGCTGTTACAATTCTCCCCCTTAGGGATTTTCGTCCCTGAAAATCTTACCGAAAAAAGTTGTTTTGGTGTTCACATAAACTTTTATTTTCTATAATTATTGATAAAGAACTCTCACTCGACTGTGTCTTTAATACTTATCTAATTATTTTCTCATATTCGAAACATGAGCGATTCTTCGTTATACGACGCTTTCACCAAACCTTAACCTCTATCAGAGAGTTCATGCACTCAAAAGTCTGATTCATACCATCATGCTACATATACACTCTTACTTGAATCTTTTCGAATTCCAAAAGGGAAACTAGCTAGTTCATCTCGGCCTCATACTCTTTATTATTCCACACAGTCCGATTATTTTCCAACTCAACTCTCAGTTACCTTTCATTTCAAAGCCTCCTCTGGCTTTCCCAAGAAATCATGATATGAAACCCGAATCCCAATCCGATTAATGGAGGCTAGAATCTCAAGATGTCCAACACTCATAAATACACAAAATTCCTCGAACCTGATGAGTGAAAATTCAGTACATACAAGCATGATTTGCATATCTCGTCAAACATTTAACAATAGGTCACATAATATTTTTCCCTTTAAGAGACAGTAATAAATCAGACATGAACTCCATAATAATTTCTTCTCATTTCCATTTTGTTGACAACATGGGCGAAGATAATTCTAATGACACTTGATATACATCCTTAAACCTTTCAACTTTTCAAGTATTCATACACAAGGATCAACGATGTGGAGTTCCAAACTCGATCGTTAATACATTACTCCTGTAAGTTTTCTTGCAAAATCTCTGTACAAGTTCTGGGTTTTCTACCCAAGTGTTTGTCACTGCATTTTGCTCTTCTCAAAGATCATACGACAACTATTAGTGAAAATCAAGAAGTCTTTGTCCAATGCATACTAAACCAGTTCAAAGGCTTCAGTTAACATTGTTCTCATTTGTCCAAACTTTGCTAATCATGAATTAAGCTATTAACTTTCACAAGAAGAAAATTTTACCACTTAAGCCTTTTCCAATATTAAATCCTTATACGAAAATCTAAGGAAACTAATCACTAAGATCACCATATTACAATAATCAAATCAGAAACTTAGTCATGCTTGATATATATATCACAAACTGAAGATCATATTTTAGATGTGAGCCATAATTGGCAAATTTCGTAATAAAGATGGTAAGAAAACCAAGACAAAGAAATTCAAAATGGAGAAACCTAGAATAAAAAGATCCAAAATAAAGAGATCCAATATTGAGAAATCCAAGAAACGATACTGTATCGAAAGACCGAGAGCAAAGCTTGTAAGGAGATATGGAAAATTTCAATGGTCCCTCCAATAAAGGGAATTCAAAAGAAAATATCACTCAGAACACCAAGGATAGATGCAACAAGAATAATATACCTTTCCATATACATATCGGACAGGGCAACCATTAGAAGAGACCGAATCATAGCATCATACACACTTTCTCATCAATTCCCAACAGATAACAGGTAACAGAATACCAGAAAGAAATAGGATCATGTAGATTATGTACCAATCAGACTGACAATGTCTTTGTCTATCATTAAGATTAGATAACACTCCTATATAACAAGAATTTCATCAGAAGATAGATAGCCAGTAACATACTTCTGAGAACAATAGCCTCTTAAAATATATCAAGAGAGAAAGTTATCATCTGCTCACTATAATTTCCATACTCAGACATCTTATATTTCAAATATTATTTCTCCAACTATTTATGCCATCACAAATCCCATGTTATTCATTTCACTAAAGAAGACCGGTTCTAAGAAAGTCACAATCATTACATTCTCTCGACCTCGTACCTGAGCAATTCGATTTACCAAAGTAAATTTCTTCTCTAACTGTGACAGTACATAATTCACATAATCTTTATGTCAACCTGATACCTTTCTAGCTCTAACTTTACTTATCAACTCACTCTCAATCTCTAATCGTGTTTATATATATTTCTCCACTAAACTCTTTAGTTTTCACACTTGTGAGTTTATTCAACACAAATATCATGAAATTCCATTATAAAACACCACTTTGGTAAGGGGGTGAGGTCGTAAGGCCTCTGACTCGACTCTCATATACATATCCATATGACACAACTTTCATCATCATAGCGACACCATCACAATCATGTCATTCATTTTAGGAAAAATTATCGTTCATATTTGTATTCTGCAATTCTCAAATTCTTTTATTCACTCAAGTTCACTTATGCACACATTCTATGAATTCTGGATAACTTTTCTCGTCACATTCACTTAATCAAACAAGTCATGTACATAACATCATACGAAATTCAACAAACATGGATAAGTATATTCCAATCGAAACTTTGATTTTGCACATCATCATATGCATGTTATTACAATCATATAAATCTATCCGAATAATTTAATACATTTGTTTAAGCTATACGAGCTTGCCAATCCTAATAATTCAAATAATTATACATGAACATTTGTTCTACCTTTATTTTCAGTAAGTTATCTAAACACATGCATTCACTCGAACAAATCAATCATATACACCATGGGATTGTCAATCAACCATAGATAAGCTCATTATGCCATACAGATATTCTATTTCATGTTTCTCATATCACAAACATGTATATAAACATTTCATGAATTCTTACTCGTACCTTTCTGAGTTTCAATTAATCATAACCGCACTTTATTAGAATACCTTCATATCTCTATCTACGTGATCGGGTGTAGCTCGGTTAGAGAGTACCTTGTCTATACGAGATAGTTCTCATTCGCGTCTGGAGACATCACACTATCACAAATCTGTGGCATGCATAACTAGACTCTTACACGTGCTAGCTTAGTCTAAAAACCAACTAAACCATAGCTCTGATACCATTAAATGTAACACTCCTTACCCGTGTCTTTTGCTGGGACAGGGCACGAGGCATTATAGGACTTAAACACAATAATCATGTAGAAACTGGACCGTAAAATTTCATCTAAATTAAAAAACCTTCATATATATGCTTAACGTCCCTTACATGGGCCTACGGGGCCTAAGACATACATTCGGGGTCGTTCGGGACCAAACCGTGATCATATGAAACTTTTGCAATGCTTAGAAAATTTTCACACTTTGAAGAGTCACACGCCCGTGTGGGTTGGCCGTGTGGGTTTCACACGCTTGTATCCGCAAGCCATGTAACTTTTTATTTATGACGTCAGTAAATAATTTGAACCACATGGCCAAGCCACATGCCCGTGTGCTAAGGCCGTGTTCCCCACACGGTTGAGACACACTGCCGTGTCTCAGCCCGTGTGGCCAACACTTAGGCTATTTTCCAAGCCTTTATGTTACTCTTAATCCTTCACAGCTTTATACCCACCAAGGACACATATTATGACATCATTTTAATGGTTTAGCATCCCGTAATACAACACATTCATAACATTAACATCGTCGTGCACATATTTCACATAATCACATAACGTCAAGTCAAGACACAACGATACATATTCACTTGCCTCGACATGTGACGACCACTTTTACTTTTGGTCTGTGGTTGCTAACCAATCTGTTAAGCATCCATGTTCAAACATTATCAAACTATTTCTATATTACACATTTAATTCATGATTATGACCATCTGGAATGGTCATAAAGCATGCATCCAATTCACATGTCATATTACCAACCATGCATGGCAAACAACCACAATCACATCATCACATCATATGCATGAAGATATAGCATAGATAGAAAGGTTTACACACCATAATTAATATGAGCCAGAACATTTCGCTACTCACAATAACAAATATCATAAAGCTAAGTCCCTACACATGCCATTCACTTAAAAACGTTTATCATAGGTACTAATACTCCAAGGGTGATGGCTTGATAGTGTAATGCTGCCTCTGATGATCTCCAACCCTGAGCTAACTTGACAACACTAAAGAAAAGAGAAAGGAAGAGAGTAAGCTTTATAGTTTAGTAAGACCGTATGAAAATAATAAGCAATTTATAAACATGCTTTTCAAGATAATACAACCATAGTTGTACTTTTACTTATATTCAGATCAAGCTATTTTCTCGAGTCATAGTCACAAATTGTTTATATCTAGAGATACGAAACACGAAATCAAGATCCGATAAATTTCCCTGAAACTAAACTCACACATCTTCTTACCATACAATTTTCAGAATTTTTGGTTTATCCAATCAATACATTTTATTCTTTAAATTCACCCATTTTTTGTTGTTCGACAATTTCGACCCTTACTCACTAAGAATTAATTTTCTCATAATACGGGACTCAGATGATGTTTTCGTCTATTTATTTTGAAATTATATTCATCAATAATTCTAAGCATATAAATTATAACTGAAAAATATTTTTTTTTATAATTTTTAATGATTTTCTCAAATCAGAACAGAGGATTTCGAAATTCATTCTGACTCTTTCTCACAAAAATTTAAATATATCATAATATAAAATCCTTTTTCTTACCTTGTTCCCTTTATAAAAAACTAGACTTGTTAAGCTTCAATTCCATATTTTATTCAATCTCTAAATCACTTTCTACTATTTATAATTGATTTTCCTTATTATTATTGTTTATAATATTAATTTTCCTTATTATTAAAGTTCAATTAAATGTAATTTTCTCTCACAACTTAATTAATTTTTTGATTTTTTATATTTATTTTACTATTTATATTTGAAATTATTTCATCTCTCAAATAAGTTCTCTCATAGTAGAATTCATCTTATCATTACATCTTGATTTTCGAAGAAGATAATTTTAATTCCTCGTGCCTAAAAAAAATAAAAATAAAAAAATAAAAAGCATAAAATTTAAATCTAATTAATTAAATGAAATATTTCTCAAGATCGGCCATTTTTACGTCCCTTATTCTAACAAACCAAAGAACAGAAAATGAGAGCTTGAAGATCTATTTTTTCTCTCTTCAGTTGAAGGCAAAAGCTAAACAATGGGGTGCTCATTTTCTGGTTTGAATGCATTGTACGATGCCGTTAATGGCGGAGGGGACGTTTGGATCAACGAGAACAGGTTCAAGGTCGTGAGGCAGCTCGGTGAAGGTGGGTTCGCCTATGTTTACCTGGTGAAGGAAGTCGTATCCGATTCCTCTTCAGCTTTGGCCAGTGGCTTAGCCAAAAAAGTCAAGGACCCTTCACATCTCTCTGGTTCGTTCTCTTTCAAAAATACCTCCTTTTAATCTTTTTAAGGATTTTATAATTTGTTTTTGATCTGGTTGTTCCTTTAAATCTTAATTAGTGATTGCTTTCAGTTCCTATATTTAGTTTGAATCTTCTCTTCAGCTATATGTTTTTCTTGATTTTGTCATCTTATTGTGACTGGATGTCTGGATTCTTTACAATCTAGTTTCTTTGATTGAAGTTTGGTGATCTTATATGGAATGAAGTCTTTTGTCAATGGAAAATTGAAACCATATATGGTATTTCATGATCTTTTATGGTTTTGTTTTGGTTTATCGATTAGATTAGACTATGGATCTGAAATTATCCTCATTTTTCTTCTATACCTCAATAGTTTTCTGATGATCTCATAAATTTGGATCGTAATTCATGTTGGATAAAACAAGGTGGAATTTTCTATGATTATCACATTCCTAATGGAGTTATAGAACTAAAATTATGGATCAGTTGAGTATTTGATCTCACAGTTTCTGTTGTAAGAACTAGGACATTTGGCTTAGAATTTTGTACTTAATATGGAATTGTCGTGTCTTTGATACATGATGGTTTGACTTATTGCCCATCAGATTCCAGATTTATGCATTTTCTTTTTCATATGCTAGAGTTACTTCTCAAACGGATCTGGTAATATTTCTTTGTTTGGGAAATTTCAAGGACGGTGACCTCTGTTATGCCATTTGCTGGATACCTTATTTTAGAATTGTGTATTCATGGGATCAATGTGAAGTTAAATTGGTTTTAGAACTAACATAACTTGGGTTGCATTTGCAGATGATAGAACTTATGCAATTAAGAAAGTTCTCATTCAGAATAATGAGCAGTTGGATTTGGTTCGAGAGGAGATCCGTGTTTCATCCTTGTTTAGTCATCCTAACCTGCTTCCGCTTCTTGATCACTCTATCATTTCTGTTAAGGTAATCACGCAGATCTCTTATTTTTATTAATCTTAAAATCTATTACATTCATCTTAAATGTTTCTGAAGCTTATTGACTCACTTACCCATAAAATAATGGGGAAACTTTTTTCAAGATTCTTGTGTGTTCGCTTCATAGCTTTTCTTTCAAGTTCTTTTCATGTGATTGTATTTGTCTAAAACATTATGATTTCATTGGCTAGCCTACACAAGAAGGATCATGGAATCATGAAGCGTATTTACTATTTCCTGTTCATTTGGATGGAACGTTACTGGACAATTCCAAAGCTATGACCGCTAGAAAGGAATTCTTTTCTGCCTCAGATGTCCTTCAAATATTTCGGCAGGTGAGTAAAACAATCTTATCTTTTTGCACTATTTGATGCCATTCCTTTTGTAGTTCACTTTTAAGGGCTTCAAATAATTTTCTCATTTGTGTGGCACTTGTTATCAGTGGATCTGATTCGTATCTTTTTGCTTCAACATGTGGCTTCGACATTCCAATGTGTTGGTTTAGCAAAGACTTAATTGAAGTATAGAACAAAAGATGAAAGGAAGGGATAATCATTATCAATGCAGCCTTTATATACAAGTCTCAAGTAACAACCTCAACAAAAATTCAAATTGCTACTCCTACTAACAAGCTAACAACTCCTACTCCTACTAACAAGCTAGCAAATCTCCTTAGGACTTAGTCTTATTTTTTTAAAAAATAGTAGCAGCCTCGAGATACTAACATTCTCCTCCTAACTCAAGTGCTGCAGACACCAAGTTTATTCTTAAGAAACTCAAAAACGACTAACATGAAAAATTTAGTAAAAATATCCATCATCTGATCTTTGATTTGCAATAAACCAATTTCTTCAATAGTCGCCTTCTATGAATTCCTTCTTGACTAGTGTAGCTTCAAGAGTTGCCTCTAATAGTTTCCTAGCATGCAATGTCATCTAAATCAAAATTCCATAATTCAAAATCATCACAAGCTGCTCCAAGAGAGTTACCTTTGCATGCAACTCCTCATTCTCAAAACACTTGATTTGCAGTTGTTCTTGCACGATATGATTATCTGTTGATTTTATCTCAAGCTCAAAACTCTTTTCATTACATTGTGCCATCAATTTCATAATTGTTTGTTGCATTGTTGTCATTCATTCCTGACACTTGGATGCCACTTGCTCCTCCTCAAATAGATTCAATGAGAAACTCTTCTTCTGCATCTTGATCCTAAACATTTCATTGCCACTAGAGTCAAGGATCAGACACATTCCCTCTTTGAACATCACCTTGAATCTTTTCTTTACCAATTGCCCCACACTCAACAAGTTTTGATCAATCTCAGGTACAAACAGAACATCTGAAATCAACTTAGTTCCAGCATAGCTCTCTATTGCTACTGTGCCTCTTCCTTTCACTTCTAGGTATTCTCCATTTCCTATCCTTACTTTTGACTTCAATGACCTGTCAAGGTCTTTAAACAGCTTCTCATCATAAGTCATATGATTGGTACAACCACTATCAACTAACCAACTGTCACATAAAATGCTTGATGAGAAGCAAGAAACGACAAACAAATGGTCCTCTTCTTCTTTAACTATAGCATGTGCTCCACCTTGCTGCTGATTTCTTAGTTCTTTGCAGAACCTCTCAATGTGCCCCATCAAGTTACACTTTCTACATTTCACATCTGGCCTTCTCCAAAACCTGAAATGGGGATGATTATATTTTCCATAATACTTACATGAAGAATACTTATTATAATTTTCAGTACTATTACCTTTTGCAACAGTTTCTAAACCACTATTACAATCACTCTTCTTCCTATTCCACTTCTGTTCCTCTCCTTTTTCACCTTCTTGCATCTTAGCCTTCAATGCTCCTTGTATGCTTCTTTCTATGTTTCCTTCCTGTCTCATTAACCTCCTCTGCTCTTGTGCTTGTAAAGCACTGATCAACTCCACTACTCTCAATTGAGTCAAGTCTTTAGTGTTCTCAAAAGAGGCAATAGTTGCTTCATATTTCTTAGGCACAGAGACAAGTATCTTCTGCACCAGTCTAGAATAAGAGAGATCATTCCCAAGAACTCTTACCTTGTTGGCAATATCTATCAGCTTGTCTAATTATTCTTTGATTGACTCAGACTCCTTCATTTGTAGCCTCTCGAATTCTTTGCTCAAGTTCAACACCTTCATGCTCTTGATCCTCTCATCTCCTTGATTCTTAGCTTTGAGGTAGTTCCATATCTCCTTTGCTGATCCAAAAGCCATAATTCTATTGAATATGGCTGGTGAAACCGAAGCATAAAGACAAGACTTTGCCTTAGCCTTCCTAGTGGTTCTCTCTTTGTGCATTTGACCTAGTTCATAGTTGGATTGTTGGGAAGTAGAGTCACCTCATAGTCTTCCTCTACAGCTTCCCAATAATCACGACCCTTGCTTGATAATTCTCTCCATCAAACACAGGTGGGGCTAAGATGGACAGGTTACTCGATTTCGATTCTATTTTCCTCGAAAACCTTATAAGTGTACCTCTCAAATTTTCTCTTAGAAGTCTCACAAAACTTTTCTCACAAGTCCCTCAAAAAAATGGCTCTGATACCATTGTTGGTTTAGCAAAGACTTAATTGAAGTATAGAACAATAGATGAAATGAATGGATAATTTAATTCATTATCAATGCAGCCTTTATATATAAGTCTCAAGTAACAACCTCAACAAAAATTCAAATTGCTACTCTTACTAACAAGCTAACAACTCCTACTCCTACTAACAAGCTAACAAATCTCCTTAGGACTTAGTCTTATTTTTTTTAAAAATAGTTGCAACCTTGAGATACTAACACAATGTGATGTGGTTTAGGAGGAAAACAGTAAATTAGAAGAATTAGGACCAGAAAATGAGTCGAAAGAAGTTGGAACTCTAGAAAACATTGGATTATAGAAAACTTCTAGCTTTTTTATATTAGTTCAAAGAAAATATTAATGTTATTACTGTAACATATTTATAATAGATTTTTTTGCAAGTAAAGTTACTAGGCTTTCCTGCAAATAAAGTTTTATGCTTAATCCTGGATTTAAACCCTAAAGAAAACTAATAACATAACAGTCTATAATATATCTAATACTTAAAATAACTATTATAAAATAGAACTAAAATAATAAAATATTAAGAATAAAGCACCAGCGTTACTATGTTTTCTCTTTCTGTGTACTAGAATTAGTTTTTTCCATTTTTGGGTTCATTAATGTCAGAACTGATTAGAAATGTCTGTAAGCATGCTGGACCGCATTATTTCTGCAGCTGTGTGCAGGACTTAAGCATATGCACAATCTTGAGCCTCCATATGCGCATAATGATGTCAAGCCTGGTAATGTTCTTTTATCCCATAGAAAAGGAAAATGCCCTCTTGCTATATTGATGGATTTTGGGAGTACTCGTCCTGCAAGGAAGCAAATTCGATCTCGTTCTGAGGCACTACAACTTCAGGTGCTTATTTCTCCATTATGTTTCTTCAGTGCTTAAAAGTCTTCTAATATTTCTGTTCTCTAGAACTTTCTCATCTTTGCTGGAAAATAACTGTTCCTTTAATCTGTATGCTTGATGTTCTACCAACAAACACATATATACTAGTAAACTCAAAAAAGCGACATATAAATACATAATTAGATTATTTTTTATCTTCGTAAAATATGTTAAAAGATATTTTTTCTTGATATTAAATGCAATAATAATCCAAATGTAGGAATGGGCATCTGAGCACTGTTCAGCACCTTTCCGAGCCCCTGAGTTGTGGGATTGCGCAAGTGATGCAGATATTGACGAGAGAACTGATATTTGGTCGTTGGGTTGCACATTATTTGCAATAATGTAAGAATTAATACTTATTCATGCACGTATACAGTGTTAGTTTTCATACGGTTAACCTTTTCTCTTGCATTCTCATTTCATCGTTCATCATGTTCTTGTCCAAAAATATGGTAGACAAAGTGTTCGGGTAATACTTATATCTGGAATATTTTTATTGGTTTCCTTCTGACTTAATCGAAGTTCATTTTAAGTATTCGATGTGAAAGTTCTATAATGGTAAAAACATAGTGGCCATAATTTCATTAAGTTTTCTATTGGTATTGGCATGAAGAGTGATGATTATATCTAACCTAATTGATTGAGATTTGGCTGTTGGCAAGTGGTTATGCTCCAAAATGACTTATCTGTTTTCACACCAAGTAAGCATAACTGCATGATACAACACACACGCACAGAAAAAAAAAAAAAAAAGAAGGAAAACAAAAGGAAGAACACATTATGTGCTTTAATAAAAATGACCTTGTGAAATATTAGTCCTGGGAAAAAGTTGACTAGAATCATGCCATTGTTGCATATCTAAGTTTTGCCATGACATCTTTTACTTGCATCTCTAGACAATAAAATCAATTGTAACGTGTATACAATCCATTCATATAAGTTCATTTATTAGAACTTGATGCGTTGTAATGTTTAGTTGGTAACTTAATGACATGTGATGCCAATGAATTTGACAATATTGTAAGCAGTAGAGTCTCAGAAATGTGGGTATACCCTGTTGTTTTCTGATGCTAATTCGAAAAAACTCTCCCATTTTGGGGTTTCATATCCTTCATAAAGTGTCTTTGAATGAACTTGTTTTGGAGTTTCATGTGTCTGGCATGCATTGTCCCTCTTTATACCTTGATGAATACATTGTAATGCTGTTATCCTCTGGGGTGAACCTTATCAGTTTTATTTATCTTGTTAGGTAATTGATTTTCATTTGTTGTAGGTATGAGGTATCCCCTTTCGAGTATGCACTTGGAGAATCAGGAGGAAGCCTGCAATTGGCTATTATAAATGCACAGATTAAGTGGCCAGCTGGACCTAAACAACCATATCCAGAAGAACTTCACCATTTTGTGACTTGGATGCTTCAGCCTCAACCTGCTCTTCGCCCTCGCATAGATGATATTATATATCATGTTGACAAGTTGGTCACAAAGTTTTCACAGTGATATCATATGAGGTAAGAAGGAAAGGGCGTTCAACCAGTGACGTGCAAGTTGACCAATGCACATTCTAGCAACTTGCATCATGGATATCATTTACTTCATAAGTGAAAAGCGTCCATGAAAGCAATGACAGTTCCTTAGTGAAACTCTCGCATAGATTATTGTTTTCGGTGAAGTTGTGCATTAATTCATTTTTCATAATTATTTAACTTCATGATCTGTAGTTTGTTGAAATACAGATCTGTCTCTGAATCCCTGATTCAATTTTATAGGAAAGCCTCAATAATTTTTGTTATCACTCAGTTCATATTTCAGGTAACTCTTTCATTTTTTTTTTATTTAATTTGCAGACCTACTTGAAGTTAATAAGCCATGCCTATTTCAAGATTTTCTTATCCGTTATTTGTTCTGTAAAAAGTTTGAAGTATTGACTAATGTTGCTTGGACTTTTCGTTCTTCTTTAATTACCAATTTAGACACATGATAATTAGGATATTATCCTCTAAAGATCTTTTAAATATAACATCCTTTCAAATACAAGTAACATAAATTTGGACTGGTCCAAAGTCCAAGCTAGTGTGCATTTGGGATCAAAATACATTTAAGCATTATGTTGGATTGCTTAGTATAGAATTGGTTGTAGATTTTAATGCTGGAAGGAAAGATTATTTTTGTGAAAACGTTGAAAAATACAATTTTGGTTGAAAATTTTAAAATTATTTTTGGAAAATAAAAATTAAAAAAATAATAGAAAGGTGTTTTTGATTTTTTCATTAAAATTTTTTTGTAAAAGTGAAAATGATGAAAATAAGAGTTTTTAAAAAATATTCTGTTCTTAAATAATTTTTTGAATATTAAATTTGCTATCCTCGTTGGAATCCATATAAATATAGTTTTTTTTTAAATTTCAATTTTTTTAAATTTTATTTATCATATTTTTGGACAATATTTATCATGTTTTTATTATATAAAAATAGTTATGAACATTATAAAATGAAGAGAGATGGAGAGAATAAAGAACAAATAAAATATAAAAGCAATAGAGAATGTACCATGGATAATTACAACACTTCATCAGAGTCTCTATTTATAGGCATAAGAAGTATAAAAAAAAAGTAGAGATCTAATTCTAATAATTACTAGAATTTAAAGTACATTAAAACTTTATCTTGATCATGATGGAGATATTCACTTAATAAGATATTCATAACACTTCCCATTGTATGTCATTGATAGATAATATGCCTCGTTAAAACCTTATTAGGAAAAATTTTGTGGGATAAAAACCTAATAAAGGAAAAAGAGTACACAATCTATAACACGTATAATATGCTGCCTCATTAAAAACCTTACCAGGAAAGCCCAATGGGATAAGACCTCAGTTAAGGGAAAAATAGTATAACGTCTATTTATTCCCCCTTATGAAAACATCACATACTTTCTCATATTCTACATATTCAATCTTGAATACTAGTTTTTCAAATTACTATTTGACCATATTGCTAAGCATTTATATCACAATTCTTTTGAAAATCATGAGTGAGGAAAAATTTTGGGGAAATATATTTGATCTCTTCAGGAGATTCAACAATAATCATAACAAACTTTAATCATGATTCTTTTATAAAAACACAAATAGGTATTTTGGATCATTTTATAATCATTATTCAACTACTATTCACTAAGTCAAATTTACCACATATGTTCAAATTATTTCAATTCATATAAATGAACAATTTCTTGAGAATTTCAATACTTCTAGCATCCTAAATCCTCCAAGGATTTTAATATAAACTTTACTATATAGTGATTCATAAAATGTTATAACAACAATCATTACACGCAAGTTAAATATTTTATAAATTGTCAATTTAATAATATATCTAAAGGTTATTGCATCCACCACAAAAAAATATTATATCTTTTCATAATCAATGCCAAAACTTAGCGAAAAACTTCATATTTTTATTCATCTTTTGCAAAACTACTTCAATTGCACCATCACTAACTTTATACCTTTAGATATTTAGACTACTGGTCCAAAAAATCCACGAATTTATTTGTACTTGTGTTGCGTCTTTCTATTTTGATTAATTTATTCCATATCTATATTTCTTAATAGATTTATTCAAAATCATCCTTTTATCTCATTATTTCAATAATAATATTGCATGCAAAATCATTGTCGACCACTTTTATTATTCAGTTCCACATTTTCTTGAATTGACATAACTTATCGAGATATCTTATTTTCATTATTCTGAAATTTAATTTCAGGTACCTGAATCTCTTCTGGAGTTTTACTTATTAGTTATGTCTTGGTCTCTTTTGGAGCACCTGCCTTCACTATATGACCATTTAGAAGAATTTTTATATTTGGAACCGATCAATTTATTAATTTTCTAACTGATTGTCCTACTGGGACTTTGATTCAAATTAAAATATTAACTTGGTTATTCTCCTTAATTTTGTAAATGCATCTAATAGTTAACTTGTAATAAGTTATCATTGTTGAACTTCTGATTCAAATTACTCTCCCTCTAACTCATTACAAGTTATTATTTCTCTCCCTCTAATGTCGGGAAAATTATCAAATCAAAACTATAATCACAAATAATGTCATAATTGAATCTCCAACGCATTCAAAACATCTAATAATACAAAGAAACTTGTAATTAATATATATTCCCAACTTTCTTCGAGGATTCACTCATCCTTGTGCGTTGTGGTTGAGCAATTGGAACATATATGCACATACAAAATTCAAAGATGAGAAATATTTAGCTCTTGATCAAAAACCAATTGTAATGGGGAGCATTTATAACTTATGTAATGCACCAAAATTTTAGGAATTTAATTGTGAGAATCTGAAGTAATTAGACTTATGTATCTTTGGTTCTGTGCTCTGCTTCTGTGTTCAAGGTCTGGAGTTCGAATTGCATTGTTAAAAAGTTTTGTGATTGTTTTTAAAACAACCTTCACCTATATGTTTTGTAGTTAAGTTCAATTCTAGGTAAATCAGTGACAAGAATGAGCCTGCTGGTTCACTGGTTAAACATCTGTCTATATTTTGTCTGGTCACGAGTTTGAATCCCATTGTATGCATTAGGAAATATTTTTTTTTGCAATTTCCGGAAGGAATTGGTTAATAATAGTTTGAAGCATTCTATTGTATCTCCTTCCTTACATTTTTCCTTTTCTCTCTAATCATATTTTTTTCAATCCTTCTTATTTTATTTTATTTTTCCTTCTTCGGTATTCAATTCTATGTTAATTGAGAGTTCTCTATTGCTTGTAAAGTCGACTATGTGATTCTTGAGTAAGTTTTACTGTTATTTCCTCTTGTTTTGTGAGTTTCATCGAGTTAACAATATTATGTCGAAATGGGTTTTGCTCTGTTGTTTGAACGTTTTGTATAATCGTTTGGTTGGTTACCTTTTTAGGTGAAGATCTTACGAGAGATGGTAACAAGATCTTACGATGGTAACCCGCTGTGCTAGTCTGGTTTCCCCTATTTCGTATGAGGTGAGTGTGAGAATTAAGTTGGGGTTGCATCGAATCTTTTGACATGTTTTTGGCGGTGGTCTGTTTTTCTTAATTATTATAATTGATAGTATAATTGATTAGTGAATGATTATTTAGATTCCGGGTAGTCTCTGTAACATTTCTCTGTCAAAGCCAAATCAAATGTGTACTAGAAACCTTACTTTTACAAGTTTCGGGTCACCGAAAATGGTGGTTGTAGACGCCACTCGGCCAACCACACAGGTGTGTGACTAGGTCATGTGAGCCACACGGGCATGTGGTTGGCCGTGTGATCAATCGTGTAACTCACTGTTAATCTAATTAAGGCTACACAGGCTGACACACAGGTATGTGTCTAGGCCATGTGTGGCCATATTAGTGCAGGGTTTACACGGGCATGAGACACAAGCGTGTGTCTAGGTCGTATAGCTCACTGTTAGTGACTTAGGACCACACGGGTAAGCACACGGGCGTGTGCCCAAGCTATGTAAGTCACATGGGCAAGGACACGGCTGTGTGTCCAAGCCGTGCAACTCTCTGTTAACATGTTAGAACTAGACGGGTAGAGGGCATGGGCGTTTGAGCCACATGGACAAGGACATGCCCGTGTGTCCAGCCCGTGTAGTTGTATAAAGGAGTCCCGAAACCTATTTTTGAGGCCGTAAATGTGGTCTATGACTGATAATGATTTCCCCATTGTATGAATGATCTAAACTTAATTAAGTGAGAACTCTCTAATACTCTGTAACTGATACATGACAGTTATAACTATAAGTGCATTGTGAATATCTGTACTCTGTATATACATGGGTTGGGATGTTGTGAAGAAGGAAGTTGAATCAGTGGTTAAGCCATTATGAAAATAGTTCCGATTCTGGTGCTTTGACACGTTATGATTCAACAGCTAAGTTGTGTTACTGTAAACGTGTCAAATAGACACTTCGCAGTGTGTAGGGATGGTTGGTCATTTAATGTCCTTAATGATGTGTTGGGATTGTCGAAGATGGTGTGTAGCGGATGGGGTTTTAGGAATATCTGCATATGAATCTGATCTACGATATATCTATGAAATTGCATATATATAAATATCTGTATACAACTGATCTGTTCTAAATCTAAATTGTAAATAGTCCTGTACAGAATTGAATATCTAAATATAACTACTTTATAAATGAATACTAATTGAATAACTTAACTTCGATTATGCACTGAGTTCACAACTCATTTTGTTTTGGTTGGATTTCAGGTGATCCCAAATCTTGAACGAGTCAGCACAGCGGATGCTCGGTCAAGCTTCTACCTTTCTTTAAGTAGTGTGTTAGGATTTCGGTAACTATATTAAGATGTATCTCGAAGACTATATACTTAGTTCGTTTTATGATAAATAGGTTATAAAGTATGGTTTAACTTTATTATGTTGTTGTGTGATAATTGATAACTGATGAGGTAACTCTCAAAATTTAGGCTAGACGTTCAGGCCGGGTTTAGGGTGTTACAACTTATTGGCTTGATGCATACAACACGTAAATAAACATAATCTCATGTTGAAATAGGAAGTTTAGTTCTCATAAGTAATGGTTTAGACATTAATCAGAGGTGTTTAATCAAAATTTCACTAAACCATTATGCGCCAACTTTTACAAAAGTTTTTAAACTCAATCAATAAAAGATTGAGATATAAACTCATCAGTATTAGCAAGATGAATTGTCTTAATTGCATGATCTGAAATTAATTATTTAAACAAGCAATCTTGCAAAAGACAGGTTGCAAATTGATAACACATAAGTAATTATTTTGTAGGTATATCTACCAAAATCATATAATATCAAAACCATCCACATGGTGGATGAATGGACCCATTTTCATTTTAGAAATGCAAGACATTAAATATCAACTTTAGTTAGTGAGTTTCTAATAATCAATTTTCATTGAGAACAAGAAACATATGATAATTCTGTTAAATTAAAGAATCTTCTGGTTCTTTAATGAATGTCCATATGAATGCTTAATTAATTTCGCATCATATATTATCTAGGATGGTCTAACAGGTCACGCCAAGTAGTAAATGCATTTGTATCAGTAAACTTCTAGTTTACTTTAACATGCGTTTCAATTGTACTAAATTGTAACAAATTGATAATTTTACTATCATTTCTTTTACTTTGTATCCACGTATAAGTTCTATTGTGACATTTACTACTGGAAATGTTTAAATCAATGTGAATATTATAATGTCACTAAGTCAATATAATTTCCAAATAATTATATGCAATATTCGCTTAATGGAATATGCCAAAATCTTCAAATATCCAAAAATAATATTTTTTTCTTCATTCACAATCTCAATATGAGATCCATTATAAATATCTTTTAAAACCAATGGATTAACCATCACAAGATATTAATATATTAGCTCTTCTAGAGCTTTTGACTAATTTTATACTATCAAATATTAAAATAATATTTGTTTATTTTAGTACCAAATAAGATAAATACTTTTTATCTATAATGATATAATTTATTACTACATTCTCATATCCTTCCTCAAAGAATATTAATAGAAACAAAATATTTAAGCATATGCCATATGTGACCAATAACCTTTCATATCACATTGATAACATAAGTCAATTTTACCCTTTGAAGAGTTATCTTGAGAACTCTAATTGTTCTCTTATTTATTACTTTATTCCCACTTTTAGTGGTCAATGATTATATCTTTTATTTGCTTTATGTTTACATTCACTTCGGGGAATTCAACAAGTCTAGTAGAACAGACTTATAAAAATCCCAATAGATTCTTTATTTTATAATCACTATCGCAAACATGCGTGAAATTTCAAATCAAAATCTATCTATTCATTTTGTCATGATTAGTCTTCAATTATAATAAATATGATATAATAAATTAAACATAGTAAAATATACCTAAAGATCTTTAACATCATCGTCATCACCTTGACTATTATCACGAGCACTATTATAAGTAGTAAACCAACTTTGTTTTCGTAATAACATTTATAATCTAATAGTAAATGTAACACCTTGGATTTTGGGCATATAAGTTTTGGGCTTTGAGCATAAGGACTGTGAGGAGGTTGCACATTTGTGTATAGCTGTGCGTTTTAGTGTCAAAAATGGGCTTGCTAGTTTGGTGGTTAAGTAGAGTGTTGGAGTGTTAGAGGTCGTGTGTTCGAATCCTCTTGTGAGCATTCTAGGAAACGATTTTACTTTAGTATGTTTTAATTAATTATTTAGTATTATTTTATTTGGTTTAATATTTGTACTTTATTTTTTAACTTATTTTATTTGGGTTTATTATTATTATTATTATTATTATTTTTGTGGGTTACACATTCTATTCTTGGTATCTGTAACACTCCATACCTGTAACCCACGCTGGAGCGGAGTACGAGGCATTACCTAACTCGATATCATGCACCTAAATGTTCACCAGTCACCAAGACTCGGTCCAATTTGAAACTGTTTCAATTTCTACTTTAAACTTCTTATTATGGGCTTACGAGCCCCAAATCGGCCATTGAAAATTATTTGGGATCAGCCTGGGTCTTTAATCCATCTATAGAAATTTTAACTTTGAAATAGGGCACACGCTCGTGTAGAAGGGCAACATGCCCGTGTAGCCATTTCCACATGGTCATGTTGATGGCCCGTGTGGCTCACACGGCCTAAGAAATATATGGAAACGCCCGCGTCCTCCATTTGTGTGGAATTAATTTTATGTGCACACCTACAGGGGTTTTTACACGGCCTGGCACACACCCATGTGCCTCGCCTATGTCCTTCACACGGTCATGACATGCCCGTGTGCAAAAAAATGGACATTCTGTTTCTAACGTCAGCATTCTTAAAATGTCACACAGCCAAAACACATGCCCGTGTGCTAGGCCATGTCCTTCACACGGCTGAGACACACAACCGTGTCTCTGCCCGTGTTTTACTATCATGCATATTGAGTTGAATTTTTTACGTGCAGGGGACACACGGCCGAACCACAAGCCCATGGGGCAGTCCGTGCATCGCACACGGTCTAGACACACACTCGTGTATCTACCCGTGTGGACAATATAAGGTTATTTACCAAGCCTAATTGCCACCCTTACTTACATAACCTGCATAGTAGCAACCAAAATCAAGATAAGACTATCCCAAGCAACCAAATCAACCACAATGAACAACATTCCATGGGTGCATTATACTCATCTATAAAATTAACATCCTTGCACACACACCAAAATGAATGATTACCATTATTTGAGGCTTAATACAAAATGAAGGGTTTTCAACCCAAGCCAACACATTTGGCCAGTTCTCGATGACACCAAAAATAGTAAAGTCTACGCCCTATACATGCCATATTAAAAAATATAAATCAACCGAAAGCTTCGATTGATAGTATGATCGATATCTCTAACTTCTGTTCATCCTTAAGCTAGATAGGCGGCATTATAAGAAAAAGGAAAGGAGAGGGAGTAAGCATAAACCTTAGTAGGTTGCATATAGATAATTATACAACATAAATTTACCATTCATCAACAAGTATCATAGTACACAAGTGGCAAAAGCAAAACTTACTCATCAATATTCAATACACCTCATATAGCATTTATTGAGCTCACATTTCATACATATCATATAGGTGCCTGTGCCACTCACAACACAGTTAAAATTTTTCCTTGTTAACTTGAGTTCATATTTTCTCCATTGAACCATTTGGAACATTATTGGATATTTCCATAGCCTCAAATGTGGGGTAAGGTGCCGATGTAATGTCCAAGACATGATCATACATTGGCTCATATCTCAAGTCGATGCCATGTCCTAGACATGGTCTTACACTGAGTATCATCTCATAGCTGATGCATGTCCCAGACATGTCTTACACTGGCATACGTCTTGAGGCCGATGCATGTCCCAGACATGTCTTACACTAGCACTCGTCTCGATGCTGATGCCATGTCCCCGACATGGTCTTACACGGGCTCTCATAATGTGGCCGATGCATGTCCCAGACATGTCTTACACTAGCTCACATTAACCCATATGCCATGGCATGAATATTCGATTTATTTCCTAGGCTCAAGCGGAAACTCTGCCATCTCTATTATCATCATGCTTTCTCAATTCCACAATCAAGCAATTCATGCTATATTAAATTCAAGTACAATTCAACACATACATTAACAATGTAGTTGTATTATTTACATACATCTTACCTTAGATAACAAAATATAGCTACTAATCACTTTAGTCGACTTGCTTGGCTTTCCCCCGGTCTAGGTTCGGATTCGATATTTCTTGATCTATAATAGAAAAATACACTTATTTAATCACTAAATAAAATTAGGCAATTGAAAATTCACTTCTTTGAAAAAATGACCATTTTGCCCCTAGACCTTGACAAAACGACCATTTTACCCCTAGGCTCGAAAATCAATTTTTATCAAATTTCTTCACATATTAAGCCTAGATGAACCCGTTTACTCTTATAGAAACTCCAAGATCCTACTATTTCACACAATTTTCATCAATTTTATAACTTATGCAAAATGGTTCCTTTAGGTGTTTTCAAGCTAACACCTTTCACAAAAGTTGTTTATATCACACCCAAGACTCATATTCTTCCATAAAATTTTAGAAAATACCCTAGATGATCTCATAGCAAAACCCTAGAATTTTTAACCATTTTTTAAAATAGTACCCTCATTTGAAAGCTCATGCTTTAAGGGGTCCAAAAATATAAAAATCTTCAAGAAACTCATTAAAATCACTTACTTGTGTGTGCTTCAAATTGCTGAAAATTTTCAAGATTTCAAACCCTTAATTTTTTTGAAAATTAAGTGGAGAAGAAGATGGAAAAAAAAGATGATATCATTTCCCTTTATTTTATTTTTAATCTAGTCAAAATTGGTCACCAACTCACCTAATTTTGACAAATTTGTCTCCTTTTTGACTCTATGGCCGGCTATGCCTTCTTTCAAGGGTCTATCTGCATTTTAAAGACCCTTAATTTTGGTTCTCTAACTATTTAACACCTTTAGCTATCAATTCAAGACTTTTAAACTTTATGCGATTTAGTCCTTTTTCATAATTGGGCTCATACACGCTAAAATTAATCCATCAAAATTTTCATGCACCCTTATAAACGTGCCATAACATCAATTTAATAATAAAATAATTTATTAAACTCTGGACTTGTAGTCCTGATACCACTATTCTGACTAGCCCTAAATTGGGGCTGTTACAATTCTTCGTCCTTAGGGATTTTCGTCCTCGAAAATCTTACTGGTGAATAAGTTCGGGTATTGATCTCTTATTGTCTCCTTGGGTTCCCATGTGGCTTCCTCGATTCCATGTCTATGCCACAAAACTTTCATGAGTGCTATACTCTTATTCCTTAACTGTTTGACTTTTTAAGCCAAAATCTTGACCGACTCTTCGCCATAAGTCATGTCCCGATAAATTTCAACTTCGGTTTGCTCAATCATATGCGAAGGGTCTGATCTATATTAATGTAGAATGAATACATGAAACATGTCGTGAATCCTTTCCAATTCTGGTGATAAAGCTAAACGATAGGCAACTAGTCCTACTCTCTCGATAACCTTATAAGGTCCTATGAAGTGAGGATTTAACTTGTCTCTTCTACCAAATCTGAGAACTTTTCTCCATGGGGATACTTTCAAAAACACTCGATCATCGACTTGAAATTCGATCTCCTTCTGTTTCAAATCCGCATAGGATTTCTGCCTATCCAAGGCAGCCTTCAAACAGTCACGAATCACTTTAACTTTCTCTTCAGTTTCCTTGACTACATCGACCCCGTGAATCTGACGTTCTCTGAGCTCGGTCCAATATAAGGGCATTCGACACTTTCACCCATATAATGCCTCATAAGGTGCCATCTTCAAACTTGGCTGATAGCTATTTTTGTAGGTGAATTCAACCAATGGTAAGTACCTTTCCCAACTTCCCTGAAACTCGAGAATACAACACCGCAACATGTCCTCTAAGATCTGAATCACTCTTTCTGACTGACCATCGGTTTGCGGGTGAAATGCCGTGCTAAAACTCAACTTTTTTCTCAATGCTTCTTGTAAAATTTTCCAAAACCTTGAGGTAAATCTCGGGTCCCGATTTGAAATAATTGATAATGGCATACAATGAAACCTCACGATCTTGGGTACGTATTAAGTCGGCCAATCTTTCTAGGGAGTAGTTGGTACGCACTGGTATAAAATGAGCCGACTTTGTTAGCCTATCCACAATAACCCAAACAACATCCTTTTTCTTCGGGGTTAATGGAAAACCCGTCACGAAATCCATGGTAATCCGTTCTCACTTCTACTCGGAGATCGTGATAGGCTGAAGTAGATCCGAAGGTACTTGGTGTTCAGCTTTCACTTACTGACACTCAAGGCACTTGGAAATGAAGTCTGAAAAGTCTCTTTTCATTCTCGACCACCAGTACATTTTCTTCAGGTTGTTGTACATTTTCACACTACCCGGATGGACGAAAAAACAACCACTATGCGCCTCTTGTAGAATCTCCCAAATAAGCTCACTATCCTTGGGTACACAAACTCTATTTTTAAACATTATACACCCACTGGTACCAATACAAAAATTTGACTTGACGCCCGACTCACACTAAGTTCTCTTGGCTTACAAATCACTGTTGTCATTCTGAGCTTCTTGAATCTTTTGCAGAAACATCGGTCTAGCTCTCAACTCTGCTAGAACTAACCCATCTTTGGACAAGGCCAGATTGGCATTCATTGCTCTCAATGCAGATAACAATTTTCTACTAATGCATCGGCGACCACGTTTTCCTTTCCCGGGTGATAGTCGATAACAACTCATAATCCTTTATTAGCTCTAACCATTGTTGTTGCCTTAGGTTCAACTCCTTTTGAGTCATCAAGTACTTAAGGCTCTTGTGGTCAGTGAACACCCGACACTTCTCACCATACAAATTGTGTCTCCAAATTTTCAACGCGAATATGATGGCCGCCAATTCTAAATCATGCATCGGGTAATTTTTCTCATGTGGCTTTAACTGTCTCGAAGTGTAAGCTATGACCTTACCCTCTTGCATAAGCATGCACCCCAAACCATTCAAGGAGGCGTCGCTATAAATCACAAACTCCTTTCATGACTCCAGTTGCACTAACACTGGGGCTTCGGTCAACAAAACCTTTAATTTCTTGAAACTCTGTTGGCACTTTTCTGTCCATTCAAACTAGACATCCTTTTGCATTAGCCTTGTCATCGGCGTAGCTATCATAGATAATCCGTTTACAAACCGTCTATAATATCTGGCCAAACCCAAAAATCTTCGAACCTTAATTACATTCCTAGGCGGTTTCCACTCAACAATAGCAGAGATTTTACTTGGGTCAACTCTGATCCCGTCACCTGACACAATGTGTCCTAGAAATCTGACTTCTTTAAGCAAAATTCACTCTTACTGAACTTGGCGTAAAGCTGCTTATCTCTCAAAGTTAGTAGAATAGTTCTCAAATGCTCCGCGTGCGCACCCTCATCACACGAGTAAATCATTATGTCGTCAATAAAGACCACTACGAACTTATCCAAATACGGTTGAAAGATACGGTTCATCAAATCCATAAACACCACCGGGGCATTAGTCAAACCAAAAGGCATGACAAGGAACTCATAATGGTCGTATCTCGTCCGAAACGCAGTCTTCGGTACATTTTGCTCTTTCACTCTTAATTGGTAGTATCCAGACCTCAAATCAATATTAGAAAACACGGTGGATCCATTCAATTGATCGAACAAATCGTCGATCCTTGAAAAAGGATACTTGTTCTTCACAGTTACCTTGTTGAGCTGTCTATAGTCGATACATAACCTCATTGACCTGTCTTTCTTTTTCACAAAAAGTACTGGGGTACCCCACGGTGAATAATTCAGTCTCGCAAAGCCCTTATCTATTAACTCTTGCAACTGTACCTTCAACTCTTTCAATTCTGTCGGAGCCATCCTATACGGAGCAATCGAGATGGGTGCCATACCGGGGACCAACTTGATTCCAAACTCAACTTCCCTTACTAGAGGTAGTCCAGGTAATTCTTCCAAAAACACGTCTGTAAACTTAGAAACCACTGGTAGTGATTCTATCTTCAATTTAGATACTTGAGTATTAAGCACAAAAGCTAGGTAAGCCTCATATCCTTTTCTCAAATATTTCTTAGCAGTCAGAGACGATACCATTACAGGAAAATTATCCGATTCATTTGGTCCAACTCGAAGGATATTTCCGTTTTCACATTTCAGCTCGATAACTTTCCTCCCACAGTCCACTACAACACTATGAGAGGTCAACCAATCCATCCCAATAATTACATCGAATTTATTAAACGGAAATAACATCAAGTTAGCCAGAAAACAATAACATCTAAATGTCAAAGGACAATTTCTACATACTTGATCAACTAGCACATGTCTGCCTAAAGGGTTGAACACTTTTATCACAAACTTAGTGGACTGTACTATCATGTTCATACGAGGTATCAAATCCATACAAATATAAGAGTGGGTAGAACCCGAGTCAATTAAAGCAACAACAGGTATTTCATGGATAGAAAAAGTACCCGTGATCACATTGGGAGACTCTGCCTTTTCTCGGGCACGAATAGCGTAAGTCCTTGCAGATGCTCTGCCCTTGGACCTCATTGTAGTATCTCTGGGCACACCCCTGCTAGTAGCCCTACTTCCAGAGTTCTTTTGTAGTCTACCCCTCGAAGAAGAACTACTTGCTTTCGCTTCTTGCTTTTTCTCTCTCTCTCTCTTCCATTTTAGGACAGTCTCAGATGAAATGTTCTAATGATCCACACTTAAAAAAGCCCCTTTCATTCCTCTTGCACTCGCCGAAGTGATGCCTACGACATTACAAATATTATGGTCTATTCGGCCGAGCACTACCGATGCTCACGACAGAAGTGCTCTGGGCTCTAGAAGCTATGTTCTGCCGGTTCTTGATTTTACTCGAAAACCCAACTGAAGTATTTGATCGAGTAGTGAATTCCTTCAATTTCTTGGATGAGGACTGATACGATTTCCCCATCTATCTTTCTCTTGAATCTCGCGACTCAAGGGCCGCCTTTCTCCTCTCTTTAACTAATTCTTCTGCCTTGCATGCTTTCTCAACAAGCACTACAAATTCTCTTAGCTCTAAAGTGCCAACAAATACTCGGATATCCTCATTTAGACCATCCTCAATTCTTTTACATATGGTAGCTTCAGTGGATACGCGCTCTCGTGCATACTTGCTGAGTTTCACAAATTCACATTCATACTCCGTTACAGTCTTACTACCTTGCTACAACTCTAGAAATTCTTTCCTTTTTTTGGTCTATAAACCTCTGGCTAATATATTTCTTTCGAAACTCTTCTTGGAAGAATTCTTAAGTTACTCTCTCTCTCGGTATCACAGACACGAGAGTGCTCTACCATTGATAGGCTGAATCTTGCAAGAGCAATACTGCACACTTCACGCACTCCCCAGGCATGCACGACAATTCATCGAACACTCTGATGGTATTCTCTAACAAAACTCTGCTTTCTCTGGGTCGTCATCTATGTTAGCCTGAAATTGCTCGACCCCTTGATTTTGAATCTTGTCTATCGGAGGCTTCTCTCTCCTAAACACATCTGCGCCTTACGGATCTACAAGGGCATACTAAGGAATCGGAGGAGGTGAGGCAGGTGGAGTGTTTAGATTCACACGAACGAATTCCGTATACCAAGCATCCATCATTCGGAGGTAGGCTTCTCCAGCCTCTCTGCCTTGACCCATAGTCACAAGCTCACTCTCAACTAGCGCGGTCCCTTCAGCGGGAGCCGACGCGTTACTCTCCACATCATCCACCGTAGCTCTATCAAGATCCATTTACTATATGAAAATAAAATTTATAATTGTCAGAAATTGTCACACTATCAATATACAGATATGGCATGTATAGCTAAACTCGTACTCTCGCTAGGTTAGTCCTAGTGTCACGGACTTAGAGTTTTCCCACGCGATCCGTGCGGCCTTAGGCAGTTTCTCTGCTCAAAACGCCTAAGTCAGCCTAACTTGTAACAAAAAAAGATTCAGCAGCAAAAACGCCCAAGTCAACTTCACTTGCAACAATAAAGGATTCAATAGAATTCCCTTAAGATTTTCACGAAGAACAACAGAAGAACGAAGTAAGAACGAGCCTTGAAAGATGAACGAAAGCAAGAACACTTGAGAGAAAAGTTTGAGTGAATACTCTCAAAATTCTTATTAATAACTCCGCGCATATACAATGAGCAAAGAGGTCTCTATTTATAGTTGAGCCTCACAGTATATCAATAGCTATAATTAAAAGCTGAATACAATTAGAACTCTAAGATTATGTAACCAGCTATATACAAATAGAACTCTAAGATTCCATAATTATATCTTCTAGAACACTTCCCATTTCTATCAGGCTCTTGAGATGGGCTTTTAATCTCTCAAATCACCGGGCCAGTTTGGTTGGGCCCGTTTGGTTGGGCTAAATGACCTCCCTCGAACACGATGGATCGCACCAGTTTGTCATGGTTGCGGGCACCGACGCGCAACCCATGACATTCTCCCCCACTTGTTCTAGCGACGCCCTCGTCGCATCCTCCTTATGGAACTGATCAATCTTCCCTTGGAACTGCCACAATGCCTCAGCAGGTTCCCAACTTGCTTCGCTATCAGGAAGTCCCTTCCATCGAACTAAGTACTCATGCTGTGGTCGGTGGTACTTTCGTCTAATTACCCGATCTGCCTCAATGTTTTCTACTTCACGATCATACGAGACTTTTACCCCCATCGGTGCTCGTTCGGACTTGCCTCGATTCGGATCTTCTTGATCCTCATGAAACGGCTTAAGCATGCTTACATGAAAGACTGGGTGTACTTTAAGTTTTGGTGGCAACTCCAGCTTGTAGGCCACCTTGCCCACTCTCTTCACAACTTTAAACGGCCCTTCATACCTTCGCACAAGACCCTTGTGCAAACCAGTATATCGTAAAATCAAGTGTAGTTTAGCAAGGACTGAGTCACCCACTTGAAATTGTATATCCCTTCGGTTCTGATCGGCCCACTTCTTGCTACGCTTACTTGCCTTGTGTAAACAAGCTCTAGCCAAGTCATTCTTCTCTTGCCAATCTTTTGCGAATCTATAGGCTGCTGGATTTGGTCCTGTGTAATGGGTTACAACAGCGTTGGGTGTGAGTGGCTGTTGACCCGTCACTATTTCAAATGGACTCTGATTCGTGGTTCCACTTTGCTGCAAGTTATATGAAAATTGGGCCATATCCAGCAACTTTGGCCAATCCCTTTGTGTGGCACTCACATAGTGCCGAAGATACGTCTCCAACAGTGCATTTACTCGTTCAGTTTGCCCATCGGTTTGTGGATGCATGCTCGTGGAGAAGTTCAAATCTGAGCCCATTAACTTGAACAACTCCGTCCAGAACCGACCAGTAAATCGACCATCTCGATCGCTGATAATAGATAGTGGCACTCCCCAATATTTCACCACGTGTCTAAGGAATAACCGAGCTGCTTCCTCAGCAGGGCACTCTTTGGTTGCCGGAATAAAAGTCGCATACTTTGAAAACCTGTCCACCACCACAAGAATACTAGCAAACCCGTCAGACTTAGGCAAACCAATAATAAAATCCATGGATAAACTCTCCCATGGCCTTTCTGGGACTGGCAGGGGTTGAAGCAAGCCGGCTGGAGTCTTTAACTCAACCTTGTCTTGTTGGCACACAAGACAAGTTTTCACATAGGTTTCCACATCAGCACCCATGTGAGGCCAATAATAGCGATCCTCCAAAAGGGCCAAAGTGCGATGCATCCCTGGATGGCCTGCCCATTTCGAGTCATGACATTCCTTCATTACTTCCTTACGGAGTTTCCCATAATGGGGCACATAGAGGCGGTGTCCATGAGTGTATAGTAGCTCCCCATCAAGCCAAAACCTTCTTGTTTTTCCCTCCTTGGCAAGCTCAATCAAATTTTTGGCCGTAGGATCATGGGACAATCCCTCTCGAATGCGTTCCAACAAAGAGCCATCAGGTTGACTGATTGTTGCGAACTCCATCTTTCGACTAAGTGCATCAGCAACATTGTTGGCACTTCCTGGTTTATATTCCATTTTGAAATCAAACTCTGCTAGTAAAACCTGCCAACGAGCCTGCTTGGGAGACAACTTTTTCTGGGTTAGAAAGTAACTATTGGCAACATTGTCGGTAAGGACCACGAACCTGGAACCCAATAAATAATGTCTCCATGTGCGCAAGCAGTGTACTACCGCAGTCATCTCTTTCTCTTGGACCGTATATCTACGTTCTGTCTCGTTAAGCTTTCGACTCTCGAAAGCAATTGGGTGTCCATCTTGCATCAGTACTCCCCCAATAGCATAATCTGATGCATCTGTACGTACCTCATAAGGCTTCGTAAAATCTGGCAAGACGAGTACGGGCTCCCTCGTCATTTCTTGCTTCAATTGGTTGAAGGCCTTCTCACATTCTGGACTCCAATCCCATACCTTCCCCTTCTTCAACATGTCCGTCAAGGGAGTGGTAATTTTGGAGTAGCCTTTGACAAAGCGGCGATAGTAATTTACCAATCCAAGGAAAGATCTCAACTCTGTTACCTTGGTTGGAGGCTTCCACTCTGAAATGGCTCGAATCTTATTTTTATCCATTCGGATCTTACCGCCTCCCACAATGTGGCCTAAGAATGACACCTCTTGTTGGGCAAATGAGCATTTCTCCTCCTTGACGAACAGCTCATTTTCCCTCAAAGTCTGGAACACCTCCCTCAAGTGTCTTACGTGCTCTTCAAGCGACTTGCTATAGACCACAATATCGTCAAGGTAAACAACCACAAAACGATCAAGAAAGGGTTGAAGTACCTTATTCATTAGGGTGCAGAATGTAGCTGGAGCATTCGTGAGTCCGAAAGGCATCACAAGGAACTCATACGAACCGTACCGTGTCACACAAGCTGTCTTTGGTTCGTCCCCCTCGACTATCCGAACTTGATGATACCCTGATCTCAAATCTAACTTGGTAAACCATCTTGCACTACCAAGCTGGTCGAACAAATCTGCGATAAGAGGAATAGGATACCTATTCTTCACGGTGATCTTGTTTAGAGCTCGATAATCGATGCACATTCTTAGGGACCCATCGTGTTTCTTTTGGAACAACACTGGCGCACCATATGGGGATTTAGATGGTCTAATGAATCCCGCATCCAAAGTTCCTTCAATTGTTTCCGCAACTCTTCTAATTCTGGCGGAGACATACGATAGGGGGCCCTTGCTGGCGGCACCACATTGGATACTAACTCGATTTTGTGGTCCACCTCCCTCTTGGGTGGCAAACTTTTTGGCAACTGAGCAGGCATTACATCTCGAAATGATTGTAGCAATTGTCCCACTTCTTTCGGGGTCTCACTAACAAACTCAGCGGTCTCTTCGATCTTCAAGGTGGCTAAATATGAGACTTCATTTCTCCGTACACCTTTAGCAAATTGAATTGCTGATAGTGTTTTTCCCTCAAAGCTTCTCTTCCTTGTCACTTTCACCATGCATTGATGTTTCGCATCTGAAATCACCATGTAATTGCTCGAAGGGGCAATAAGAGCTTTAACTTGATCAAGGAAGCTTAGTCCCACCACAAAATCATAGTCATCAAGTGGTATTACCTTAATGGATACCTTCCCTGACCAATCGCCGAGCTGAAGATCCACTCCCTTTGCAACCCCCTTGATTGGAATACTTTCCGAGTTCACTGTTTTGATCCGACCCCCTTCATTATCTATCTTGAGGCCCAGTTTACAAGCAGCCTCCTCAGACATGAATAAATCAGAAGCGCCTGTGTCAACGAGTGCATTCAATTTTCTGCCGGCCACAATGATGTCTACAAACATCAAACCATGGCTCATTCTATCTTCGACACCCCCTAGTATCGATCCAAGGTTGTTATCCTCCACATCGGACTCCCCCTTTGCTTCCATAGCCTTGAGAGCGGCCTTCTTTGGACAGTCCTTGATCATATGTGGACCCTCACAGTGGAAGCACTTTATAGGCCCACTCTTTCTCTTGTCCCAAGGTTTCTTACCATCGCCGTTCCTAGTGGGCCTTTCTTTATCTCCCCCACTATTACCTTTTAATCTGGGTTTAGAAGAATTGGAATTGTCTTTCCTCCCACCAAATTCAGCAAGTGATTCTGCTACTGACATAGCCTTGGTGAGCTCTTGAACTCCTCGGCGCTGCAACTCTTGCTTCGCCCACGGTTTTAATCCGTCCATAAAGGAAAAGAATGCCTCTTTCTCCCCCATATATGAGATTTGGAGCATAAGCTCGCTAAACTCCTGTACATACTCCCTCACAGTGCCTTGTTGCGCAAGCCGACGCAACCTTGCCCGAGCCTCATCCTCGGCATACTCTGGGTAAAACTGTGCTTTGAACTCACATCGAAACTCCTCCCATGTTTCGATTTCAGACCCACCACGTCTCACATCAGTGGACCTACGACGCCACCACAACAAAGCAACGTCAGATAAATACATCGCAGCAGTAGTTACCTTAGTGACATCCTCCGTGATGCCTTTGGCACAGAAGTATTGCTCGATTCCCCACAAAAAGTTGTCCACATCTCTTGCGGACCTTGTTCCCTTAAACTCTTTTGGCTTGGGAACATCAATATTGGGCTTGGGTGCGGCAGCCGCTAACCCACCATTGCCCAAGGCAACCTTGTAGATTGTGAGTTCACCCTTGAGCTCCGCAATCTCTCCCTTCAAGGCCACCACCATAGCCTCAATGGCATCATCTCTACCAGTCAACTGTTTCATATTATCCGTCACATACTCTTTAAGCTGCTCCTGCATGGACTGCAGCCCATCATGGAGCCTATCATCAACGTCTTCCACCCTCTCCTTGATATCCCCCATTGAACTCTCGAGAGTGACGACGCGATCCTCTAAAGCAGACAATATGTCCCTTGAGCGACTGGCTTTCCTAGCCCTCCCACGGGTCTCCACTCCCTCAACTTCTTTTGACATCTTTCAACGGTGGCTTCGAACCTTAGCTAGGATACCAACTGTCACGGACTTAGAGTTTTCCCACGCGATCCGTGCGGCCTTAGGCAGTTTCTCTGCTCAAAACGCCTAAGTCAGCCTAACTTGTAACAAAAAAAGATTCAGCAGCAAAAACGCCCAAGTCAACTTCACTTGCAACAATAAAGGATTCAATAGAATTCCCTTAAGATTTTCACGAAGAACAACAGAAGAACGAAGTAAGAACGAGCCTTGAAAGATGAACGAAAGCAAGAACACTTGAGAGAAAAGTTTGAGTGAATACTCTCAAAATTCTTATTAATAACTCCGCGCATATACAATGAGCAAAGAGGTCTCTATTTATAGTTGAGCCTCACAGTATATCAATAGCTATAATTAAAAGCTGAATACAATTAGAACTCTAAGATTATGTAACCAGCTATATACAAATAGAACTCTAAGATTCCATAATTATATCTTCTAGAACACTTCCCATTTCTATCAGGCTCTTGAGATGGGCTTTTAATCTCTCAAATCACCGGGCCAGTTTGGTTGGGCCCGTTTGGTTGGGCTAAATGACCTCCCTCGAACACGATGGATCGCACCAGTTTGTCATGGTTGCGGGCACCGACGCGCAACCCATGACACTAGAACTGACTAAACCATAGCTCTGATACCATTAAATATAACACCCCATACCCATAACCCACGTCAGAGTGAAGTACGAGGCATTACCTAACTCAATCTCACGCACATAAATGTTCACAAGTCACCAAGACTCTGTCCAATTTAAAACTTTTTCAATTTCTACTTTAAACATCTTATTATGGGCCTACATGTTTCAAATCGACCATTGAAAACTATTCAGAATCAGCCCAGGGTCTTTAATCCATCTATAGAAACTTTGACTTTAAAACATGGCACACACCCGTATAGAAGGGCAACACGCCCCGTGTGGCCATTTGCACATGGTCATATTGATGGCCTGTGTGGCTCACACGACCCAAGCAATATAAGGACACACCCGTGTCCTCCACTAGTGTGGAATTAATTTTAAGTGCACACCAGTAGGGGTTATCACACGGCCTGGCACACGCCCGTGTGCTGGCCCATTTCCTTCACATGGGTATGACACGTCCGTGTCCTAGCCCGTGTACAAAAACATGAACATTCTATTTCTGACGTCAGCTTTCCAAAAATGTCACATGGCCAAAGCACACGCCTATGTGCTACGCCATGTCCCTCACACAGCTGAGACATACGGCCGTGTCTCTATCCGTGTGTTTACTATCATGCATACTGACTTGAAATTTTTATGTGCAGGGGGACACACGGCCGGACCACATGCCCATGGGGCAGTCCGTGCGTCGTACATGGTCAAGACGCACGCTCGTGTATCTACTCGTGTGGACAATATAAGGCTATTTACCAAGCCTAATTGCCATCCTTACTTAAATAACCTGCATAGTAGCAACCAAAATCAAGATAAGACTATCCCAAGTAACCAAATCAGCCACAATGAACAACATTCCACAAGTACATTATACTCATCTATAAAATTAACATCCTTGCGTACAAATAAAAATGAATGATTACCATCATTTGAGGCTTAATACAAGATGAAGAGTTTTCAACCCAAGCCAACACATTTGGCCAGCTCTCAGTGGCACCAAAAATAGTAAAGTCTAAGCCTTATAAATTCCATATTAAAAAATATGAATCAAACTATACCAAAAGCTTCGATTGATAGTGTGATCGATATCTCTGACTTCCGTTGATGCTTAAGCTAGATAGGCGGCACTAGAAGAAAAAGAAAAGGAGAGGGAGTAAGCATAAAGCTTCGTAAGTTGCATATAAATAATTATACAGCATAACTTTACTATTCATCAACAAGTATCATAATACACAAGTGGAAAAAGCAAAACTTACTCATCAATATTCAATACACCTCATATAACATATATTGAGCTCACATTTTATACATATCATATAGGTACCTGTGCCACTCACAACACAGTTAAAATTTTTCCTTGTTAACTTGAGATCATACTTTCTCCATTGAACCATTTGGAACATTATCAGATATTTCCATAGCCTCAAACGTGGGGTAAGGTGCCGATGCCATGTCCTAGACATGGTCTTATATTGGCTCATATCTCAAGTTGATGCCATGTCTTAGACATGGTCTTACACTGACTATCATCTCGTAGCCGATGCATGTCCCAGACATGTCTTACACTGGCTTACGTCTTGAGGCCAATGCATGTCCCAGACATGTCTTACACTAGCACTCATCTCGATGCCGATGCAATGTCCCAGACATGGTCTTACACGGGCTCTCATAATGTGCCCGATGCATGTCCCAGACATGTCTTACACTAGCTCACATTAACCCATATGTCATGGTATGAATATCCGATTTATTTCCTAAGCTCAAACGGAAACTCTGCCATCTCTATTATCATCATGCTTTCTCAATTCCACAATCAAGCAAGTCATGCTATATCAAATTCAAGTACAATTCAACATATACATTAACAATGTAGTTGTATTATTTACATACAACTTACCTCAGATCACAAAATATGGCGACTAGTTGCTTTAGTCGATTTGCTTAGCTTTCCCCTAGTCTAGGTTCGAATTCGGTATTTCTTGATCTATAATAGAAAAATACACTTATTCAATTCGGTATTTCTTGATCTATAATAGAAAAATACACTTATTCAATCACTAAATAAAATTAGGCAATTGAAAATTCACTTCTGTGGTAAAATAACCATTTTGCCCCTAGACCTTGACAAAATGACCATTTTACCCCTAGGCTCGAAAATTGATTTTTATCGAATTTATTCACATCTTAAGCTTATCCAAACCCTTTTTAATCTTATATCAACTCCAAGATCCTAATATTTCACACAATTTTCATCTATTTTACAACTTATGCAAAATAGTTCCTTTACGTGTTTTCATGCTAACACATTTCACAAAAAGTTAGTTATATCACACCCAAGACTCATATTCTTCCATAAAATTTCAGAAAACACCCTAGATGCTCTCATGGAAAAACTCTAGACTTTCAACCATTTAGCAAAATAGTACCCTCATTTGAAAGCTCATGCTTTAAGGGGTCCAAAAATATAAAAATCTTCAAGAAACTCATTAAAATCACTTACTTGTGAGTGCTTCAACTTGCTGAAAAATTTCAAGCTTTAAAACTTGATTTTTACTGAAAATTCGATGGAAAAGAAGATGGAAAAAAAAAGATGATATCATTTCCCTTTATTTTATTTTTAATCTAGTCAATATTGGTCACCAACTCACCTAATTTTGACAAATTTGTCTCCTCTTTGACTCTATGGCCAGCTATGCCTTCTTCCAAGGGTCTATCTACCTTTTAAAGACCCCTAATTTTGGTTCTCTAACTATTTAACACCTTTAGCTATCAATTCAATACTTTTAAACTTTATGCGATTTAGTCCTTTTTCACAATTGAGCTCATAAACGCTAAAATTAATCCATCAAAATTTTCATGCACTCTTATAAACATACCATAATATAAATTTAATAATAAAATAATTATTTAATCTCTGGATTTGTGGTCCCAAGACCACTATTCCGACTAGCCCCAAATTCGAGCTGTTACAGTATCTTTTTCTTTTTGTTCTCTGTTACTTTTTCTTTTGGGGGTTATTTTGATTGCTTTTGAATCATTTTGCCTACAGATTTTAGATCTTCACACCTCTATTGTCTTCCTCGTCATCGAAATAGGTGTGGGATTAGAAACCTTGTCATCTCATTATCGTTTTTACAAAATTTCTGTTTCAACATATCTTGTGTATGTGTTAACCTGAAGATTGTGGGTTCTAGACATTGGAAGTGAGGAGAAACTGCTACTTTCTAATATTTTTTTAATAGGGAAAAGATTAGGGATGGTTTCAGTGGCTTAGATGGTGGTTTCAGGCTATTTTAGGAGTGGTTTTGTGACCTTCCCGACGGCCACACGGGCGTGTGCCGTGGCATACAATCGTGTGGATTTAGGAACTAGGGTTTTCGGGCCAAATTGGGTGCCACATGGCCTCACAGCCATGTGGTCAATTTGAGGAGTTTGTCAAAATTCACACGGCTATATCCCTTAGGCACACGGGCGCGTGGGTTTGAGAATTAGGGATTTTGAGTTTTAGGAGTTACACGGCCTGACCAAATGACTGTGTGGCTGATTTGGGGATTTAGGGATCCCACACGGGCATATGATTTGGAACACACGGCCGTGTCTGGTTGGCACACGGGCGTGTGAGACCCTCATACAGTTATGTCTTCCCTGCACATTATTTTGGTGATTTTGGACAATGAGTTACATGGCCTGTTCACACGGCCGTGCCCCTGCCTCACACGGGAGTGTGCCTCTGTCACACGACCGTGTACAACCCTTCATACGGGCGTTTAGACCCTCACATAGCTTGGATTGCTCCACACGATCGGAGCACACGAGCGTGTGGCCTTATCTTGCCAAATAATGATTTTAGGTCAAATTTGAGTGTAGTAGTAACTCTATGTGTTCCAAACCTCGACTGAGCTTTACTGAGGGTAATTACGACTCTAATCCGGGCTTGTGATGTATGTCATTTGTGATTGGTTGTGTGATAAGCTTGATACTAAATTTGAGTTATAAGTGTGCACATATATGTTTCTGTAACTGACTGATTGGATGTGCGACAGCCCTAATGTGACCCTAGTCGAAATGTGGTTTCGGGACCACAAAACTGAGTCATAAAAATAATTAACCGTCATATTTGATGCTTATTATATGTATATATGCATGTGTGAAAATTTCATGTTTGAATTTTGATAATTGTAAGTGAATTTTATTAAATAGGACTTGTATGAGAAAATTTAGAAATGTGCTAGGCAAATGTTAAAGTGGCCTATTGATGCATGTTAGAAAATGCTTGTCCTTGCATGTCAAATTACCCAAAACTTTAGGTAGTGGCCGGCCATGCAATGGGTTAAACATATTATAAACATTTTGTGTTAATGTGTTATGTTAAAAATAATAAAATAAAAGGTTGGTAATAAAGTAATGAAAAGGGAGGGGTGATGAAAACAAAGTTGTTTCATCCATGCTCCTCCATTGCCGTGAATTGAAGGAAGAAAGAAGAGGAGGTTCGGTAACTTGGAACTTAAGGGAGGTTAGTCATTTGTGTTAGATTTTCTTTAAACCTTAAGCTTGTTTCTAGTTAATTAGCTAGTTTCTTACATAACCCATGTCAAATTGGTGATGGTTTGAGCATTCGGTTTTAGTTATTAAAGGATGAGATTGGGTTATGGTTTTTATGTTTTATGAAGAATTGTTGAAGAGAAGGGTTTTAGTTAGTCAAATGATAAATTGTAATGTTCATGAGTACAATGGCCAAACATAGATTTGTCTAATGAATTGAACAAATGCCGTGTGAGTGATTGAAATGAATGAGTTGGAGGTTGGATCATATTAAGATTCGGCTTTGCACATAAATATTAAGAGTTTGATATTTTTATGATTTTTGGAAGGTAAATAAGGTTATGCTCAAGTTAAATACAAGATTATGGCTGATTTGTGTTTAGTGAGTTTCGGCCAAGGACTTTATGTGCACTCGGTTCAAGTAGAGTAAACGTGACGGGTAGAAAATGGTTGTTAATTGAGATAGTTTAAGGTATTTGTAAGTAGTTTGAATAAATGAACAATAATAATAAATCATCTAGTGAATTGGTGTAATTGCCGAATTTGAACTAGAAAGTTATTGAGTAATGTTTGTATGTTAAGTGATAGAATAGAGCGAATGCTTGGAATGTGATATGTATGAATTATAAGTTGGATTAAAGGCTGTTATATTGCCTTATCATTTTCGGGAATGTGCTATGTCAAAGAAATTGAGGGTTGATGTTTAAGTAAGGTAAGTATAGGTATATTCGGCTTGTAGTTTTATAAATGTGATATGAGTATTTTGTGTTGTAAATGAGTAGTAAGTATGTTAAGAATGGTTCTAAAATGTATATGGATGCCGTATGATTGTGTTTGATTGAGAAGTAAATTGTTTGATTTAGCTCAAGAGCTTAGAGGATCAAAGTTGGATAAGGGAAAGGAAAAAGTGGTCGAATAGCCGTTGAAATCGTTCGACAACATCCGAGGTAAGTTTTCGAGTAATGAAACTTAGTTTATGATTCGATTAAGTCATGACATATAAGCATAACAAATAAACGGTGATATAATGATTCTACTTGAATTGTATATTGAGGTGATTAGTTTATACCTATGACGGGTAGCCGAATGTGTATAGAGATTATGTTATAAAGCAAATCAAATCATGCTCTTTGTATGTGGCTATTGAGTCGAAAATGGTAATGGTTGATAAGTGTCTTGTGTTTGATTTCTAGTTATGAAAATGAAATATAGATGTGTCATGATTCATTGATATATGTGCTTGATTATTCGGATGATATCCGGGCTAATTCCCGAAGGCATTTGTGCTAGTGACTATATCCGGGCTAAGACCCGAAGGCATTTGTGCTAGTGACTATATCCGGGCTAAGTCCCGAAGGCATTTGTGCTAGTGACTATATCCGGGCTAAGACCCGAAGGCATTTGTGCGAGTTGCTATATCCGGCTAAATCCCGAAGGTACTTGGGTTTGGAAGTGAGCGATCTTGCTGTAATAATTTCAATTAATACGCTCATAAATTACAAACGATAAGGTATGTTTCGTATATGCATCGGAAAGGTTGATTCCTTTCAAATAGTACTCGCTCAATTGATTAACGAGCTTCCGGCCTCTAGTTAGGTTTGATACCCTGTGTATGAATATATTGGTTGAAGCGTGAAGAAATTATGATTTTGAGAATGTGCATATATGAAATTATCATTTAGTCATATGAACGCTATACTTTAGTCGTAAATAATTTCGTTACTCAAAACTTACTAAGCATTAAATGCTTATTCCGTTTCTTTAATTCTCTGTTTTATAGATTTTTGTTCGTCAGCTATCGGACTTGGGATTGTTGAAGTCGAAGTTGTCCACACTATTTAAGCCCTTTTGGTACTCTTTTAGTTAAACGTTGATAATGGCATATATAGGACTAACCTTTGTTGTTAATCTAGTACCTTTGGTAATGTGTATATATTCGGATAGCCATGCGAAAATGGCTTAAATATTTTGAGCATAGTATTAAAAATCATTTTGTATATATATGGTTATTGAGAGGCGTGGAAATGCTTGGCAATGATTAGCCATTGAAATGGTTAATCACGATCATATTTGGTGCTATGTATGTCCAATGGCTAGTTGAATCATGGAAACTATGAAATAGGTGAAATTTACCTTAAAATAGATGCTGACAGCAGCAGTGATGTGAGTTTGAAAATTCACTAAAAATAGTAGGAATGTAATTAAATAATGAATAAATTATGTAATCGAACCTTGATGAGTCTATTTTCATATGGAAGAAGCGAAACGACCATATGAGCCGTATTTTATGAGATGTTTAAGTTTTCATGAAACAGGGCCAGAACAGTTAGTGGATCCCCTGTTCTGACTTTGGAAATTTACCATAAATTAACCAAAAATAATTAGAAGTAATGCTTTATATGTAAAGATTCCTTTTTGAGTCTAGTTTCATTAGAAACAAACGGCATATGTATTGAAGCCCTGTACAGGGAGATATCTAAGTCGTAATGCATGAAGGTCAGAGTAGTCGAACCCTGAAATAGGGGAGACTTTAACTAATAAACTGTACTAATTGGCCCGACCAAAAATTCTAGAAAAAAATCTGTAGATGGATATATGAGTCTAGTTTCAGGGAAAATTTTTTGAGTTCTGGAACTCGATATATGATTTTTAAAGTGAAAGTGATGCAGTTAGCCAGCTTGTCTGGAAATTTTAAAATGAACTGTGTAAATAAATGAATTAAGTTCGTTAACACCTCGTGTTCGACTCCGGCAACGGTCTCGGGTGCGGGGCGTTACAGGATGTGAATGTTTGCTTCTGATTAATTATCGGAGACTGGTATTTTGATTGTGTACATCTGACTGCATACATATATACATATGCATAAACTATTTTGGTGGGATTTTGGGAGAGAAGGAAGATTGATTGAACTAAACTGGCAGCTGATCTGTTGGTTATTAACTAGAGGTGTTCATAGGCCAAGCTACCTGGCCCGGCCCGAAGGCCCACCCGAAATGTGGGATTGTTTGGGTAAAAATATAGGCCCAAAGAATGGGCTTGGACAAAAAAATAAGGATCATTTAAAAAATACGTCGAGCCTCGAGTAAGGTATTTTTAGCCCGAGCTCGGACCGGCCCAGTGCAAAATTCACTAAAGGAGAAAAAAAAATCTGCATTTTTTTATTCTTGAATGTTATTTTTTTTATTTTTTTTCCTTATTTTGCTACCATTTTACTATTATGTTACTACTATTTTGTTGTTATTGTTTGGATATTGTATAAAACTTATTTTATTGTTAATTTTGTTATTATTTTAAAGGCATTTGTTAAATTTTTTATTATTTTAGAGGCATTTGCTCGTTAAGTTGCATCTATCTTAGTGTTATTTAAGTCTACATATTTTTTAAAATTTATTTTCAATTTGTTGGGAAATATTTATTTTGATGTTTTTAGTATTTTTGATGTATTATATATATTTAAAAATAATATAAAAAATTAATACGGGCCGGCCGGGCCGGGCCCAAGTTTTATTATTTTTATCCGGTAGGGCTTGGGCAAAATTTTAGGCCCATTTTTTAGGCTTGTCTCGGGGCCAATAAATGGGCATGATTTTTTAGTTAAGCCTGGCCCGGCCCATGAACACCTCTTTATTAACCCCTAAAACCCAGAGGTTCGTGGGAGGTCCCAATACCCTGATGGTCGTGGACAATGCGGATGGTCATCATTGCCAGGCAATCTAGGATGACATCATATCGGTATAACGGATTACCACATTGTACTGTACCGCATGTACGTTAGCTACGCTATGTACCATTGACTGAACTGGCAATTTTACTGCAACCTATCGGTATAGCAGATTACCGCATTGCACCATACCGTATGTACATTAGCTACGCTACGTACTACCATATGATCTGGCAGTTCATATTGTATGTCTGTACTGCGGTACCGCATTGCACATTACAGCTGATACATTAGCTTGACTGCGTAATATACGAGACTGGCAATTTATTTGCACATTGTTAGATCCAATACCCAGAAGGTCGAGGTTAGTCACAATACCCATAGGGTCATGGACAATCTTGATAGCCGTCGTTTCTGGGAAATTCAAGATGACATCAGCTGGAGTGCAGGGTTGGATGGGCCTTATGAGGTCTTGAGTGGTGTGATTGGTGGGACGAGTTTAAAGCATTAATGAGGAGTGATGGGGGACGGAGAGGTGTGTTTACTAGATGGGTGTAAATTTTATAACTTATTCACATTCATATACATCTAAATGATCTGTTTAACTGAATTGAAACTTGTGAATGGTTGAGAATTACTGGTACTATGATTGAATGTATTACTGTTCGACTAAAAGGCACTTGTGCCTATGTGGATTCTGTAGACTCTGTCTGCAACTATCTGACTGAACTATTATTGTGACTATGTGACTGACTTGTGAGTTATTGCTACTGTATCTAAGTGGCATGTGAGACTATATGTGTCTGATTGTTCCATGTGACCGACAGGTACCTAAGGTATATTGATTTTGGGCAAATATGCTCAATTGTCATCTATCGGTAAGTTTGCTTTGCATATATCAACCGGTTCTGAATAGTTCTGTAAGGTAGTTCTGCTTTACAACCGAAGCTGAACTGCATCTAGGCTTTCTATTTTTGTCCTTGTTTCCATTTCTATAGTTTAACTGGTATGATCTCACACTAAGCTCGAGTAGCTTACCCTTTCATCTGTTTCCCCTTTCAAGTACAGTTCTGGATTCTGTTGATGGGCTCAGTGCGCGGAGGTCTCGAATAGTTCTAGAGGAGATGAACTATAAGTTTTATTTCAGTTTTTAATTGCTATTTGGTTTAAGTTGAACTGTAAAGTTTTATAAGACGGTGGTAAAATTTTTTGTTATATGTTTTGATTAGATATCTATACAGAAGGGATTTTAAACGTTTTTAATTTATTGTGTGTCAAACACTTTCCGAAATGGAATTTTTGAACGACTTGATTTGGTGAATTTTTCTCACGATCACTTCGGTGATCAATGTAGCATTTCTGATTCGGTCGAACTCTTAGGTCGGGTTTGGGGAGTTACAGTAAAAATCATTTAATAAATAATCAAAATTTTCATGTACGATGCTTGAAAATTATCCGATACACATTGTACCAAATTCCAATACCACAAGTATGTTATAAAATCTTATCTTGCTCTAATAAAATTATAACGCCCCAAAATTTATGTTTTTGTTTCCGTAAATATTTTGTACAACTTTGTATTTGCTTTAGTGGTTAAGGGTTCTGGGTGTGTGTGTGTGTGAGGTCCCAAGTTCAAGCCTTGTCGTTGGCAAATTTTGGCTTTTTCCTGAATTAAGTCTTAACTGCTAGTACAAAAGGTTTATATTAAGTTATGTGTAATTTCATCTAATAATGGATTTGATGGTTAAGTGTAGTGTTGGTGTGTTAGAGGTTCTGTGTTTGATTCCCTACGTCGGCTTTATTTTTAGGTGGTTACGGGGAAGAGTTTAAGTTGGATCAGAAATCTGAGTACTGGAGAGAATTAAAGAGAAAATCACTAGGGGGTTATAATTTTTTAGTTTCAGTTTTACTGCTTATTTTTTTAGCAATTTTAGCTACATCTTCTCTTTTTGCTGCCGTTTCCCCTCTCTTTTACTCCTTGTGCAGCCGAAATTCCTTTGTTTTTCCTCCTTGTTTGACTTTACATTCTTCCTTGCTTGCAAATGTCTTGCCTTTTCACTGTTAAGGTCGTGTGGTAAGTTTTCGATTCACTAACTCATGTGTTACTCTGGTTAAGTGTTTAATGGAGTTTTTGGTTGTTGTTTAGGAGTCACTCGTGAGGTTGGTATTAGCATTTCGTTGATTTGATTCAGAGTAGTGATCATTCTGTAGGGGTAATCCGGCTTTTCATTTTTGCAAGTATTTGTTTTAAACTCATTTTTGAGCTTCTTAAAGCTTGAAGTATATTGATTTTAGGTCTCTAGAGGCTCAGAAGTGTTCTGTAGTAATTCAGAACTAAGTGTGTACTCAATTACACAGAAAATGAAAATCGGTAAAAGCCGAAAAATGAATCTGTAGACGCCACACGGGCATGTGGTCGCCTGTGTGGTAGGCCGTTGGCAGCACACGAGCGTGTGATCGATGAACTAGGCCATGCGCGCTTGACACGGGCCCATGACACGACCGTGTGAGGACTAACAAGGCTGTGTGCGAGACACAGGCTCGACCAATTGGGCCTTGTGGGCCACACGGGTGAATCACATTAGCGTGTGGAATTCTGGGCCAGGCCGTGTGCTCCACACGGCCAAAGCCAATTTGGGCCGTACGGGATACACGGGCGTGTGGGCCCACACGAGCAGGCCACATGAACATGTGAGCCCATTATTTCTGAAATACTCTAAAAGGTTGCTCGGGTCGCCAAGTCGACTGGGACCTATTGTAGGGTCGGTAAGAGATGCATGGCCCCTTGTTACATGATCTGGCTATGTGATATATATATATGCTCTTAGCATGTAGACCGATTTGTATGTATGATCTGATAACAATATGTATGATATGACAATGGTATAATTGCATGTCATGTATTGTATGCTGCATTGCATCGAGGTTGGGTTGATGATATTTTGGAGGAAGTGTCTGAAAGGCTTTAAGCCTGTTATCTGGTAGCTCAGCTGCATTGTTTTGATCATATGCTGCAATTCGGTACAGTACGGTGTGTAGGGATGAGTGGGTTGATTATATCCCCACATGGTGTGTAGAGGCTGGTGGGTAGGATTCTGATATTCTATCTGCTTACTGTATCTGATGGGCTACGGCCTTAACTGATTCTGAAAAGGGCTTCAGCCCAGACTGTTTACTCTTGACACCTATTGTGTATATTTTCTGTGGGGATTACACACTGAATTTGTGAAAACTTACCATTTTTTGTTTTATCTGTGTAGGTAATTCCCAGACTTGTCAGGACGATACAGCGGAGAACACGACAATGGCCACACATATTTAGATTGTTTTAAACTCCGTTTCGGTATTTATTTCCTAATTATTTTTCTGGGTTATTTTGATGTAATATGGGGACTTTATGGACTGTTGGACTTTATTTGGATTTTTAAACTGTTCATGGGGTTTTAGTCTAAATCTGATTTTAATCAAAATGATGGTAGCCTTAAATATGAATGGTTTTCCAAAGATGAATTTTATCAAAAGCTTCCGCGTAAAAGACACGTTTTAAAGCAAATCAATTAGTCCACGTTTTTCTGAACTAAGTAAAAGATAATAATTGGAACGGTTTAAAGCTCAATGTGTTTTCAAAAATACGTTCATATGATATTGCCAGATTCGACCATAATGTCCAGGCTGGGTTTAGGGTGTCAGATTTAATGGTATCAGAGCCAGGTTACAAAACTCGGCTGTGGATTTGGGTTTTAAAGATTGGTTTTGAAGAAATTATTAGTAAATAATTTGAAATATTTTTGAAATAAGTATGTGATACACCGAGTCTCGGCCTGATCCTATAAGTTCTCTGAAGCTCTGTTTAAAACTGTCTGAGAATATGATTAGAATATACCAAAACTGCTTTAGGTAGTATACTACACTGAAAACACTCTAGGTAGTGTAAACTGAAAACTGTAATGAGACTACTACTCGCGATAACTGACTCTGAATATTCTAATACTGTACTGCATAAAATATCTGTTAATAAATATTGGAATTGTAACTAATGCATGAAACTGTTAATACAGATAAATTTTGAAATTTACGATGAGCACAATTGGTACTCATGGCTGGGGTACTAGTGGCCATGGTAAGGGCTGTAGAGGGGCTCGAGCTGAGTCCTTGGTATCTGATACTATTCTTAATCTGGATACTAGCGAGATACTGGTATCACCTGCGACAGAGATTGGGTCTAGACCTCATGATCGTGCGGCTGGGGATGACGCACTGTCCCAAGCCATGCTACTGATTTTGGAGAGGGTCGTTGGGGCCAACACTAGATCTAGGGGCCAATGGATCTAATGGGGCTGAGTTATTCAGGGGTATCGCTGGAGTCGCCCCTAACGTGGCTGAGTACTGAGTAGAGGCCACGAAGAGAATTTTGGATGACCTGGATTTTATTGCTAAACAGAAGCTTAAGCTGGCTGTTTCTCTATTACGTGATGAGGCATACTGGTAGTGGCTCACGGTTAAGGAGGGCACTCAGCCCGACCAATTGACCTGGGATTATTTTAAGACTACATTCCGGGGTAAGTATGTGGAGGCTAGCTACATTGATGCCAGGAGGCGAGAGTTCCTTAATCTCACTCGGGGAAACCGTTCAGTGGCCGAGTATGAGGCCGAGTTCTTAAGGTTGGCCGTTATACGCGAGGCATGGTGGTGACTGAGTATGAATACTGTGTTCAGTTTGAGGTTGGTCTCAGGGATAGTTTGTGATTTCTGATAGCTCCGTAGAGGGAGCATGATTTCTCTGTTCTAGTTGAGAAGGTAAAGATTATCGAGGAGGTTAAGCGCACTGAGTGCCAAAATTGAGAGAAAAAAGAATAAGAGGGAATTGGAGCCCTCGAGTTCTGCGATGAGGCCTAAGAAAAAGGCTAAGTCTGATGGGCTAGTAAGAGTTGGGCCTCCTGTTGCACCTATTAGGGTGGCGCTGTGTGGGCACTGTGGTAGATGCCATCCGGGTGAGTGTTGGAGGACTACTGAGGTGCACTTGAGATGTGGGTCGACTTAGCACTGTGTTTGGGATTGTCCGTTAAGAAGTAATCAAATGCAAGCTTCATTTACTGGCACTGCACAGTCGCTGAGGGTAGTTCAGCAGCTACCTAAGGGCCGAGGTTAGGCTAGGGGTGGTAACGATATGGGACGAGGACAGAGAGCACCGGGTAGAGGTGCTGTACCGATTGAGGCAAGGCAGCCTGCTCTGGTTTATGTTGCTAGTCACCGTTAGAATCGAGATGCTCCGGACGTTATCACAGGTATGTTCTTAATTTTTAATGTACCTTAACTTTCACTGATGGACATTGGCTCTACACACTCCTATGTAGCTAGCACTGTGTCTGGAACTTTAGGGATTTCGGTTGAGAATACTTCTAGTGAGATGACTGTTGTGAATCCTTTGGGGCAATCTGTTCAAGTTAGTAAATTATATTGAGATGTTCCGTTAGAGGTTCAAGGGATATTATTTCGGGCTGATCTAATGGAGCTTCCATTTGGGGAGTTCGATTTGATATTGGAGATGGATTGGTTGGTAAGGCACCGAGTAAGTCTAGATTGTGCGACAAAAAGGGTTGTATTGAGAACCAAGGAGGATATTGAGGTAGTTGTGATTGGGGAGCTTCGTTACTACCTGACTAATGTGATCTTAGCTTTGGTAGCAGAAAAGTTGGTTTAAAAAAGGTGTCATTCTTAGCCTACGTCAGTATTTTTGATTCTGAGGACTCTTCGGTTAAAGACATCAGAGCAGTGAGGGATTTTTCAAATGTGTTTCTTGAGGAGTTACCTGGGTTACCTTCGAGCTGTGAGGTGGAGTTTGAGATTGAGTTGTTTTCTGGCATAGCTCCGGTATCTATCGCCGCCTACCGAATGGCACCAAAAGAGCTGACGGAACTTAAGGCTCAGATTCAGGAGCTATTAGATCATGGGTTCATTCGTTCTAGTGTGTCTCCATGGGGAGTACCTATTCGATTTGTAAAAAAGAAAGATGGGACAATGCAGATGTGTATTGACTATCAGCAGTTGAACAAGCTAACAATTAAGAATAAGTACCCTCTCCCTAGGATTGATGATTTATTCAACCAGTTTAGAGGGGCTTCTGTGTTCTCCAAGATTGACTTACGTTCGGGATATCATCATCTGAGGGTAAAGGAGGCTGACGTGCATAAAATGACATTTAGGACTCGATATAGACATTACGAGTTCCTAGTTATGCCCTTTGGTTTGACTAATGCACCAGTATCATTCATGGATTTGATAAATCGAGTATTTTAGCCCTACCTAGATCAGTTTGTTGTGGTGTTCATCAACGACATTTTGGTGCATTCTAAGACAGAGGATCAGCATGATGAGCATCTCAGAGTGGTTCTACAGATTCTTCATGAGAAATAGTTGTATGCAAAGTTTAGCAAGTGTGAGTTCTGGCTTCGGGAAGTGACATTTCTTGGACATGTAGTTTCTGCTGGGGGGATACGAGTTGATCCTCGTAAGATTGAGACTGTGTTGGGTTGGAAATAGCCGAAGAACGTGTCTGAGATCCACAACTTTCTAGGGTTGGCAGGATATTATCGACATCTCATAGAAGGGTTCTCTTTGATCGTAGCTCCGATGACTAAGCTACTGTATAAGGGAGTTCCTTTCGTTTGGACTGATGCAAAGTAGGAGAGCTTTGATAAGCTCATGACGGTTTTAACTCAGGCTCCTGTTCTGATACAACCTGAGCTCGGTAAAGACTTCGTGGTTTACAGTGATGCATCGTATGTGGGTTTGGGTTGTGTTCTGATGCAAGATAGGAAGGTAGTTGCTTATGCGTCTCGATAGCTCAAGACTCATGAGGCTAACTATTCGATGCATGATATGGAGTTGGCAGCAGTAGTCTTCGCTCTGAAGATTTGGAGGCACTATCTATATATGAGAAGTGTACTATTTGCATTGATCATAAGAGCCTCAGATATCTCCTCATGTAGAAGGTGTTAAACCTTAGGCGGCGTAGACAGGTTGAGTTGTTTAAAGACTATGATTGCACCATTGAGTATCATCCTGGTAAGGCCAATGTGGTGGCCGATGCGTTAAGCCGTAGGGTTATGACCGATCTGAGAGCGATGTTTGCTCGACTGAGTCTTTTCAACGATGGGAGTCTGTTGCAGAAATTCAAGTGAAACTGACATGGATTGATCAAATCAGAAATAAACAGATGGGGAATAAGTCTCTTGAGTTATGGTTCCGTCAGGTTGAGAGTGGTATTACTTCAGATTTTGGGATTAATAAGGATGGGGTATTGTGTTTTCGCAGTCGGATTTGTGTACAGAATGATGAGGACTTGAGACAGTCGATTCTGAAGGAGGCGCATAGTAGGCCCTATGCTATGCATCCCGACGGAAATAAAATGTATCGAGATCTACGAGATGTATATTGGTGGCCAGGGTTGAAGCGAGAGGTTACCGACTTCGTGGCTCACTGTTTGACTTGTTAGCAGGTTAAGGCTGAGCATCGGTTACCTTCAGGTTTGCTTCTTCTGGTTAGGATACCGATGTAGAAATGGGAGCGAGTAACAATGGACTTCATTGTTGGGTTGCCTTTAACACCCACTAAGAAGGATTCTGTATGGGTCATCATGGATCGATTGACTAAGTCTGCTCACTTCATTCCAGTCAGGACGGACTTCTCTTTGTAGAAGTTGGCTAAGCTCTACATATAAAAAATAGTGAGACTTCATGGGGGACCTATGTTGATCATCGCTGATAGGGATCTACGTTTCACGTCTCAATTTTGGAAGAAGCTTTATGAAGCTCTGGGTTCAAGGTTAGACTTCAGTACTGCTTTCCATCCTTAGACAAATTCTCTTATGCTGGACTGAGTTAGGTGAGCGATGCATTCTGGGTCTAAAGATGGTTTCTGAAACTGAAGACAAGGTCTGTTTGAATTGAGATCGACTGAAAGCGGCTTCTGATAGGCAGAAATCTTATGTGGATCTGAAATGTCGAGGGATAGAGTATTCTGTGGGGGACTTAGTTTTTCTTAAGGTCTGGCAATGGAAAAAGGTTCTAAGGTTCGGTCATAAGGGCAAGCTGAGCCTTCAGTTTATTGGGCTATATCGGATTCTGAAGCTAATGGGGCCAGTCGCATATCAGTTGGAGCTACCTCCGGAGTTGGATCGTATTCATGATATTTTTCATGTATCAATGTTGAGGTGTTATCGCTCTGATCCTACGCACGTTGTTCCAGTTGAAGAGATTGAGGTTCGACTAAATTTGACCTTCAAGGAGGAACAGGTTCAGATTTTGGATCGCGACATTAAAGCTTTGTTCCTTTAGTGAATGTGTGATGTCGAAATCATAGTACAAATGAGGCTACATGGGAGCCTGAGGATGCAATGCGCCAGCAGTATCCTTATCTGTTTTGATCAGGTAAATTTCGAGGCCGAAATTTTTTTTAGGGGGTAGAGTTGTAACGCCCTAAAATTTATGTTTTTGTTTCAGTAAATATTTGACACAACTGTGCATCTGCTTTAGTGGTGAAGTGTTCTGGGTGTGTGTGTGAGGTCCCAAATTGAAGCCTTGTCGTTGGAAAATTTTGGCTTTTTCCTGAATTAAGTCTTAACTACTAGTACAAAAGGTTTATATTAAGTTATGTGTAATTTCATATAAGAATGGGCCTGCTGGTCTGATGGTTAAGTGGAGTGTTGGAGTGTTAGAGGTTCTATGTTCGATTCCCTGCGTCGGCTTTATTCTTAGGTGGTTATGGGGAAGAGTTTGAGTTGGATCAGAAATCTGAGTAGTGGAGAGAATTAAGGAGAAAATCACTAGTGGGTTATCAGTTTTCAGTTTCAATTTTACTTCTTCTTTCAATTTCGGCTACATCCTCTCTTTTTGTTGCCGTTTCCCCTCTCTTTTACTCCTTGTGCTACTGAAATTCCTTTGTTTTCCCTCTTTGTTCGACTTTACATTCTTCCTTGCTTGCAAACGTCTTATCTTTTCACTATTAAGGCGCGTGTGGTAAGTTTTCAGTTCACTAACTCGTGTCTTACTCTGGTTAAGTGTTTAATGGGGTTTTTTGTTGTTGTTTGGAGTCACTCGTGAGGCTGGTATTAGCGTTTCGTCGATTTGATTTGGAGTAGTGTTCGTTCTATAGTGGTAAGTCAAATTTTCATTTTTGCAAGTAATCGTTTTAGACTAGTTTTTGGGTTTCTTAAAGCATTAAGTATACTAATTATAGGTCTCTAGAGGCTCGGAAGTGTTCTGCAGCAATTCAAAGCCAGTTGTGTACTCAATTACACAGAAAATGAGAATCGACGAAAGTCAAAAAATGAATCTATCGATGCCATAAGGGTGTGTGGTGGCCGGTGTAGTAGGCCGTGTGGCAGCACACGGGCGTGTGATAAACGAACTAGGTCGTGCGCGCATGACACGGCGCATCACACCGCCGTGTAAGGACTAGTGAGGCTGTGTGCAAGACACGGGCAAGCCACATGGGCGTGTAAGCCCATTATTTCTGAAATGCTCTGAAAGGTTGCTCGGGTCGCCAAGTCGACTGGGACCTATTGTAAGGTCGGTAAGAGATGCTTGACCCCTGATTACGTGATCTGGCTATGTGATATATATATATATGCTCTTAACATGTAGACCGATTTGTATGTATGATCTGTTAACTGTATAATTGTATGTCATGTATTGTATGCCACATTGCATCAGGGTTGGTTGATGATATTTTGGAGGAAGTGTTTGAAAGGCTTTAAGCCTGTTATTTGGCAGCTCAGCTGCATTACTCTGATCATGTGCCGCAATTCGGTACAGTACGGTGTGTAGGGATGGGTGGGTTGATTATATCCTCACATGGTGTATAGCGCTGGACTGAGATGGTGTGTAGAGAATGGTGGGTAGGATTCTGATATTTTGTCTGCATACTGTATCTGATGGGCTACGACCCTAACTGATTCTGAAAAGGGCTTCAGCCCAGACTGTTTACTCTTGACACCTATTGTGTATATTTTCTGTGGGGATTACACACTGAGTTTGCGAAAACTCACCATTTTCTATTTTATCTATGTAGGTAATCCCCAGACTTGACGGGACAATGTAGTGTAGAACACAATAGTGGCCACACATATTTAGACTGTTTTAAACTCCGTTTTGGTATTTATTTTCTAATTATTTTTCTGGTTTGTTTTGATGTAATATGGGGACTTTATGGACTGTTGGACTTTATTTGAATTTTTAAACTATTCATGGGATTTTTGTCTAAATCCGGTTTTAATCAAAATGATGGTAGCCTTAAATACGAATGGTTTTCCAAATACGAATTTTATCAAAAGCTTCCACGTAAAAAAATGTTTAAAGCAAATCAATTAGTCCATGTTTTCCCGAACTAAGTAAAAGATAATAATTGGAACAGTTTAAAGGTCAATGCGTTTTCAAAAATACTTTCATGTGACATCGCTAGATTCGGCCATAACGTCTAGGCCGAGTTTAGGGTGTTACAAAAATATATATAAGTTCAATTTAAAAGATATCATATAATCATTCAACATTAGCAAGTTAATAAGAATAAATAGATTCTATCAAATTTCTTTTTAATAAACTATTGTAGGTTAGTAACACTTTCCACCATATTTTTAATCAAATTACAAGAACATTTAATAACAAGAATTTAATAATTAAATCTTTAAACATCTAAATATTATGCATACTATGATTTAAGAAAAGAATCTTAGTTTAAGAGAAGCCTTAAAGTAATAATAATTTTCATAAAATAATTTTACCAAAAATCAATCAACAAAGGTGAAAAACATACCATATAAGGATTATATAAATTTCCTTGCATAATGATTACCCATAACGCGCAAGACTCAATTGAAGACTGAAATAACAGTAGCTCTAGAAGGCAATCGACAATAGCTTCAGTAGTAAATTTGAGTGACTGACTATTACATTGGTTGTTGCTTGAAAGGGGTAAGGCTTGGTGAATGGGAAAAAATTGTGTGACTTATGGAGAAAAACAATTAAAAGAGAATCATGCTGATAACGTGTTATAAAATAAAGAGAGATGGAGAGAATAAAGAATAAAGAAAATATGAAAGTAATGGAGTATGTACTTTATTGATCAAAAGGAATGATTACAATGCTTCATTAGAATCTCTATTTATAGGCATAAGAAGTATAAAAGAAGTAGAGATCTAATTCTAATAACTATTAGAATTTAAAGTATATTAAAACTTTATCTTGATCATGATGGACATCCACTTAATAAGATATTCATAACAATGAACATGCTTTTTTATTATTGAAAATCAATTTTCATTCATATTTATAAATTTGTTTTTTAATTTTTAAAAAATACAAAATGAAAATTGTTTTCTAAAAGTAAAAATATTAAATATTTTCAAAAATCAAACATAATCTAGCTTTAGTTTCACATTTATTCGAGGTTAATCTACACCAACATTCCCTAAATTTTGTTTAAAATTATGTTTTAATCACTTAACTTTTAAAAGTTACGTAATAGTCACTAATGTTATCAAGTTATTATATTTTGGTCATTTATTCGTTAACTTCTGTTAGGGAAATCACATGGCATGTTAATCCAAAGGATTAATAGTTAATTTGACCCCCAACTATAATTAAAATATCATTTTGATACTTTTAGCATTTTTCTTGATAAATAATTCTAATAATTTTTTTAAAATCTTAAAAAATAAATAAAATTGTTAAAAATTTATTAAAATAAATTTTATGAAAAATCATAAGAAATCTAAAAATATCATAAAAGTTTTTTAAAAAAATTATATTATGAAATAAATAATAAAGAGAACAAAGAAATAGAAGAAATAGAAGAAATAAAAGAACTCTAAATTTTATTAATCAACCGGGATGTTTACAAAACACCCCAAAATAGGGCCTAGGAGTTTTAGGGGTATTTCAAGAATTTTAGCCGTAAAGTGCTTGTAATTTCATAGCATGGTAAATTGTGATTAAATTCGACTATGACATCTTAACTGTTAAATCAAATTTTGAAAATGTATTCTAAAAACCCTTAATTTTGGAAAAGAACTGATTTGTATCTAAGTCAAAATAGTGAGCATTTATGTAGCAATTTAACCAATTTTAAAAATTGAACCTAATAAACCCCCACTCACAACATAATTCACGATAGTTTATTGTCCTCTCTTTAGAGTTGCCGTCCCTTACTTCTTCCTCACTATTTCTTTGATTTTTGATTCCCAAACCACATTACATTGATTCCCTATCATTCCTAAGTCATCTACAATCATAAATCTTCAAGAAAAACACTAAAAATTCTATAGATTTCATCATCTTCTCCAAATGTGAGATTTTCAGATTTACGTCAAAACTTATTCATTCTCTCAACAAAGGTAATCATTCATGTCACCATTGGTTTTTAATGTTATTTATACTTTAAAACTGAATTATTAGACTTCAAATCGCATGTTTTAAATAAAAGCCAAAAATTGAGCCACTAATGGTGGATTTTAGGATTGTGAGTCAAAACTTGGTTTTAAAGTGTTTTTCAATTTGTTTTAGCATGATTAGAAGGTTTTTAAACTTACCTTGAAGTTTGGTTAATGATTTTTCATGTTTTAATGAATTTTGTGAAAATTGCCTAAAAGATGTCGAAAAATGTCGATACCATGAATTGAGTAGATTTGTCTAGTTTAAAGGTTGTGAATTAGGCATAAGTGATTAATTAGATGAATAGAACTGATTTTTGAAAAACATATTTAGTATGGACTGAGTTATTAGAATTTAAAGTTTGTTATGTTAATAGTTTAAATTACATGAGAACTTAGCTTAAAACTTGTGTTTTAGTTGGTTTGAGTGAAGTTTTGGTTGTTACTTGACTGTGATTATTGTATGATTTTTATGTGTAAAGCCCCAGATTCGTTAGAGCTTGCTATGAGCTAGGGAAGAGTTAGTTGAGCTTTTGACTTTTTGGTAAAAGCATAAAGTGGTGAGTGTATGGACTTGCTACTCGTAAACAAGAGTCATGTGTTATTTGAAAATTTAGATGTAGCCTAAATCCCTACTCTAAGTTTTGAGCGTAAGTTTTCTTGAATCTATAATTATCTTGTGGTTATGTATCATGCATGAAATGTTATAAGTGAGTATGGTGATTATTGTGTAAAGTGTAATTATATACATGAAATAAATGTGTAATATATATTATATGACTATGCTAGTGTTTTGCAAAAGATGCTAATATGCTGTGATAGTGCACGGATAATCAATAAGTAATATGCATTTTTTTTTTGGATATTTTGGCCTTATGATCTTGGAATCATTGGATATAGTTGACATGCCAAGGATTGTGAGTACTCACTTATATCTATAGAGGTTTTGGGAATTGAAGCCCTTTGACATGTTTGAAGGGATAAGGGAATGAGAGCTAAGCTCCATTCAACGGGACATGTAAGGAGAAATAAGGAGAGTGTTAGCTATATGCTTGACTTTTGGAGCATGTTTGACTCAATGAGTCTATGTGGTGTGATAGAGATTCGTGTATCCAATGTGTTATGATAGAGTTCATTATATGTTTCATATCCAAAGTGCTATTTTATCATATTTTATGTATTCGTGTGGAATATGTTCTATGCTTGAATAAATATGTATGTGTTGTGCGAATGAACTATTAGAGGATGCATGATTTAATACTATATGATGTTAAACTTAAGAATAAGGTTCTTGTGAGAAAATAATTTATTGTGTTGTATGATGACAAGTTTGCATTGTGGAAATTTTTTGCATTCACTGAGCTTGTTGAAGCTTACCCACTCATTTCAACATATGCAGATTAGTGACGTCACTATGTGGAAGGTGTGGTTTCTTAGGGAGTGATCCAATGAAGACTAATTATTCATCGTAGTGTTCTATTATTCATATTCGTATTGGGGAAATAGGTAATGTGGTAGAACTATTTTGGTTTATTGATCCTTAATATTTTGATTTGGCCTATAAGAATTTCATTTTATTTTCATATTAGAATATTTAAACATTGATGTTGGGATAAAGATTCTTGTTTGGATGATTTTGACGCTTTAGACTGATAAATTTAGCTGGTGAATGAAGAAATAAATAAAGTACTTGATGCGTGTTGCTTAGGAACCATTTGGAATGATTTATTTGCTCTTTTATGCTATATTTCTAGCTCCAGTAGCAAAGGTATCGATAGTTAGTTTTGAAAATCGACACCTCTTTGAATTAAAATGTACAGGAAAATAGAAAAGGGATTTGGTATCGATACCTTATCTCGAGTATCGATACTCGAGACTAAAGTATCGATAATTTATAGCAAGTACTGATAATTTTCGATAATTGGGATTTATGGCCAAGAAATAGTAAGCTATTTTGGCATCGTTTTTCTGAGTGGTATCTATATCTTAAATGTCAGTATCGATACCTACAAATAGTTTTATGGAATTTTTCTAAACAACCCTTATGCATGATTCTAACAGTATGTAAGGTCGATTAATGAATGTTTTGCATGTAATAATGTTAATTAACTAATTGGACGACTTAAAACTTATACAGGTCAACAAAAAAAGATTAGTTTGCTTGGATTGAGTTTCCTACTTGATATACATGAGATGAGATGGTGGTGTAACATCCTGTATTTGGGCTTGGCGATCAAGCCGGGTATAGGGTGTTACATTTGGTGGTATCAGAGTTTAGGTTCAATAACTCTCGGACCTAGGTGATTGTTGTTAATGTGTTGTTTGGGGTTTCGCAACCTATGAATCTTTGAAATCCAAGTGATTAAATTATTTTGGTTGCTTGAATAGCATGTGATATCTTTGTTTGTGATACATCTGGGGTAGGAATGAGAACACAGTGGCTTTTATTTTAAATTTTACTTGTAGGAACGAGACTTGGATCATTCCCGCCACTCACACTGTTTATTTGTTTATGTGTATGATAGATTATTAGATATGCCTCCTAGACATGTTAACATGAGAGCTAGAGCTCAAGAGGATGGTAGTCCACTGCACCTCCTGTGCCGTTGTGTAGAGTGAACGTAGTTGATGAGGGTGTAGGCCCTCTGATGGAAGCCATGGTAGGAGTGTTTTAGTGGATTGCTGGTGCTAACCCTTTACTTGCACCTACTAATCCTGCACTGATTAATTGAGGTTTGCTGCTTGAACGTCTTAGCGAAAAACTTTATTTTTCTTATTCTGTTTTTGTAAAACTACACATTTGTATCCTCACTAGCTTTATATCTTTAGATTTTTGGATGACTAGTCTAATAACTTCCCAAATTTAATTCTACTTTTATTGCGTCTTTTTATTTTGGCCAATCTATTCTAACTTCATAATTCTCAACAAATTTCTTTGAAATCCTCATTTTCTTATAGTATTTTCATTGCGACATTAAGCTTCTATTTTCATAGTTGTGATTCTTCTTGCTGAGGTTACAACATCGAACCTCTATCTTTAAGGTTATGACGTTCCCTTGCTAAAGTCACAATGTTAGCTTCCTTCCTTCAAGGTTGCGAATCACCGTAGTTGAAGTTACGACACCATGCTTTTGCCCTCAGTGTCACGACATGTCACCTTCATGGTCGCGGCACTACTCTTGTAGTTTTAGAATTTTATATTTTAGTCCCCCAATTTTCCCAGTGTTTCATAAGAGCTTTTGTAAGTTCACTTATAACTCAGATTTGAATAGATAATATATTTTAATTAAGTTTTGGGAATCTAATTACTTGTATAAATTGTCTATAAAATATTTAAATGGAATCATAATTTCTTTGAAAATGAATATAGCATCTAACCTCCCGGATTCGACGATTGGTTGATTGTGGGGTATTACAATTTCAATAATAAAATTGCACAAAACTGTTGTCGACAATTTTTGATTCTTACGGTTCCATAATTTCTCTTATTAACATAACTTAACTTGATCTCTTTATTTTCATTATTTTCATTGTTAATTTCAGGTACATGAATCTTTTCTGGAGTTTTAATAATTAGTTATGTACTGAGTTTCTTCCAGAGCACCCACCTTCATTATATGACCATCTTTTACTAGAATTTTCTTATTTGGAGCTTGTAACGCCCAAAATTTCTATAATTTTGGCTTTTGTTGTTGTTGAGCATGGAAATATTGAAACTTTTGTTTTGATTCTTTTTGGTATATATATGTGGTTTAAGAGGTTATGTGCTTTGGGGTGTGTTTGGGAGATCCCAAGTTCGAGCCTTAACTTGGGCTAAAATTTTGGTTTTTATAAGAATTAAGCCTGGGTTTCGGTCAATGGGTTTATAAGGAATTAATGGTAAAAACCTAGAATGGGCCTGCTGGTCTAGTGGTTAAGATGTGTGTTGGTGTGTTGGAGGTCTAGAGTTCGATTCCCTATGGTAGCGATGGGATTATTTTTGCTGGAAGTTTCAGTAAAGTGTTTGGATTTATTAAAATTCTGAGTTGAGGGTTTTAGGGAAAGTTAGGGGTTTTCTTATTTCCTTCTTTTTACCAAAATATTTTTTATACGTGATATTCGCGATAGGTTTTAAAAGTTTTTAATTAATCATTCTTGAAACTAACTATTATCACGATGAAGGCAAGTGTACCTATCGAATAGTAGTATAGCTTTAGCAAGACCGGATTGTCAAACCCAAAGGAACGAAGAGTACTAGTAATTACTTCCTTTTTATTATCTAGCCTAAAATTAAGGGGGGGTTTTTTATCTAAACTAATTAACTAAACTAAGGATGCACAGAGAGAAAATTGGGAAAAGCTTTTGGGAGAACTCGATTGATTAAGACAATACCCAAGGAAAAATCCACCTAGACTTCACTTGTTATTTGACTCTAAATTAGATGATTTATTCATTTGACTTGATCCATAGAAATCCCTAAGTTATATTATTATCTCTCTCGAGACTAATAATGTCTAACCCTAGGTTAATTAATTGAAATCTCTTTTTAATTAACACCCTAGTGTTGCATTAACTTGGTCTATGGATCCCCTTATTAGGTTTCACCCTAATCTGGCAAAATCTTATCACCCTATCTCTAGGCGTGCAATCAACTCCGCTTAATTATGACAAATTTACTCTTAAACAGGTTCTATTCCTCCTCTGAATAAGAGCATTAACTTGAATCAATATCTTGGAATATGAAAACAAGAATTAAGAACACATAATTAAGAAAAAGTGAAATATTTATCACACAATTTAGATAATAATAATAAGATATGTCTTAGGTTTCCTTCCCCTTAGGTATTTAGGGGGTTTAGCTCATAACTAAGAAAGAAAACATCTCAAAAGAATAAAGATAACAAAATATAAAGAAAACCCAAAATCTTTGAATGGGAATTGAAGGGAGATCTTCAGCCTTGACGATGAATCTGGCTTCTGAGATGGACCAACCGGCTTCTCTTGAGTAATTCCTTGCTTCCTACTCCTCGTGTCCGTTCTAAGTGCCTCCTCCGGTGTTTAAATAAGCTTTAGAATGCCTAAGAGCCTCAAAAGTGGACTTTTTTGAGTAGGGCTATACTTGGGCTCGGCAGGGACACGCCTGTGTGACATGCTCGTGAGCGATTACTCCAGCTCATGGTCAAGGTTGTTGAATAGGCACAGGCGTGTAGTCTACCCGTGTAAGTCGTGCTTCGATCCTGCCAAATGGACACGGCCGTGTGACACGCCCGTGTGAGGAAGTCCAGTCCGTGTTGATTTCTCATGTGGGTCTATTTTCTCCGTTTTCGGCATATGTCTCGCTCTTTTTACACTTCTATGCTCACCTAAGTATAAAACATGAAATTAAAGGATTAGAAGCATCGAATTCACCAAATCTAAGGAGAAACCATCCATAAATGTGCTAAGCATGGGATAAAAATATGTATAAATCACGGTTTATCAATTTTCTCTGTCGTTCTTCTTCTTCCAAACCCTAGCTATCGAACTTTTCTTCTTCTTTTTCTCTTCTTCTTTGCTTTTCTTCTCCTTCATTTTCTTCTTTTTCGATTAGTTGTGACGTGTTGCTAGTGATTTCGTCGGTTTGGTAAGTTTGGTTTTTAATAAAAGTTAAGGGATTTCCTTAGAGATTATTTAAGAGGGATTTTGGTTGTTGTTTAGGGAATATTCTAGGGTCTGTGGATCATTAATCGAGCTCTTAACAGCGAGGAATCACCATTTTTCGTTGAAGGTAAGTAGATTTCTCGTCTCGTTTCAAGATTTGCCTATTCTTAATAATCTGACTTAAGAGACTGATTTTGGGCTCGGTATTGTCTATTTTAGGTTTGGAGGGCTCGTGGTTGGATTAGCAGCGAAAACGAACCAGGTGTGTACTCTGATTACGCAAAAAATGAGTTTTGACAAAAGTCAAAAAGTGGCCTATCGATGCCATAAGGGCATGTGGTAGCCGGCGTCGAGAGACAAGGGCGTGCCACTGACGAGCGCACGCCACACTGGCACGACGGACACGGGCGTGTGATAGCTTGTAGGCCGTGTGGGCCATACGGGTGTGCGGGCCTACACGGGTGAACCACACGGACATGTGGGAATTTGGGCCAAGCTGTGTGATCCACATAGGCAAGGCCAATTTGGGCCGTGTGTCCTACACAGTCAAGGCACACGGGCGTGTGAGCCCCTTTAATCTGAAATGTTCTGTAAGGTTGCACGGGTCGCCCAAGTCGACTGTAACCTATAGTAGGGTCAGTAAGCCTTATCTAGACTCTTAATTCTATGATGTATGTGTATGCATGATATACTTAGCATGATTATCTGATCTGTTCTGTTCTGTAAATAAATGTATGATCTGTTTGTCTGTATTATAGCATGCCATGCTTGTATGATGCATTACATCGGGGTGGGTTTTACGAAGTGAAGGGAGTACTTAAAGGGCTTCACAAGCTCGTTATCTGGAAGCTAAGCTGCATACTTATGATATGTGCTGTAATGCGGTACGTTATGGTGTGTAGGGTTCGATGGGTAGATTATATCCTGATATACAGTGTGTAGGGATAGGTAGGTCGATTTTATCCCCACATGGTGTATTGGGTTAGACGAAGATGGTGTCAGGGTCGGTGGGCATGATATTTCTGATATCTGATCTGTTATGCATGCGATATCTGTATGGCTGAGGCCGAATAACTGTATTCTGTTATCTACTTGTATGCATGTTGGTTGTGGGGATGTACACACTGAGTTGCAAAAACTCGCCCATTTATTTATTTATCTGTTCAGGTAATCCCCAGTAGTAGATGGATTGGTGTGACGGAGGGCTCGATGGTGACCACTGGTAGACATTTACGGATTTTTGAGTAACACTTTATTTTGTCTACTTTATTTAAATATTTATTTGGGTTTATTTTGGGGATTTTAAATTGTTAAATTATTGATTTATGAATTAATGATGTTTTAGCTTCCGTGTTAATGAAATGTTTTCACTTAAAATTTGGAATAGAGACTTCACGACTTAAGTAAAGATAACAAATTGGGCGACTTTTAACTCACTAAGGTTTTTCTAAAAGGCACTCACATGTGACGCCGCCAGATTCGGCCATAGCATCTAGGCCGGGTTTGGGGTATTACATTCAGTGGTATCAGAGCAAGGTTCAAAACTCGATTGTGAATTTTGGGTTCCAAAATTTGTTTTAGAGAAACACTTTTGAATGTTTTCAAATACTCTGATTAAGTATGTGGTTCACCGAGTCTCCGGCGTCGATCCTGTAAGTTTCTAAAACTTTGTATGAAATTGTTTGAAAGCATACTTAGAATATACTGAATTCCTATTTGAAAATACTAATGTTTGATGTGAAACTACTATAGGTAGTATGCTTATTAAAACACTCTAGGTAGTGTAAATTGAAAACTGTAGTAAACTACGATTTACGATAACAGACTCTGAGTACTTTGATAACTCTTCTGCATAAAATACCCGATAACAACTATCGAAAATGTAAATTAACTTGCATAAAACTTTTAATATAGATTAATTCAAAATTACGATGAACACATGTGGTACTCGTGGACGAGGTACTAGAGGCCGAGGTAGAGGCCGTAAAGGGATTCGAGCTGAGTCGTTTGTACCTGATACGATCCCTAATTTGGACACTAGCGAGACGCCGGTGTCACCTGTTATTGAGATTGGTGCTGAATTTCAGGACTGTGCAGCTGGGGACAACGCATTGTCCCAGGCCATGCTGTGAATCCTAAAGAGGGTCGTTGGGGCTAATACTGGATCTGGAGGCCGTGGGTCAGTTACGTAAGGACTTCGGTCCAATGGGACTGAGGTATTTAGGAGCATCGTTGAAGTTGCTCCTAATGTGGCTAAGTACTGGATGGAGGCTATGGAGCATATTATGGATGATCTAGATTTTACTGCCTAGCAGAAGCTCGAGAGGGCTGTTTCGTTGCTTCGTGATGAAGCATATCAGTGGTGGCTGACGGTTAGGGATGGCACTCAGCCTGATAGTCTGACGTGAGATTTGTTTAAGATAGCTTTCCAGAGCAAATATGTGGGGTCCAGTTACATCGATGCTAGATGACATGAGTTCCTAAATCTTACTCAAGGAGATCGTTCAGTGGCCGAGTATAAGGCCGACTTTCTGAGGCTGAGCCGTTATACATGAGGCATGGTGGCGACTGAGTATGAGTGCTGTGTTTGTTTTGAGAACAGCCTTAGGGATAACTTGAGGGTCCTGATAGCTCCGCAGAGGGAGCGTGAGTTTGCCGTGTTGATCGAGAAGGCCAAGAATGCGGAGGAGGTTAAGTGCGCTGAGCGCCAGAACCGTGACAGAGGGAAGGGTAAGAGGGATCTAGAGTTTCTGAATGTTGGGGTGAGGCCAAGGAAAAAGGCCAAATCTAATGGGCCCTTGAGAGTTGGGCCTACTGTTGCACCTGTTGGTGTGGCAATTTGTCAGCTTTGTAATAGACGCCATCCGGGAGAGTGTTGGAGGTCTACTGGAGCTTGTTTTAGATGTGGATCATCTGAGTATCGTGTTAAGGACTGTCTATTGAGGACTAATCAGATGTTAGCTCTAACTACTGAGACTGCACAGTCGTCAAGGGGAGTTCAGCAGCCACCCAGGGGCCGAGGTCAGGTTAGGGGTGGTAACGGTATGGGCCGAGGACAGAGGGCACCGGGTCGAGGTGGTAACGCTTGTGTATGCTGCACATCATTGTGAGGATGGAGATGCTCTGGACATCATCACGGGTATGTTCTTAATCCTTAATGTACCTTATGTTGCACTGATAGACATAGGCTCTACACATTCCTATGTTGTATGTTCTGTGTCTGAGACTTTAGGAATATCGTATGAGAGCATTTCTAGTGAGATTTCAGTGGTGAGCCTATTGGGGCAGTCTATTAGGGTTAGTAAACTGTTCAGAGACGTTCTATTGGAAGTCCAACTGACGATATTTCTGGCTGATCTGATGGAATTTCTATTTGGGGAGTTTGACTTAATTTTGGGTATGGACTGGTTGGTGAAGCATCGTGTAAGTCTGGATTGTGCTGGAAAAAGGGTTGTTCTGAGGACCAAGGAGGATAATGAGATAGTTTTGATTAGGGAACAATGAGATTATCTGACTAATGTGATATATGCATTAGTGGCAGAAAGGTTGGTAAGGAAGGGGTGCGAGGCGTACTTGGCGTATATTAGTGCTGCTGATTCTAAGAACTCTTCGGTTAAGGACATTGAAAAGGTGAGGGACTTTCCAGATGTCTTTCCAGAGGAACTACCAGGATTACTTACAAATCATGAGGTAGAATTCAGGATTGAGCTGTTTCCGGGCACAGCTCCAGTGTCTTTCACCCCTTACCGAATGGCACCGAAGGAGCTGAGGGAACTTAAGGCTCAGATTCTGGAGTTGTTGGATCGTGGGTTTATTCATCCCAGTGTGTCTCTATGGGGAGAACCTATTCTGTTCGTAAAGAAGAAGGACAGTATAATGAGGATTTTTATCGACTACCGTCAATTGAACAAGTTGATGATTAAGAATAAGTACCCACTCCCGAGGGTAGACGACTTATTCAATCAGTTCAGAGGGGCTTCAGTGTTTTCTAAAATTGATCTACGGTCAGGTTATAATCAGTTGATGGTTAAGGAGGCCGACGTGCATAAGAAGGCATTTAAGACTCGTTATAGGCATTATGAGTTTCTAGTCATGCCTTTTGGGTTGACTAATGCACCAGCGGCATTCATGGGCTTGATAAACTGTGTGTTTCAGCCCTACCTGAATCAGTTTGTGGTGGTGTTCATTGACGATATTTTGGTGTATTCTAAGTCTGAGGACGAGCACGACGAGCATTTAAGAGTGGTTCTGTGGATCCTTCGTGAGAAATAGTTGTATGCGAAGTTCAGCAAGTGCGAGTTCTTACTTCGAGAAATGACATTTCTAGGTCATGTAGTTTCTGCAGAGGGGATTTGAGTGGATCCTCGTAAGATTGAGGCGGTGTTGGATTGGAAACAGTCGAAGAGTGTGTAAAAAAATTACAGTTTTCTGGGACTCACAGGGTATTATCGACGTTTTGTAGAGGGGTTCTCGTTGATCACAGCCCCGTTGACTAAGTAGTTGCGTAAAGGAGTTCCTTTTGTTTGGAATGACGTACAGCAGGAGAGCTTCGTGAAGCTCAAGACAATTTTGACTCAGGCTCTAGTTCTGATACAGCCTGAGCTTGGTAGGGACTTCGTGGTTTATAGTGATGCGTCACATATGGGTTTGGGTTGCGTCTTGATGCAAGACGGTAAGGTAGTTGCCTTTGCGTCTTGAGAGCTTAAGACTCACAAGACTAACTATCCGACGCATGATTTGGAGTTGGTTGTAGTGGTCTTTGTATTGAATATTTAAAGGCAATATCTGTATGCAGATAAGTGTACCACCTACACTGATCACAAGAGCCTCAATTATCTCCTCACTCAGAAGGAGTTAAATCTTAGGCAGTGTCGATGGGTTGAGCTGCTCAAAGACTATAACTGTAATATTGAGTATCACCCTGGAAAGGCCAACGTGGTGGTTGATGCACTAAGCCTTAGAGCTGTGACCGATCTGAGAGCAATGTTCGCTCGATTGAGTCTTTATGACGACGGAAGTCTTCTGACAGAGCTACAAGTGAAGCCGATATGGATTAAATAGATTAGAGCTAAGTAGTTAGAGGATAAGACTCTTGAGATGCGATTTCGTCAGGTTGAGACTAGAACTACTACAGATTTTGGGCTGAATAATGATGAGGTATTGTACTTCCGAGGTAGGATCTGTGTACCTAAAAATGAGGACTTGAGGTTGTCGATTTTGAGGGAAGCGTATAGTAGTCCTTACGCTATGCATCCTAGTAGAAACAAGATGTATAAAGATCTTTGAGAGCTGTACTGGTAGCCAGGGTTGAAACGTGAGGTTACCAACTTTGTTGCTTGTTGTTTGACGTGTCAGTAGGTTAAGGCTGGGCATCAATCACCGTCGGGTTTGCTATAGCCAGTTAACATACCGATGTAGAAATGGGAGCGAGTAACGATGGACTTCGTTAGTGGGTTGCCCTTAACACCTACTAAGAAGGATTTTTTTTGGGTTATTATGGATCGATTAACCAAGACCGCACATTTCATTCTTGTTAGGACAGACTTCTCTCTACAGAAGTTGGCCAAGCTATACATTTCTGAGATAGTGAGGCTGCATGGGGTACCTGTCTCGATCATTTCTAATAGGGATCCTCGTTTTACATCTCGGTTCTGGGGAAAGCTTCATGAGGCTTTGGGTTTGAGGCTAGACTTCAGTACTCTTTTCCATCCTCAGACAGACAGTCAATTAGAGTGGGTGATCCAGATACTAGAGGACATGTTGAGGGGCTGCATTATCGATTTTCGAGGCAGTTGGGAGGAGTACTTGCCTCTAGCAAAGTTCACTTACAACAACAGTTATCAGTCTAGTATACAGATGGCACCGTATGAGGAACTTTATGGTCGAAAGTGTCGCACACCTTTGTGTTGGACTGAGTTGGGTGAGCGATGTGTTCTGGGACCGGAATTGGAATCAGAAACTGAGGTTAAAATCCGTTTGATTCAAAAACGTCTAAAAGCAACTTCTGATTGATAGAAGTCCTATGCTGATCTAAAGAGAAAGGACATCGAGTATTCTATGGGGGACATGGTTTTCCTTAGGGTCTCGCCATGGAAAAAGGTTCTGAGGTTCGGTCAGAAGGGTAAGCTGAGCCCTCGGTTTATTAGGTTGTACCGGATTCTGAAGCGAGTAGGGCCAGTCGTATATCAATTAGAGCTACCTCTAGAGTTAGACCGGATACATGATGTGTTCCACGTCTCAATGTTGAGATGCTACTGCTCTGATCCAGAGTTAGACCGTATACATGATGTGTTCCACGTCTCGATGTTGAGACGCTACCGCTCTGATCCTACGCATGTTATGTCGTGGAGAAGATTGAGATTAGACCGAATCTGACGTTTGAGGATGAGCCTATTCAGATTCTAAATCACAATGTTAAGGTCTTATGTAGGAAGTATAGTCCCTTGGTGAACGTGTTGTGGCGGAATCATAGCACTAAGAAGTCTACTTGGGAGCTAGAGGATTCGATGCGACAGCAGTATCCTCACCTTTTTTGATCAGGTAAAATTCGAGGACAAATTTTCTTTTAGGGGGTAGAGTTGTAACACCCCAAATTTCTATAATTTTGGCTTTTATGGTTGTTGAGCATGGAAATATCCAAACTTTTTTTTTGATTCTTTTTGGTATATATATATGTGGTCTAAGAGGTTATGTGCTTTGGGGTGTGTTTGGGAGGTCCCAATTTCGAGCCTTAACTTGGGCTAAAATTTTGGTTTTTATAAGAATTAAGCTTGGGTTTTGGTTAACAGGTTTATAAGGAATTGATGGTAAAAACCTAACAGAATGGGCTTACTGGTCTAGTGGTTAAGATGTGGGTTGGTGTGTTAGAGGTCTGGAGTTCGATTCCCTGAGGTAGCGATGGGATTATTTTTGCTGCAAGTTTTAGTAAAGTGTTGGGTTTTATTAAAATTCTGAGTTGAGGGTTTTAGGAAAAATTAAGGGTTTTCTTATTTCCTTCTTTTTGGAAAAATATTTTCTCTGTCGAACTTCTCTTCTTCTTCGTTTTTCTTCTCCTTCGTTTTCTTCTTTCTCGATTAGTTGTGGCATGTTGCTAGTGATTTTGTCTGTTCGGTAAGTTTGGTTTTTAATAAAAGTTAAGGGATTTCCTTGGAGATTGTTTAAGAAGGATTTTGGTTGCTGTTTAGGGAATATTCTAGGGTCTGTGGATTATTAATCAAGCTCTTAACAGCGAGGCATCACCGTTATTCGTTGAAGGTAAGTAGATCTCTCATTTCAGGATTTGCCTATTCTTAATAATCTGACTTAAAAGACTAATTTTGGGCTCAGTATTGTTGATTTTAGGCTTTAGAGTGCTCGTTTTTGGATTAGCAGTGAAAATGAACTAGGTGTGTAATCCGATTACGCAGAAAATGAGTTTCGGTAAAAGCTAAAAAGTGGCCTATCGACTCCACACGGGCGTGTGGCAGCCTGCGTAACGAGACAAGGGCGTGTCACTGACGAGCCAGGCCATGCACACGCCACACGGGTGCGACGGTCACAGGCGAGTGATGGCTTGTAGGCCGTGTGCGAGGCACGAGCTCAGGCAAATGGGCCGTGTGGGCCCATAAGGGCGTGTGATGGCTTGTAGGTCGTGTGCGAGGCTCGAGCTCAAGGAAATGGGCCGTGTAGGACAGGTGTGTGGGGCCACACGAATGAACTACACGAGCGTGTGAGAATCTGGGCCAGGCCATGTGATCCACATGGGTAAGGCCAAAATGGGACTTGTGACTCCACACGGGCAAGGCACACAGGCATATGAGCCCCTTTAATCTGAAATGTTCTGTAAGGTTGCACGGGTCACCCATGTCGACTGCGACCTATAGTAGGGTCGGTAAGCCTTATCTAGACTCTTAATTCTGTAATGTATGGGTATGAATGATATACTTAGCATGATTATCTGATCTGTTCTGTTCTGTAAATAAAGGTATGATCTATTTTTCTGCATTATAGCATGCCATGCTTGTATGATGCATTACATCGGGGTGGGTTTGACGAAGTGAAGGGAGTACCTAAAAGGCTTCATAAGCTCGTTATCTAGCAGCTAAGCTGCATACTTATGATATGTGCTGCGATGCGGTACGTTATGGTGTGCAGGGTTGGATGGGTCGATTATATCCCCATATACGGTGTGCAGGGATGGGTTGGTCGATTTTATCCGCACATGGTGTGTTAGGTTGGACGGAGATGGTGTGCAGGGTTGGTGGGCATGATATTTCTGATATCCGATCTATTATGCATGCGATATCTATATGGCTGAGGCTGAATAACTGTATTCTGTTATCTTTTTGTATGCATGTTGTTTGTGGGGATGTACACACTGAGTTGCGAAAAATCACCCCTTTATTTATTTATCTATTCAGGTAATCCCTAGCAATAGATGGATTGGTGTGACGGAGGGCTTGATGGTGACCACTGGTAGACATTTACGGATTTTTGAGTAACACTTTGTTTTGTCCGGTTATTTAAATATTTATTTTGGGTTTATTTTTGGGATTTTAAATTGTTAAATTATTGATTTATGAATTAATGATGTTTTAGCTTCCACATTAATGAAATGTTTTCACTTAGTATTTGGAATAGAGATTTCACGACTTAAGTAAAGATAAAAAATTGGGCGACTTTTAACTTGCTAAGGTTTTTCTAAAAAGCACTCACATGTGACGCTGCCAGATTCGGCCATAGTGTCTAGGTCAAATTTGGGGTATTACAGAACTAATCAATCTACCATGCTTCAGACATCCAATGCTTTCATTTATTCTAATAAGGTTGTCCTACTAGGACTTCTAAACATCAGCTAGTTTATAACACTTAGTTATTCTTATTGGGTTAGTAAATACATCTGGTAGTTAACTTAGAATAAAGTGAATTATATTTTTGAACTTTTGGTTCAAACTACTTTAAATGAGGATCTAAATAATGATGATTCGTCAAAGTAATTTATTTTATCCAACTATTCTCTCGCCTTAATGTTGGGAAAATTATCAAACCAAATAGTAATCACTAATCATGTTATAATTGAATCTCCAACTTATTCAACACATTTATTAATACAATGAGACCCATAACTAATGTATATTCACAACTTTCTTTGAATATTGATTTTGTGCATTGCGGTGGAGCAACTTAAACATATATCACGCATTCAAAAAGAATCTAAAATGGGTTGTATTTAACTAATGACCAAAAGTCAATTATAATAGGGATTATTTGTATAACGAATTGATTTCTAGTAGTATAAAAAATTACAGTTTTGGGACCTCGTTTCCATAAATCGAGTCCATAAATATTAAATAAGGTTATTTATGGAGTTAGTATATAGATGAATTAAAATTTGGATTGTCAATTTAGTCAAAATTGTGGTTAATTAGAGCTTAGGGACTAAATTGTAAAGTCCAATCGTCATATATTTTGTATTAGGAAATGAATTGGGGACTTAAATTACAAATAACCAAAGGTTCAAAACAAAAATTAGACCATGCCAAAGTGAGTGCTAGTGGACGAAATCAATATATGTTAATTAATTAATGTGACAACATAACTAATTAAGTTAATAAACCTTTAAACTAAGTATATATAATAAAATTTAGTGGAAGATGACATATTCGTCATCTTCCCAAATCCAATCATGTCCATTGAAAAAGAGAAAAAAAAACCAAACTTTTAAACTTTTCTATTTGGCCATAAATTGGTAAGCTAATTCAAGTCCTTTTTCTTGTAATTTTTATAGATTTGAGGTCATGAGAGCTTGATTTAGCTAGCCCATGTACCAATTTGTAAAATTGTTAAAGTAGTGAAAGTTTCCATTGTTTAGAATTGAATTAAATTGGTGTGAAATTATTAGAAATTAAGCTTAAATTAAGAAAAAAGGCTAAATTGTAAAGCTTCATTGTTAGTTTCGTACATTAGGGACCAAATTGAATAAAATGTAAAAATATAATGAAATTTAAGTAGGAATAGGAAATAAGAGATCCCTATTGATTAATTGTGAAATTGGATTTCAATTCGAATGACCAAATTGAAAGTTATGTTTGTCCATAATTTAGGGACTAAATTGAATAGATAAAAAAATATGGTTCATTTTGTAATTAATTTTAATTTGAATTGAATTTGATAGTATTATATATTTATGATCTTATTTAGCCAGCGTTGACACGAAACAATCGAGAGGGAAAGGAAAATCGAAAGTTGTCGACGAGTTATTCGAAAAATCGGTTTGTATTTCTATGATTCAGAACCATTTGTTTTTTGCATGTTCATGTCATTCTGCATTATATATAGAGCTGATCATGGGTTGGGCTGGACCAAGTGAAAAATTTAGGCCTATTTTTTAGGCTCGAGCACAACCTAACCCGAAAAATGGGTTTAAAATTTTGCCCAATCCCAACCTAGATAAAAATGCTAAAACCCGAGCCTAGCCCAGCCTACTTGTATTAAATATTTTTATATTATTTTTATATAAAAATAAATTTAAAAAGTATCATACATCAAATACACTAAAAAAATTAAAATAAATATTTCCCAACAAATGGAAAAAAATAAAAAAAATACTTAAATAACATTAAGATAGGTGCAACTTAGCAAGAAAATACCTCTAAAATAGTAGCAATAATAATAAAACAAGGGTTATACAATATCCAAATAATGACAACAAAATAGTAGCAATACAATAGCGAAATGATAGCAAAACAATGAAAATGTAGTGGCAGAATAGTAAAAAACAACATTGTTTTTTTTTTTTTGCAAAATTGGGCTGGGACGAGCCTAGGCAAAAAAAAGCTTACCCAAAACTCGGGCCGTTTAGAAAACGGGCCTTACTTTTTTCCAAGCCCATTTTTTGGGCTTATGTTTCTGCCCAAACCCTTCCACTTTTTGGGCGGGCGTTCAAGCCGGGCTGGGTGACCCGACCCATAATCAGGTCTAATTACATGGTTTTGAGGTGTGCTATTGATGGTTATTTCAGTTGAATTGTTATGATTAAGATTTAATAGAGATCGAGACTAAATTGAATAGAATTGAAAATAGTATGATTTAATCGATATGTGTTAACTGATATGAAATTGAGTTGTAGCATGCTGTCTTATATGATAAAATGATGATTTGATGATAAATTGAGAATGAAAGAATGTGAATTGAACTGTATTTACAATGAATCAGAAATTGGTTACCATATTAACTATTTGGACTGAGTTGGGTATAGTTGGCATGCCATAGGGTCAGGATAATGATTGAAAACCATCGTTGCCGGGCAACCTGGGGTGGTAGATTGTACACATAGAGTCATAGTTGTTGGGAAACCTGGTGGTGATAGATTAATTAGATTGAGAAAACCATCATTGTCAGGCAATCTGGGGTGGTAGTATGTACATATATAGCGTCATCATTGCCGCACAACCTGGGGTGACAGATATGCATATCCATTCCGAGTCTATGTTTGGTTAATAGGGTCATAAACATATGAATTGATTAAATGATATGTGAAATAGTAAATGAAATTGGAATACAATATGCGGCAGTATGCGAAACAAATTGAAAATGAGCCCTGCGGGCTGAATGAGTATGAAAGAGTCAATAGGCTTGGAATCGATTGAAAGGAAAATATGAATTTGATTATATGTATGTCGATATTGATAATGTTAAATAAACAAGTACACATACTCATAGGTGATAATACGGGTTGAATTGATAATATGTTAAATGAATGGAAATTGGAAATTTGGTATGCATATGTAGAGAGTTAGTGTAATTAAATTGATTACATGTATACTATGTTGTATTGTAAATTGTTGGCATAAAGTTTTAGGTGAATTGACTGTGATGTGAAGTAGAATTGAATGTATGCATATGCTTTAAATTTGTGTTTTGGCTTGAATAATGGAAATACCACTATTTTGAAAAAATCCTGGTTTAAAAATGGTTTTCTTGCATAGCAAAAATTAAAATTTTGAAAATCGACTCGGTTTGTGATATTTTTAGTGATAAACCTTAATCGAATTCATACCTGTATTTCTAGCTTAGCGGAAGTTTGTTGTTCCCGACTTTCAATCAAATGATCTTATTTGCTATTCTCGTACCACGAACTGCTTTGACTGTGAGCTCGAACCAATTGAATCGAAACACAGAACTAGAAAAAAAATTTCTCTCCTGTTGGGCTGAAAACAAAAATTCTTTCTTCTTAATAGAAACCAATAGAATTGTTATTCCAGAGAAATATATATAATAGTTGAGAATAAATTCTCTCTATTTTTTGGCAAAATAATAATCTCTCAAAGTTGTGTTTATAGCTCTACCGGTGATATCTATTTATAGAAAGAGAATGTAGCACCATTGTTGAGTTGTAGTGGTTTATTTCAAATAGAAAAATAACATCCTACTTAGAATAGAACTAGGGTGGACGACACACCTTAGTATTACTACTAGGGTTGCCGCTTCTTTCATGTCCATGAGGGGGCTTTTGGGCTTCTCTCACATCGGGTCCAAATACGAGTACTTCTTGGACCTTTTTAACCCTGTACTCTGTAATGTGATCAAACCCAATTCAGATTTTAAATTTCAAAAAATAAACTTTAATATTTATATATAAATTTTTTTCTCATCCTATTTTACCCTCAACAAAATTTTGACGATTTTACCCATTATAAAAATTTAACGATTTTTCCCTTGATAAAATTTTGTGAAAAATATGTTCAATATTTCAAAACTCAACATATTCTGTAACACCCGTTACCCAAGTCCAAAGCTGGGACTGAGTACGAGGCATTGCTAAACTTAAACGCATGCATTCCAACGTTTACTAATCATAAAAAGATGATCAAATTTAAAACTTTTCAGACCTTGTTTAAAATTCCTTACTACGGGCCTACGAGGCCCAAAACAAGCTTTAAGGACGATTCGGAACTAACTCGAGTCCTTTAAAGAACTCTAGAAAAAGAGTATTGAAATAGGGGCACATGCCTGTGTGGCCTTCTTGGCATGGCCATGTTGAAGGCCTATGCAGTTTACACGGCCTCAACATATTGGGATACACTCGTGTCACTAACCCTTGTGGAATTAATTTCTAATTCGAACCTACAGGGGTTTTCACATAGCCTGGCACACGCCCGTGTCCTTCACACGGCCATGACACGCCCGTGTGTTAGGCCGTGTGGTGAATTTAATTCCACATTCATGGTGTAGACTTCACATGGCTGAGACACACGACTGTGTCTCTGCCTGTGTGTTTACTACCATGCATACTGACTTGAAATTTTAAGGTGCAGGGGACACACGGCGGGACAACACGCCCATAGGGCCAACCATGTGTCGCACACGGCCTAGAGACACACCCGTGTGTCTACCTGTGTGGACAAAACAAGGCTATCTACCAAGCCTTTTTTCCACCCTTACTTGCACCAACCTACACAACAAAAAATATCTCCAATTCAAACAGCAATATAAGACTAAATCAACCCCAACATGACAATCAAATGCAAACCTCATAACACTCTAACAACCAAACATGCACTTGTTCATTCATACATTTTGTTCATCCAAGGAACCATCATCTTTTGCGATTATCAATAATGAATATTAACCATTAACCATGGCCTTATACAAAAAAGGAAGGTTTTCATCCTAAGCCAACACAATTGGTTAGCTTAACAATATGACACATAACAAAAAGACTCAATCCCTAAACATGCCATACTCAAGATAATAAAACAAACTATACCAAAAGCTTCGAGTGATAGTGTGAGTGATGCCTTCGACGTTCTTTGATCCACAGGCTAATTTGGCAGCACTACAAGAAAATGAAAAGGAAAGAGGGTAAGGATAAAGCTTAGTAAGTTGCATGTAATATCAAAATAACAACCATGTTACCACATGTGATCCTACTCCCAATATATCATAACTTGCATAAGAGTAAATGTTCATTCCTCGCTATTCATACAACAAGAATAGAGTTCACATATCATCAATTTCATATAAGTACCTGTACCACTCACAACATGGTCATAAGCGCTATCATTTTGACATAAACCATAAATTTTCTGTTGAACCATTTGGAATACTACAGAACAATCACTAAGCCTCAAACATAGGGTACGATGCTAACGCCATGTTCCAAACATGGTCTTACACTGGCTCTCACATCTAAGTTGATGCCATGTCTGAGATAGGTCTTACACTGACTTCCATACATCGAGGCTGACGCCATGTCCTAGACAGGTCTTGCATTGGCTCTCACTTATCTGTGCCGATGCCATGTCCCAGACAGGTCTTACACTAGCTTGCATATCTCGAGGCCGATGCCGTGTCCCAGATAGGTCTTACACTGGCTCTCATCTATTGGTTTCGATGCCATGTCCCAGACAGGTCTTACACTAGCACACACATCACCCAAATGTCATGGCATGGATATACAAATTATTCCTAAGGTTCAACCGGGAGTCTCTACTACATCAATTCTCATCATGCACATTCACAAAAATAGTCCACAATTTATGCCATATTAATTATACAATACATAAATACAGATAAGTTACATTATTTAGTACAACGTAACTCGGTACACAAAATGTAGGTGACTAATTGTATTTAGTCCACTTGCTTGGCTTTTCCTCAGTCTAGGCCCGGATTGCGTATTTCTTGATCTATAATAATAAAATTTCACTCATTTAATCACCTCATTAATAAAAACATGCTACAATTCACAATTCGGCAAAATGATCGTTTTGCCCTTAAATTTTACAAAAATTACGATTTTGCCCTTAGGCTTGTAAATCAATTTTTATCGAGTTTCCTCATTAACCAAGCCTAGTCGAACTCTTTTTATACCTATAGAAACTCACAATTTCAAACATTTCACACAATTACCACCTATTTTACAAGCTTTACAAAATAGCCCATTTAGGTGTTTTCATGAAAACCCTTTTCACAAAAGTTGTTTATTTAACAACCAAGATTCATTTTCTTCCATGGAATTTCAGTGAACGACATGAACAGTATCATGGAAAATCCCTATTCTCTTAACCAATTTGCAAAATAGTCCCCCCATTAGTTAGCTTAAGCTATAAGGGCTCCAAAAGTACAAAAATCATTAAGAAAGACCACCAAAACCACTTACTTGCAAGGGTGAAGAGTTGCTGAAATTTCAAGCTTCCAAACCATTTTTTTACTAAAAATTTCGATAAAGAGGAGAAAGATGAAAGGTGATATCTTTTCTCCTTATTTTATCTTATTTCAAGTCAATTTAGTCACCAAATTTCACCTAACCTTTGAGCATTACAATTCTTTTGTCTCTATGGTCGGCCACCCTTGTTATAATGGGTCTATTTTCCCTTTAAAGACCCCTAATTAAGGTTCTCTAGCTATTTAACACATCTAGCTAGTAAAACAATTTTTTTCCCTTTATGCGATTTAGTCCTTTTTCGTATTTGAGCACACAATCGCTAAAATTAATTTACCAAAATTTTTATGCACTCATAAAATCATGCTATAACACCAAAATAATAATAAAAAGATTTCTCTGACTCTAGATTTGTGGTCCCGAAACCACTATTCTGATAGGCCCTATATCGGGCTGTTACATATTCACTATGTTTGAATCATTTATTTTCATTTTTGGGATTCAAAACAGTCCAAAAATATAAACTCATTCTTTTGATCATTTTTAAAGTAATCCATATAGGATTGCAAATGGATCATTTTTATTTTCATTTCCATTTTTGGAAACCTACATTAATTTCCAAATCATTCAATTTCTCCATTTCAGAGAAAATATAATCATTCCTAAATGTTTCCCATTTCTTTTTTCCTATTCATTTTGTTAATTTCTATTCAAACACACAATTCATTTCTAGTTTCAACGAGCTAGCGGAGGGACCGATTCGACATATGTAGTTAAGGCTCAAATGATTTTTAATTAAGCTTTGACTTTTTGCCTATCAATTATGAACTCATTTAGTCACGAAGTCATTCTACTATAATATCGTGACTGAGCTCTCCCTAACAACATATCATTACAAAAGAAACTGCTTAGTGCTCATCCAATGACATTTTCATAAGTGTGTTACCCTCATAGGATATCCTTAATCTCTTTGGGATAATATTCGTTCTCCCAATATGATTCTATTTTATCTCATGATAACCATTACATATTCCTTCATAAAAAGTCAACCACTATCAAATAGTGATCAAGTCATCCATCACAAAGATGAACAACCCATGGCCACGTTTACTTTTCATCAACCATATAATGCCAATGAGAGGATATAATGTACCCATATTTTAGGCAATGAATTCCACTGTTGTGAATGACGCTACATACTACAGAAGTCGTACACCAAATGCACCGACTTTCGGTTCCTTATCTATTTGAACTCAGGCTTTTACTTACATCAAAGTGTACGAGTCACGCATATATAATTTGACATCCACTCAGGATTTAGGTATGCCACACTATGAACGTCACAAGTGACTAAATCCATAAACGAATTTAAGATCTATTCTGCTTGGGTCCTGTTCGATGTATTGTCACTTCAGTTCGTCACATCTATGTCTCTATCTTCTGTGAGTCATTCACTCCGACACCCATGACAAGGCATCACTTGAATTGGTCTTGATAGATGACATATTAGTCTTTTAATTAGTTTTCTCATTTCTGCTTAGACTAAGGGCATGTTTAGGTTCGTCTACTAATACAAACTGTCTTTTCGTACTACAATCTGACCACATAATACTGCTTAGTATTAGTTAAACATTTAGGCAACCAATGAGCAACATTTGCTTCCATTTTTCTTTGCGTTCAAAACCATGTGAGGATAATTATACAAAGTATATTAATGTAATCAATGATTTTTTTATTAACCAATCTATTTGAAAAAAGTACAAGTATATATTGACGAAAATACTACACTTAGAGCACCAAATCCAACACACTGAGCATATTTGCTCAACATACGGTTTTTTTTGCACGCAGGTATAGTAAATTCTCAATAGTTCGAGCAGTTGATCCAGCATCCTGGAAGCAATCCCTAACTCAGCAAAGTTTGTATATACCTTTTTTTTATTTAAGTATGACTGGTACTTAGGTTGAGTACATTTTGGTATAAGATTATGTCTATATGCACTTTTGAAATAGAACCTTGATGTATGAAGTTGGCCAATTGAACGTAACATATGTATGATTTCAATTTATGGTTGAATTGTGTTAGATGCTGCAATTTTCAATGATTATGGTGAATAGGTATGAATGTTTAAGATTTTGAATGAATTAAACTAGATGATTAACCTATACGTGATATGGTCGTTGTACATTGTTGAATAATGAATTTGTAGCTTATGAATTGAAGTTTGACGATTGCAAATGTTGCTTGAATTTATGAGATGAATGTATGTAATGGTTGATTGAAATTGCAGGTTGATGTTCATTAACATTTTGCAGAAACAGTTTGTCACATTGCGACTTCAAGTGTATGTCATCGCAACGAGATCAGGCTACTATGCCATGATACGACGTTGAGCATGGGCCCTTAAGACACGACCTAGTCAGTATGTTGTGTCAAAACGAGGAACCGCCTGATGCCGCGACATCAACCTAAAATTTTGAAAATATTATAGTTTAGTCCTAATTCAATCTCGGGTTAGCAATAGAGCCTTTATAAGCTCGTATAAGACTTAGAAATGAATACAAAATGTTTTATATACCTATTTAACTTATATTGGGATGTTTATGTTATAAATTGAACTGTGAATTGGTCAAAATTTATTTGTCAATGAATGTGATACCTTGTAACTCGAACCCAATGATCTGGTCGGGTATGAGGTGTTACAATTTATCAAATCTTATTGGGATGATGTGTACAAGTGCCTATTCATATAAAATATCATATCCTTATACATATATACACAAATTTTTGTTCTCGAAAGTAATGGTTTAACTACTAATTGAAGGCATTTAATCAATAATTCTGTTAAATCATTTTATACATATAAGCAACAAACTTTGCGATAGTTATTCACACTAACAATATATCATATAGTAATATTTTAATGCTTGAGAAATAAAATTACTAATATTAGCAAGAATTGTCTTGATTGTATAATCTGAAAGTTTTGTTCTTAAATCATTAAATAAGTACGCTTCCAAATGGTAGGTTGTGGTTTGCGAATCACATGTGATTATCTTATAGATGCATTTATCAAAATTATATCAAAACATCCATTTGTTGGATAAATCGGCTTATATATATTTTTTAGAAATACAAGAGATTTAATCTCAATTTTTGCTAGTGAGGTTTTAATAAATCATCTTCTTTGAGAGCAAAAAGCACTTGAGAAATATTTAAAAATGAAGAATCTTCAGGTTCTTGATAAATATTGATGTAAATTTCTCATCTTGTCGCATCATTATTGATCGGGATGGTCTAACCGATTATGCCAACTTAATTAATACATTTGGAGTAGTAAACTTCAGGTATACTATGCACATGATTCAACAATACTAATGTAAATTTTTGGTTTACCATCACATATGACCAAACAAACAAATATACTAATATTGTATCAAGAAAACACCAAATCAATAAGTCTAGAGGTAATTATAGATGCCATCTTTGAAGCATCCAAATTCAATACAATAAAGTAAAAGCCTAAGCCACATGCATTTGTTGCAAGTAGAATCTATCAAATTTCAAAATGTGCACAAATGAATATTTCCTTTTCATAGATATATGTGCAAAATTAAACGAAGTGCATGATTATACCATAAATGCACTTAACAGCAATATTATCATTAGGGTGAACGTTGAATCGAATCGAGTAAAAATATTTCAAGTTAATTGAGTTGATGAGTCCTATTTCATCATCTTAACTCGATTTGAAGTTTTTTTGAATTGAGTCGAGTGAAATGAAATTTTAGCTGAATCGTATCGAGTGGAATTGTTTGAGTTAAATGAAAAAAAAAATAAGCATGTCAAATTAAAATCTTGTTATAGTATAATTAATTCCATGTTACAACACATAAATTTGAAACATATATATTTGAAAAAAATTTCAAAGCAAAAAAAAAACCTTTAGTTTGATAAACTTGAATCATTAATTAACTTATTTAAGTCCCAAAATTATTATTTTAGAAAATTTTTAAAATTTTAACTTTATTTATATATTCTTTAGAATTTTAAAACAATATATTATATATTTTTAAAAAATATAAATTTTGTAATTTTTATAAATATTTTGAATTTTTGAAAATTATTTTCAAATTATTTGTAATTTTTGTTGAGAGAAAGACCAATTTGTTCATTTTCAAAATTGGTAGGGACCAAAGGGGTATTTACACTAATCTGTTATTCGAATTATTTGAGTTATTCAAATTGTAAAATTCAACCCGATTTGAACTCAAAAATCAGATTACATATTCGAGTTGACTCGAATAACTCGATTCGATTAACTTGAACTTTTATTTTTTTCGAATTGAATCGAATTTTACTCATCCCTGCTTATCATCAGTCTTTATATTATCTTCATTTTTCCATTTCTGGTGGTGAGAAAAATTATTATAACCATCATTTTTATGATTATTATAAAGCCATTCATTACGTCCACATTAAAGATTACGTCTTTCTATATTGCTACATTCACTTCAGAGAATGGAGCAGGTCTAGTGCAATGGGTTTTATGGTTTTTTATTTAATAGCTCATTGTTTAATTCAACCATGACCAAACATGATATTAATTCATAATATATCTTAAAACTGTTTTCATAGTGTTGCTACTACAGGAGCACATTTAATGCGTGGAAAGTTGAAAAATATTCTTTAATAAGTTCCCATTAGTAATATTATTCCCACGTAATTGAGAACTAATCTTAAATACAACAGGGTTATAGTCACTTACAGATTTAAAATATTGCAACCTTAAGTGCATCTAATTATAACGGCTTGAGATAAATTTATAATATTCTGATGGTTATATCTTCCTTTTAAATTAATCCACAATTCAAGTGGACCTTTCATAGTTAAATATTCAACTTTCAACCCTTCATGGGAATGATGACGAAGGAAGACGACAGAGATAATCACAACTAATTTAACAATCAATCAAGTCTTTAAGCATAAGTATTGTGCATTCAATAATCAAATCTTTCTCTATCCTTTTCAAAATCAAAACAAGTAGATATTCATAGCAAGAGTGTTTATACCAAATATAATTTTTCCCTCATTCACAATCTCAATATGAGATCCATTACAATGAATTCCTCTTTGTTCATTCATATATTGCTATATTTGCTCTTTTAGAGCTTTCAACTAATTTTGTACTACCAAACAATTAGCTCTTTTAGAGCTTGCAATTAATTTTGTACTACCAAATATTGCATTAATACTGGTTTGTTTTTCTACCTGTAAGGATAGTATTCATTGTTACATTGTTAATGAGACATATTTTCTTCCTCAAAGAAAATTAATAAATTTTGAACAAAATATTTGAGCATATGACAAATATAATATTTGGCATACGACACATATGTAACTAATGATCTTTTATATTACATTGATAATATAAATTATCTCTATCTTTTTCTTTTCATTAATTTTCTTCTAAATATAATATTTTATAACCCTTTAATTGATAAAATTTTGACTAAAGAAAATAGAAAAACCTTAAAAGCAGCACTTTAGATTTACTCTTCTTGTTAATAGTATGATATTTCCTTCAAGGTATATAGAAATAGCCCTCGAAGTTGGTCCTTGAAATTGGGAATCAACTCCAAAGTTAAAAAAATATGAGTTTGAAAAATTCTTATTTTTTTCAAAAAATTATTATATAAGAAAAATAATGAAAATTTAATTTTCATAAGAAAAAATTGTAAAAGAACTAACTCAAATTCCTTTTGTTACATTGATAATGATTTTTTTTAAAATTTTATAAACTGATTAAGAGATTATTATGCGTTCTGTTTATTTTTAATTTTTAAACCCACAATAAGTAATACATATCACTAATAATTTGATTTAATGTCAAGCCATTTACTAAATTAATTAAAAACTAAAAATTATGCCAGTCAAAGTGAAAAAATATTTTTTACAAATATTAAATTATTTATATAATTTTATTATATTTTAAAATTTTGTATTTCCTATTATAGTTAGTTTAGTTAAACATTAACACTAACTTCTTTAAAATATAAACAAAAAAGGGTTATGTATCAAATTGAATAATTTCAATCACAAATAAAACAATTAATAAATGTGTAATGCCTCTATTTTAAAAGCTACAAGCTTTGGTTAGTAAGTTTGAGGATCAAATTGATAGAATTTGTAAATGTGAAGGGTAAATTTGTTGAATTATTTAGAATTAGGATCAAATTGATAGAATATGTAAGTATTAAGGACTAAATGTGTTATCATACCAATTAGAAGGTTTTCTGTTATCAATTTAACTATGGGTGACCAAAACAGGAATAAATTGAAATATTAGTGCCTAAAATGAAAAGTTTTAAAGTTGAGTAACCAAACTTGGAACCTGGGCATAGTTGGGGGACTATTTGTATAGTTCACTTTGATTTAAGGACAATTTGTTCACATGAATAATAATGTGTTTTTATTCTCGTGAATGTATCGTTTACTAATAATTTTATATTTTTAAATATTTTTATTATTTTGGAAATTGTTTATAATTTTTATATTTTTAGAATATTTTTAGAATTTTTATTAACTATTTTATAAATTTTAATTATTTTAAAGATTTAAAAAACTGTTTGAATTATTCTTAATAAAAATGTTCAAAGTAGCAAAATTGTTATAAAATAAATAGATAAAGAGTAAAGAACAAAGAAAATATGAGAAACAATAGAGATTGTATTTTATTGATCAATAGCGATATTTACAAAGCTTCTCCAAGGTCTCTATTTATAGACATAAGAAGTATAAATGAAATAGAGATTTATTCCTAATGACTATTAGAATTTAAAGTATAAAAAAAATTATCTTGATCTTAATGGACATCCACTTCATAAGATATTCATAACACTCCCCATTAGATGTCCATTAGTAGATAATATGCATTTTTAAAACCTTACTAAGATAAAAATCCTACGGGAAAAAAACTCCTAATAAAGGAAAAAGAGTACACATATCTATAATACGCATAATATGCTGCCTCATTAAAAACCTTACTAGGAAAACTCAATGGCACAAAACCTCGGTTAAGGAAAAAAGAGTACAGTGCGTATTTACTCCCCATCATGAAAACATCACATACTTTCTAATATTCTATGTATTCAATCTTGAATAGTCTTTCAAATGACTATTTCAATGTATTTGCTAAGCATTTATATCACCATTCTTTTGAAAGTCATGAGTGAGGGAAAATCTTGGGGAAATATATTTTGATCTCTTAAGGAGTTTCAACAATAATCATAGCAAACTTTAATTATAATTCTTCTACAAAAAACACAAATAGGTATTGTAGATCATTTTAAAATCCTCCTTCAACTACTATTTACCACATATGTTCAAATAATTTCAATTCATATATAAATGAACAATTTCCCGTGAATTTCAATATGCTTCTTGTATCCTAAATCCTTCGAGGATTTTAATATAAACTTTACTATATAGTGGTTCATAAAAGGTTGTAATAACAACCATTAGACACAAGTTAAATCTTTTAAGAATTGTCAAAATAATATATCTAAATGTTATTGCATCCACCACAAAAGAATATTATATCTTTTCATAATCAATGCCAAGACTTAGTGAAAAAACTTCATATTTTTATTCGTCTTTTACGAAACTACTCCATTTGCACCATTACTAGCTTTATACCTTTAGATATTTGGACAACTAGTCCAAAAACTCTACAAATTTAATTGTACTTGAGTTGTGTCTTTCTATATTAATCAATTTATTCCATATCTATATTACTCAATAGATTTATTCAAGATCCTCCTTTTATTTAATTATTTCAGTAATAATATTGTATGCAAAATCATTGTCAACCACTTTTATTATTTGATTCCACATTTTCTCGAATTGACATAACTTATTGAGATCTGTTCTTTTCATTATTTTGAAACTCAGATTTAGGTACCTGAATCTCTTTTGGAGTTTTACTTATTAGTTATGTCTTGGGTCTCTTCTAGAGCACCCGCATCTACTGTATGACCATCTAGAAGAATTTTCATTTTTGGAACCAATCAATCTATTATTTATTCTAACTGATTATCCTATTAAGACTTTGATTCAAATTAAAATATTAACTTGGTTATTCTTATTAAGTTTGTAAATACATCTGATAGTTAACTTGTAATGAGTTATCCTTGTTGAACTTCTGGTTCAAATTACTCTCCTCTTAACTCATTACAAGTTATTATTTTCTCCCCCTAATGTTAAGAAACCATCGAATCAAAATTGTAATCACAAATTATGTTATAATTGAATCTCCAATACATTCAAAACATCTAATAATAAAAAGAGACTTGCAATTAATATATATTCGCAATTTTCTTTGAGTGTTCACTTATCTTTGTGCGTTGTGGTGGAGTAATTGAAACATATACACACATACAAAAATTCAACGATGAGAAATATTTAACTCTTGATAAAAACCAATTGTAATAGGGAGTATTTATAACTTATTGGCTTGATGTGTACAACACGTAAACCAACATAATCTCATGTTGAAATAGGAAGTTTAGTTCTCATAAGTAATGATTTAAATATTAATTAGAGGTGCTAAATCAATAATTTCTCTAAACCACTACGCGCATAAATAAAAAAAACATTTAAAAAGTTTTTCAAACTCAATCAATAAAATACTGAGATATAAATTCATTAGTATTAGCAAGATCAATTGTCTTTATTGCATGATCTGAAATTAATTATTTAAATAAACAATCTTGCTAATGATAGGTTGCAAGTTGATAACACATATATGATTATTTTGTAGGTGCATCTACCGAAATCATATAATATCAAAACCATTCACATGGTGGATGAATGGGCCCATATTCATTTAAGAAATGCAAGACATTAAATCTCAACTTTATCTAGTGAGTTTCTAACAATCAATTTTCATTGAGAATAACTAACAAATAAGAATTCTTTAAGTTAAAGAATCTTCAGGTTCTTTAATGAATGTCCATATGAATTCTCAATTATTTTTCGCATCGTATATGATCCAGGATGGTCTAATTGGTCATGCCAAGTAGTAAATACATTTGTATCAGTAAACTTTTGGTTTACTTTAACAAGCGTTTCAATTGTACTAAATTGTAAAAAATTGATAATTTTACTATCATTCATTTTACTTTGTATCCACATATAAGTACTATTGTGACATTTACTACTGAAAATATAACACATCGGAATTTGGGGTTGGAAGTTTTGAGATTTGTAGGAAGGGTCAGTGGCTAGATCAGAAAATCGGGTTTGTTGTTGTGTTTTATGTCAAAATGGTTCTGCTAGTCTGGTGGTTTGTTGTGTGTTAATTTGCCTCTAGGTTATAGGTTTGAATCTTTGTGTGTGTTTATGGGAGTAATTTTATTTTAGATTTGTTTTTTTTAGTTGCTAAAATATTTATTTTATTTTAATTTATTTTTATTTTGAGAATAGAAAAAAAAATCTCAAAAAGAAAAGAAAAAGTGTCACGCGTTCTTCCCTTCTTCTCCATTTTGTTCTCTGTGACTTTTCAATTTTCTGTCTTCCTAAAAAGGCAATATTCAGTTTCTTTTGGTTCTTTGTTTCTTTCGTTATATTATTGTTGCAGGTTATCAAGGGAGTTTTGATCTCGGGTGTTTGGTAAATCAGAAGAGAAGATGGTAGGTTTTGCTTTTGGGGATTTTGATAATGTCTCTTTTATTTTCTATTTTGTTATTAAATTAAAGTTTTCATTAATTTGTATGTTAATTGAGGTTTTTGGATCGATTTGGAGGAGAGAATCGAACGATTTTAGTGTTTTCTATCACGTCTAAGGTGTGTGTTCGGAAACTCTCTCTTTCGTTATCAAATTTTTGATTTGTTTTAGTGAAATTCGACATATTTCATGTGTTTTTGAATTTGACCAGTTGAAGTGTTGTCTGTTGTGGAATTGCTTGAAATTCTAAGTGTTTTTGGTGTGTTTCCATGTAATTGAGGGCTGGGGATTGTTTTGAAATGAAAGCCATGTTTTCTAGCTGGTTTTGGTGTGGTTTCATGACCACACAGGTGGCCAGACAGGCGTGTGCTGCACATGAACGGTCCACACGGTTGTGTGCAATTGAGAATTTAGGGTTTTTGATGACTTTTGATACCACACGACCTGGCCACATGAGATTGTGTCCCCACACGGGTGTGTGAAATCTCTACACGGCCGTGTCTCCTCTACTCTTAAATTTTAGTACTTTTGGACAGTGAGTTACCTGAGCTACTCACACTGGCGTGTGTCCCCTCCACATCGGCCTGTAGATCCCCACATGACCTGGGCACTTCCACACAGCCGTGTGGCCTTATGTCGCCAAATTTTATACTGTGTCTATTTTTTTATCTGATTATGATTTTGTGTGTTTCGACCCCTGGCTAGGTCTTTTTAAGGGTGGTCAGGACCTTGTTTCGACCTGGACTTGTGCGATATTTGTAATCATAGCTCTAATTAAACGATTTGGTTGGGTTTCAGTTGATGTTATGTTATATTTGATTTTGATTCTGGGCATTTGAATGTGTGCATTTTTGATTCTGTACTCTGCTTCTGTAAGTCTATCTTCAAATGGTATGCATTTGGCATTTGCATTAATCTTTTGGGGTTTGGTTGCGAAGACAAGGGAGTCTGATCTGTTTTGGTAGTTTCAACTGCAACATGTTTGTACAGTGGTTTACCGCAATGCACAATACGATATATACGTTAGCTCTGTTGCACATTAACATTTGTGTTGCTTAGTCCACATACTTGGTGTGTAGGGTTGGATGGGCCTTTCGAGGTCCTATGTGGTGTGCATGGTTGGATGAGCTTAATTAGCTCTTTTTAGGGTGTGATTGAGGGACGGAGAGGTGTTTGGCTGGTGTTGGTTTCTATTACTTGTTGCATTCATTTCGCATTCTGTCTATTTGATTGCGAGACTAACTGTTTATAGAATGAGGTGTTTCAATGCTGATACGTTTGATTTGTTTGTGAAGACTATTCGTATATCGGGTTTCTATTGAGTTTTATTTTTTATTTTTATTGTAACATTTTGGTGTTCATTTATCTATCGTTTTTGAACTCACACTGTGTAACAACCCAAACCCGGCCTAGACGTTATGGCCGAGTCTAGCGATGTTACATGGAAGGATTTTGAAATCGAACTCGTCAAGGTAAAACTGTTCCAATTAAGTAATTTGAAAGAACATGCTCTAGGTGATTTGCGTCAAAACTTGTCTTTTAGCGAAAGCTTTTGTAACCAACTATTTTAGGAAAAACAATTTCTATTTACATAAACCTTAGTTTTAGAGAAAACTAGTGTTTTGTTTAGTTGCAGTTTAAAGACCCATAAGAGCAGTATAAAGTCCCAAATTTAAAACCAAACAGTCCAAGTCCAAAATTTACATCAAACCCCAAAATAAGTAATAAATTTAAAAATTTACGGAAAACAGTCAAAAAATTAATTGTGGCCACAGTTAAGTCCTCCGTCATCCCGATCTGTCAAGACTGGGGATTACCTGCATAGATTTAATAAAAAGGGTGAGTTTTCGCAAACTCAGTGTGTAATCCCCACAGAAAACATGCATATAGAATACCTCAGAATATAGTCAAACATAGGTAGAGCTTGAGCCCATTACAGATTCGATTTGGGCCTTTGCCCAATTAGATACAGTTTCACAATTATATTAGGGCCTTGGCCCATATCAGATACAAAACGCAGTTACAGTAAATCAAAGTCCTACCCACCTACCTCTACAGACCATCTCCGTCTAGCCTTACACACCATGTGGGGATTAAATCAACCCACCCATCCCTACACACTGAGCTGTACCGAAATGCGGCACATAATCAGAAAGTTGCAGCTTAGCTACCAGATAACAGGCTTAAAAGCCTTTCAGATACTTCCTTCAAATATCATCAACCCGCCCCGATACAATGCAACATACCATAAATGACATGCAAATATGCTAATAACAGAACATACACTGAGTTTAGATATCAGGCTCAGTCAGACACTATACAATCAAATCACATAATTAGGGGTTTAAATAAAGCTTACCGACCCTAGTAGGTCCATAGTCAACTAGGGCGATCCGTGCAACCTTACAGAATATTTCAGAAAAATAGGCTCACATGCCCATGTGGCTTGACCGTGTGGGCCCACACACCCATGTGGCCTACATGGCCCAAATTGACCTTGGCTGCGTGATCCACACGGCCTGGCCCAGAATCCTACACGCCCATGTGGTTTACCTGTGTGGACCTATACGCTCGTGTGGCCCACATGGCCCAATTCAGTCTAGCCTGTACGTTGCACACGGCCTACCTAGCCATCACACGGTCGTGTCTGGTGCACACGTCCTGGCCTCATTGATCACATGCCTATGTTATGGCACACGGCCTACCACACGGCCGTGTGGAGTCAACAGAATGGTTTTTTGACTTTCGTCAAAACCTCACTTTTTGCATTTCCGAGTACACACCTGGTATAATTTTGCTACAAAAACACTCCTGAGCACTCTAGAACCTATAATCGACCATACGAACCCGAAAATAAGCGCTTAGAATGAACTTAATCCAAATAAAAAGTGATAGACAACCCTCCTGAAATAACTAAAACCTTTACCTTAAGACAAGTTGCGAAGATTCAAACGTTACAACACTGATAAAATGACTCTAGCACCCCGATCTTCTCCTAAGTAGAGCATACAACGTCAACTACCATAAACCAACATTACTAGGCCTCAATTCCAACATAAGACTGAAAAGATTACCTACCTAATTAAATTAAACCACAGATGCGAAACATTGATCGATCGAGAGAACCAACAAGAATGCACCAAAATAAATCGTAAAAGAAAGGAAAAAAAAGGGGAAAGGAAGTTGGTGTCAGAAACTTGAAAGGGAAGAGAAAACAAAAATTTTATAAACCAAAAATTCAATTAGAATAACTAAAACTACCCAAATCCCCCAAACACTCCCACTACCCCTCAAACTCCCAAAACCGTCCACCACACTCCACCAAAAATAGAATTTCAACTTCACTCAAACACTTCTTGTAACACCCCTAACCCGTATCCATTGGCGGAAAGGGGTTACGACGTATTACCAAACGAAACACAACTTTTGGACATTTATGGATATACATAGAAATTAATTATCTTAATACATCACATTTGAATAAATACTAAATCAAACTAAATTTTACAGGTTACACATAAATTAAATAACATTCCATCATAATCGTTTTTAAAAGGTCGAATATAAGCAAAAGGATTAAAATATCTCATTAAAAACCTAAGTTACTATTCATATTGTCATTTATTAAAACTATAGCCAAATATATATATATATATATAGATAACATGCAAAAATACATATGCCTTATTTGATGTCAACTTCCATTATACTCTATCGCTTTACACGCATAAAACATTTCCAAGAACTAAACCAAATAATCACACATATTATTATCACTTATCAATCAAAGTAATAGTAGTAATGTTCCAAAACTAATTCAACATTTACATATTCAGCTAAATATGTATATATATGTATCCATATATCCAAAATAATCCACTTTTAATATCAAATACATGTTATCCCGATTTATCTAACATCCATCGAAAAATAATTCACCTTATTCTGAATCAAAATATGGTTGTTTCACATGCTATTCACACATTTAAAGTCATATTTAAAATCAATGATTAAAGACATATATATATCCTTACCTACTTCATCACATAACCAAATATCAATACTTCAAATCATAGCCATTTACCTAATATATCCCATTATTATATATCAAGCATATTATTCAACAAAATATCCAACCACAATTTCACATCAAACCAATTATATCAATCACATATAATTTGGCATAACTTTATCAACATTAACAATATATTAACCATGGTTCACATATAAACACATATAATAACCGCAACATCAAAACCACAATCAAACATGTCCATAGCATTTTCAAAACTCAAAACCAAACTTATCATGAATAAACAAGCCATTTTCTCATGGCTTATATACATACAAACCAAAATCCAACATTTAAAAAGTATGTTCCAGCCTATACATGCCATAGTTCAAGTTCAACTATATAAATACCGAAGCAGTGGATAGTGTGATGAACTAAACTAACGATCCCGGAGCTTGTAACTTGAATCCAAAATCTATAAAACAGAGTAAATGAAAATACATAGAGTAAGCTAACTTAGCTTAGTAAGCCTTAAGCAAATTAAACAATTAATGCATAATATCATCTCAATACTAAATCATTTCAATCAAATAATTCAACTTATACATTTGTAATCACATTTAATTTCAAGCTTTTAATTCCATACATATATAACATATAATTTCATGGAACAAATCCTCCTTGACCGAATGCTCATATGATCAAAATAATTAATTATCATCCAACCTTTAGAATCAAGATGTCAATATATAACTAAATATACATACACTCATATACACAAGCTCAGAAATCGTAATATAACATCACGTACACGAACTATTCATATGGTCGAATATACATGGTCTTGTATACACATATTCAAAGACCAAATCCATAATATTCATATCATTCGATCATAAGACTGAATACACATACCATAATCACATATATACTTCATTTGCATCACACATGATTTGTAACAAATAATCAAGTTACTTACTTACCTTATTTTAAGTAGGTAACAAGTTAATTCATACCCGGTCATTTAGCTCGTTTAACGTATTCAAATACCACATCAGGATGAAGTCTTTTAGGCATAACCTTATAAGTAATCATCAGCATAAAGCCTACTAGGCATAACCTTGTATTTTACACTGGCACAAGGCCTGCTAAACTCAAGGTTTGATTTTATACACCGGCAAGAAGCCTACTAGGCATAAAGCCCGATTTAATTCACTAGCATAAGGCTTGCTAGGCTCAAAGCCCGAATATCACTATTATAAAGTTGTCATAAACAATTTATATATAAAAAATTCTAAATATGCTATATAGTTCATACAGACTTTCAAATGTTATAACTAAGTCAAATTAGCTCAAATACATTATTTTCATGCTTAATCGTATTCGACTAACTCTACTATAAATCTATAAATTCCAAATCATCATATTAACTCATACATAATTAGAATTAAAAATATCTATTTGCTTATAGATTTACCTCGGACAATGAAAAATCGGTACGGATTGGCTAGTCGACAACTTTATTTTTTCCCCGATCTAAATTTGATTTTCTCTTTTCTTGATCTAAATTAATATAAATTAAACTTATTAAATCAAATATTCGACCAATTCATCCAAAAACACACAAATGGGCAAATTACACTTTTACCCCTAATATTTCACATTTTTCACAATTTAGTCCCTATTGCATAAAACACAAAATATGCATAATCTCACAATAACATAGTTAGGCCGAATATTCCTTATACTCATACTAGTTCATATTTTTCATTTATTTCACATTTTGTCTCTCAATTTATTATTTTTACAATTTAGTCCTAATTACTCAAAATCATCAAAAACTCCAATACAAAACATGTTAATCTAAAACATATCTTTAATATTTCATCATCAAACATCACAAAAACAAATATTCATCAATGGCATAACTCAAAACATTCATCAAAATCAGAAATTCTAGCATGGTCGGATAGTATTTGAAGCAACGATCTCAAAATCGTGAAAATTATCAAAAATTGAGTTAAACTCATACCTTAATTTGAACTTCAAGTTGCCGAACTTAAAACCACAACCTAAGCTTTCTTTTCTTTTTCTTTTAGTTTTGACACTAACCAAGAATTATGAAAGCTTATTTTAATTTTTATATTATATAATTACATATATTATTACATGTTTTACTAAATTAACCTTTATAATAATATATAAAACCTTTATAATTCATGGTCATTACTATCCATGCTATAACCATTTAGTCAAATTGCAACATAAATGCTTCAACTTACAAAGCCCATTAACAATTTGGCCCTTATGCTTTTAACTATCAAGTTTTTAATGTACGCAATTAAGTCCATTTATTTAATCGGACACCCAAACAATAAAATTAAATTACGAAAATTTCACGAATATAAATTCACACAAAATAAACACAGAAAATAATTTTTTTTTAAAAATTTTGACTCGGATTCGTGGTCCCGAAACCGCTATTCCGATTAGGGTCTAAATCGGGTTGTTACACTTCTAGTCAACCGAGATAAAATAAATTTCATTGCCTACACAAAGACTCAAACACAAGGCCTCCAGCACTCCAACACTCCACTTAACCACCAGACCTGCAAGCCCATTCTGTTATAAACTTATTAATAATTAAATAAAAGCCTATTGACCAACGATTAGGCTTTATGCATAAAAATATTCAAATTTTCCCAAGTCATGACTTGAACTTGGGACCTCTTACACACACCCAGAACACTTAACCACTAAAGCAAATACAAACTTGTGTCACATTCGTAAAACAACAATTTAAAATTTGGGGCGTTACACACTGAGCTCGTGTAGCTCACCCCTTTAGTTTATCCCTTCACAAGTACCCTAATTTTTTGTAGCTGGACTTAGCATGCCGGAGGTCTCGAAGTGATTTGTTTTATGCCGGACTAATACAACGACTTTTCAGATTTATAAATTTGTGATCTGTTTTGAACTATAAACCTCTATAAAGATTGTGGAACAATTTGATTTGGGATTTTCGTAAACAATTTTGTTTTGAATTCTATAAACTTTGGAACTTTATTTTCGAGAGCTTTCAATGTGACTTGAGTTTTCTATTTTGAATCATAAAAGGGCTAAATGGTTTAGTTCAATTTTAATAATTGTGTTCGAATTCGATGATAAATGTAACCTCCGAGATTCAGTCTAAACTTCTAGGCTGGGTTATGGGGCGTTATAGGAAATGTCTAAATCAATGTGAAGTCTATAATGCCACTAAGTCAATAAATATAATTTTCAAATAACTATATGCAATATTCGCTTCAGGGAATATGTGAAAATCTTCAAATGTAAGGCATTTGGTCTAGTGGTATGATTCTCGCTTTGGATGCGAGAAGTCCCGAGTTCAATTCAAAATACTTTTAAAACCCTTTTAATAAGTGTTTTGCATAATCAATTAACTACCAAAAATAACTACCTAGGTCATGTATAGAAACAAGCCTATACTAAATATATAAATAAATGTCACATCTCAATCATAAAAATATGACATAATGAAAACTAGCATTTTTTTTCATAATGATCTATGAAATTTAATTTAAAATCCAGCCATTTAAGCTCATAAAACTTTCCATTTACATTTCCTCATCTTATTTCTCTAAATAATTAACATATGGAATAATACAGAACAACTACTACCTTTAACAGTTCTTTGAATTAAATCAAATTTGAATAACCATAAACTTCATTAGTTTGTTAACATAAATTTGCATACTGAATATGTTTTAATCAAATATATTTTTTAATTATAAAACCTACTATAGCAATATAAATAAATCAATTAATATTAATTTTCATAAACAAATAAGATGCTTAAAACAATATGTAACACATGTAATCAAAACTTAAAAAGAAGATCATCTAAAATATTTAAGTTATATATCAAATTGATTTAATATTTAAAGACGTACCTTTTTTTTTGTCCTACATTGAGTCTTGACGATAAAAAGTAACAAATTAAACTTTTGTAATGGACTTTGAATCCAATCAAAATGTATTAATAACAAATTTTAAAAGTGGATCTTATTTTCCAAGTGTGCAATAGATACATAACCAATGACTCTTCATAAATAAATTGTCTCTCTTCTTAAAAAGTTCTTCGAAATTCATGTTCTTTTCTTACTTTCTTCATTTTTCCACTTCTAGAGGTGAGAAAATTTATTTCAACAATCCCAATTTATTACATATTATTATATTCTCTTCAGGGAATGGTTAGGTTTCGTGGTTAAAAATTTTTGTTCAATCATAAGTAATTTTTTTCATGATATTGCTATTGTAGGAGCACATTTGAATAATGAAAAGTTGAATAAGTTCTCTATTGCAAGGTTCTTATTAGTAATATTTTTTCACGTAATTTAATTGAGAACTTATTCTGAATACTGTAGAGTTATACTCATAGTTTTTAAAAAAACTTGCAACTTCAGGTTCATCCAACCATAACGAGCTTTAGATAGTTTACCATATTCTATTGCTCATAAGTAGATCTTTCACAGTCAAATATTTTGTTTTCAACCCTTTAACGGGGATGATGACAAAAGAAGATCACAAAGATAGTCACGATCAATTAACAAGAGTAATAAATATAAATTAATAACTCAATCCTCTTTTGATTTATATGAAATATAATTTTTTCTCCATTCACAATCCCAATATGATATCCATTATAATGAATATCTTTTAAAACTAATGCATTAACCATGACAAATTTTGTGTTTTTTAGATATTGATATATTAGTTCTTTTAGAGCTTTCAACAAATTTTGTACTACCAAATATTGAAATAATATTTGTTTGTTTTAGTACCAAATAAAATAAATATTTTCTATCTGTAATGATAGAATTCATTACTACATTCTCATATCCTTCCTCAAAGAATATTAACAAAAACAAAATATTTGGGCATATGCCACATATGTGGCCAATAATCATTCATATTACATTGATAACATATGTTATCTTTACCCTTGGAAGAGTTATCTTGAGAACTCTCTTGTTCTCTTATTTCTTACTATGTTCCCACTTTTAGTGATCCATGATTATATCATTTATTTTCTTTACTTTTGCATTCACTTTAAGAATGCAACAAATCTAGTAGGGCAGACTTCTAAATGCCTCCATTGATTGTTTATTTCATAATCACCATCGCAAAACATGATTGAATTTCAAATCAAAATCTATCTATTCATGTTGTCATGATTAGTCTCCAATTATAGTAATCATGATATAATAAATAAATCATAGTAAATTATACCTGAGATTATTTAATGTAATTGTTATCACCCTGGCTATTATCAAGAACACTATTACAAGTAGTAAAACAACTTTGTTTTCGTAATAACATTTATAATCTAATAGTAAAAATAACCATTTAATAAACAAAATAAAAATTTTTAACCTCTCTAACTTGGCCTAAGCGTTATGGCTATATTGAGAAGGCTACATTAGCCATCGAAACGGCTAAACTAACTTACATTACTTTTGAAGACCTTAAGTAAACTCATTTTTAGAGAAAACCATAGTTACACTTTGAGTTAGCTTAAAAGTATTCATTCATTAGGTCGTGTATACTTAGGATTCATTTTATTGTTGATAGTGTTGTTTTAGAAATATTGTTTGCTTGTCGTATTCTGTAAAAAAAACTCGATGTTAAACTAATGTAGTGGAAAAAACAATTTTTCAAGTCATTTTGGAAACTTAATTGCCTTATCGATTTGTTTTTCAAAAATGGTTCATTTGCAATGCAGTAGAAATTAGGGAACAATGTCAAAATTTACTTAAGCCTGATATCATGCATTATTCGGTTATTATACTTGAGTAATCCATGCATGAAAAAATAAAAGTTACCAAGCCATAGACCAGAAGTCATTAAAAACTAAAAACCAAAACCAATAGAGACTGATTAATACTTTTTAAAAATAGTTTGAGGTCCAAGGTGATTCTTTGAATGCCGAGTCTGATCCTAATTTTGTGGTTTACCTGAAAAGTTAAACACTATTGGGGGTGAGCTTATGAAAAGCTCAGTGTGAGTCGAACTATTATTTAAACGGAATCAAATACAGTGAAACATATTAGCATTAACAGAATAACGTAGAACCATCATAGGAATTTCATATCATTTCATAGCCATTATCAAATTGATGTCAAACGATGTATGAGCATGGGACATCATTCATTCAAGTAACAATCATTAATTTCGATACCATTCAATACAACACAATATGTAGCACCCCAATCCTGGCTAGGACGTTATGGCTAAATCTGGCGATGTCACATGGAATGGAATTTGAAATTGAATATATCAAGTTAAAACCGTTTCCGTTTATTAGCTTTTATTTATATTTCGTCACTTCCAAAATTATTTTCTCATTAATTTGATTCGTTTAAAAACATATTCTATAGCAGAAGCTTTTAAAATCGTGATATTTAAAGAAAATTGTTCGCATTAGGAAAAACGTTGTATTTAATAAAATTGAGTTTTCGTTGAGTTTGTAGTTTAAATTCCATTTAAACAGTTAAAATCCAAAGTAAGGGCAAACAGTCCAAAAGTCCAACTTACATCATAAATACTCAAAAAATAATAGGAATTAAAAACCTTAAGTGGAATTAAATCAGTTTAATAGTCATGTGGTCACTGTTGAGTCCTCCACCGCACCGATCCGTCTAGGTCTGGGGGTTACTTGTACAGATAAACAAAAAGGGGTGAGTTTACATAAACTCAGTGTGTAATCCCTACAGAAGACATGCATACAGTCAAACAACAGTTATCAGTCAAATGCAGTCTAGGCCTAAGCCCATTACAGATACAGTCTTAGATATAAATTAGGGCCTTAGCCTATCTCAGATATCGTATGCATACAGTAACAAAAAAATAGTATCCTACTCACCAGCCTCTACACACCATCACTGACCATCCCTACACACTATGTGGGGTTTAAAACACCCACCCAGCCCTACACTCCAAGTCATACCGAATGCAGCACTTATCAGTAATATTACAGTTGAGCTACCAGATAATAGGCATGAAAGCGTTTCAGTACACTTCCTCCAATTATCAACAATCCCACCCCAATGCAAATGCAACTAAACATGCTCAATGTAGATATACAGAAGTACATGCTTACATGCTAATATTCAGTTACCAATCATACATACAAATCAGTAAACATGCATAAATTTAACATGCTTAATACATACATTGTATGCTAAGTTAACATGATTTAGGGTCTAAGTAGCGTTTATCGACACTACAGTAGGTTCACGTCGACTCAGGTGACCCATGCAACCCTAGGAAACATTTTAGCTAAATGGGCCCACACTCCCATGTGGTTTGCTCGTGTGGGCCCCTACACCCGTGTGACCCACATGCCCAGATTGGCCTTGGCCCGTATGGATCACATGGCCTGGCCCAAATTTTGCATGCCCATGTGGATTACCCGTGTGGACCCATAGGCCCAGTTCGGTTTAGCCCGTGTGGCCCATACGGCCATACCCCGGCCATCACACGGCTGTATCTTGGCACACCCTAATCTTCGTCGATCACACGGCCGTGCTGTCGCACATGGCCTACCACACGGGTGACTACACACCTGTGTGGTGTCGACAATAGGGTTTTTTGGCTTTTACTGAATCTCATTTTCTTCGTTTTCGGGTATACACCTGGTATCAATTCGATGCGAAATCACTCCTGAGCCTTCTAAAGCCTAAATATTGTCATAATAACACTCAAATTCAGTAACATCTTTGAAACCTTAACGAAAAAATTCCACGAATAGGAACTCACAACATCAATAACGTATTCGTAAACTCACCGGTAATGAACAAAAACCTTTAACGATCAATTCGCTGCAGGAGTCCTCCCAAAATCTTGACTTTCACCTAATCCAAGAGAACCAAACACAAACCACTTTTAGAAAACTATCCACAAAACAAAGAGATAAATGGAAAACAGTTAGTTACCAACGAGCGACACAACCATTGAACAAAGAGGAAACAATTTGGACAACTGAATAAGAAGCGGAAAAAGCATAGAAATTTCAACAGGGAAAGGAGAAGCAAAATGTTAAAAGATGGAGAAAATTCAGGGAAATTGAAAATAAAATTAAAAATAAAAAAATTAAAAGTCTAAATAAAATATGATCACATCCTTTGATTTTCTCCACTAATCCACTCCTCAGACTTTTAGTTGAACCGAAATTTTATTTGATAATCGAGCAAAAAAATACCCACGCTCGTGCATGGATTCGAACACAGAACCTCCAGCCAACTAACTCTCAACCTAACCACCAGACCAGCAGGCCCATTCTAATATGATTTTACCAATAATTATATATAAGCCTACTCCCTAAACACAAGGCTTAGATGAAAAAATTATCAAGATTTTCCAAAGGCAGGGCTTGAACTTGGGACCTCTGAAACACACCCAGAAGACTTAACCTCTGAAGCAGATACAGATTTGTGTCACATTTTAATAGAAACAAAAATAAAAAATTTGGGGCGTTACAACTCTACCCCCTAAAAGAAAATTTCAGCCTCGAAATTTAATTGATCAGAATAGATGAGGATATTGCTAATGCATCGCAACTTCAAGCTCTCACTAGCCTCCTCAGTGCTATGATTCCATCACAGCACCATCACTAAAGGGATAGACTTCTTCTGAAGAACCTTTGGATCGTGATCCAGAATCTGAACAGGCTCCTCCTCGAAGGACAAATCTGGCCTAACCTCAATCTCCTCAATAGGGACAATATGAGTAGGATCAAAGCTGTAACGCCTCAACATCGAGACATGGAATACGTAATGAATATGATCTAGCTCTAAAGGTAACTCCAACTGATAAGCGACCGGTCCCACTCGCTTCAGGATTCGATAAGGCCTAATAAACCTAAGGCTCAACTTGCCCTTGCGACTGAACTTCAGAACCTTCTTTCATGGGGAGACCTTAAGAAACACGAGGTCCCCTACGGAATAATCAATATCACACCTCCTAAGATCAGCATAAGACTTCTGTTTATCAGAAGTAGCCTTCAGACTATCCCGAATTAGTCAAACCTTATCCTCAGTCTCAGAAACCAACTCAGGACCCAAAACTTGACGTTCGCTGAACTCAGTCCAACACAAAGGAGTACGAAACTTACGACCATACAGTGCCTCGTAAGGTGCCATGTAAATACTAGACTGGAAACTGTTATTGTAAGTGAACTCGGCTAACGGAAGATAATCCACCCAGCTACCTCGAAAATCGATAACACAACTCCTCAACATATCCTCCAGTTTCTGAATTACCCTTTCAGATTGACCATCGGTCTGAGGATGAAACACAGTACTGAAGTCCAATCTTAAACCTAGAGCCTCATGTAACTTTTTCCAGAAACGAGACGTGAAACAAGGATCCTTATCAGTAATGATTAAGACTGGTACCCATGCTGTCTCACTATCTCAGAAATGTAAAGCTTCACCAACTTCTGAAAAGAATAGTCGGTCCTAACCGGAATGAAGTGTGCAGACTTGGTCAATCGATCCACGATGACCCAAGCAGAATTTTTCTTTGGGGGTGTTAAGGGTAACCTACTAACGAAGTCCATCGTTACTTGCTCCCACTTCCACAGCGGAATCTTAACCGACTGCAGCAAACCCAAAGGTAACTGATGCTCAGCCTTAACCTGCTGGCATGTTAGACATCATGCCACAAAGTTAGTAACCTCTCGTTTCAATCTCGGTCACTAGTACAGTTCTCGATGATCTCGGTACATCTTATTCCCACTGGATGTATAGCATAAGGGCTACTATGCACCTCTCTCAGAATAGACTACCTATGATCAGTATCATTTGGTACACAAATCTGACCACGAAAATATCATTATTCAGCCCAAAGTCCGTAATGCTGCCACTCTCAACCTAACAGAACTGAAGACCTAACGATTCATCCTCTAACTGCCAATCTCGAATCTGTTCTATCCAAGTCAGTTTAACCTGCAACTCAGCTAACACACTTCCATTGTTGAACAAACTAAGTCGAGTGAACATCACTATCAGATCAGTCCTCACCCTACTGCTCAACGCATCAGCCACCACATTGGCCTTGCCAGGATGGTACTCAATAGTACAGTCATAATCCTTAAGTAGATCAATCCATCTACGTTGTCTAAGATTCAAATCCTTCTAAGTCAGGAAGTACCTAAGACTTTCGTGATCAGTGTAGATAGTACACTTCTCACTGTACAGGTAGTGCCTCCAGATTTTCAAAACGAAAACTAAGGCTTTTTTATCAGTGTAGATGGTGCACTTCTCATCGTACAGGTAGTGCCTCCAGATTTTTAAATTGAAAACTACAGCGGCCAATTCCAAATCATGTGTCGGATAGTTTGCCTCATGCGTCTTAAGCTGACGAGACGCATAAGCCACAACCTTACCATCCTGCATCAGAACACAACCCAAACCCATATGCGACGCGTCACTGTAAACCACAAACTTCTTTCTAAGTTCAGGCTGTATTAGAATAAGAGCCTCAATCAAAATAGACTTGAGCTTCTCGAAACTCTCCTGCTGCTCATCAGTCCAAACAAATGAAACACCTTTACGTAGCAGCTTAGTTAAGGGCGTTGCAATTAGTGAGAAACCTTCCACAAACTGTCGATAATAACCCGCTAGACCCAAAAAACTGTAGATTTTAGAAACATTCTTAGGCTATTTCCAATCCAGTACAGCATCGATCTTTCAAGGATCAACTTGAATCCAGTCAACAGAAACTACGTGCCTCCAGAAAGTGACTTCACGAAGCCAGAACTCACACTTACTGAATTTAGCGTAGAGTTATTTTTCACGTAGAATTTGAAGCACAGCTCTAAGATGCTCATCATGCTCATCTTCAGTCTTAAAGTATACCAGAATATTGTCAATGAAAACCAGGACGAACTGATCCAGATAAGGCTGAAATACGCTGTTCATCAGGTCCATGAATGTAGCTGAAGCATTAGCCAACCCGAAAGGCATGACTAAGAACTCGTAATGTCCATAACAAGTCCTAAATGTCGTCTTATGCATATCCTCCTCCTTAACCCTCAACTGGTGATACCCTGAACAAAGATTAATCTTAAAGAACACAGAAGCTACTTGGAATTGATCAAATAAGTCATCGATCCTAAGAAGCGGATGCTTGTTCTTAATGGCCAGCTTGTTCAACTGGCGATAGTCTATGCACATCATCATGGTCCCATTCTTTTTCTTAACGAACAATACTGGTGCTCTCTACGGAGACACACTCGGACAGATGAAACCACTGTCTAAAAGTTCCTGTAGTTAAGCTTTAAGCTTTGTAAGCTCCTTCGGTGCCATACGATAGGGGGCGATAGACATCGGAGCTGTACTAGGAAGAAGCTCAATCCCAAATTCCATTTCTCGATTCGGAGGTAAACCCGATAGCTCCTCTGGAAAAACGTCCGAAAAATCCCTTACAGTTCTGATATCCTTTACAGTGAAGTCCTCAAAAATGGAAATGCTAATATAGGCCAAGAACACTTTATATCCCTTACGAACTAGTTTCTCAAGCACCAGCGCAAAGATCATATTAGCCAAATAATTTCGATGTTCTCCAATCATAACTACCTTATTATCCCCCTTAGTTCTCAAGACGACCCTCTTAGTCGTACAGTCCAGACTGACACAGTGCTTGACCAACCAGTCCATACCTAGAATTAGGTCGAACTCCCCAAACGGTAGCTCCATCAGATTAGCAAAAAATATCGACCCTTGAACCTCTAGCAAAACATCTCTATACAGTTTGCTAACCCGAACTGATTGCCCCAGTGGACTCAGTACCATCACCTCACTAGAAGTACTCTTAACCAAAATCCCCAAGTTTCCAAACACAGTGCTGGCTACACAGGAATGTGTGGAACCTATGTCTATCAAAGCAAAGTAAGGTAAATTATAAATTAATGGCGTATCGGTAATGACGTCTAGAGCATTTATGTCCTCTTAGCGATGAGCAGCATCAACAAGAGCAGCTGCCTCGCCTCAGTCTATTCAGGACCTCTGCCTGGTGCCCTCTGTTTACGGCCCATACCATTACCACCCCTAGCTTGACTACGGCCCCTCGGTGGCTGCTGAACTACCCTCTGTGGCTGTGTAGCACCAGAACCTGGAGCTTGCAGTTGATCAGCCCTCAGCGGACACTCCCGAATTCGGTGTTTTAATGACCCACATCTCAAACATGCCACAGTCCTCCTTCAACACTCGTCCTGATGGCGTCTACCACAATCTCCACATGGCTGCAGTCTAGTAGGAGCAACAGTGGGCCCAGCTCTATCTGGACCAACAGTCTTGAACTTTTTCTTAGGCCTCTATACCGAGCTCGAGTGCTCCGAATCCCTCTTGTTCTTACCCCACTCACGGTCTCTATTTTGACGCCAGCGCGTTTAACCTCTTCAGTGATCTTCGCCTTCTTTACCAGAACGGAGAACTCTCGCTCCCTCTGAGGAGCTATCAACACCCTCAGACTATCCCTAAGGCTGTCCTCAAAACGGACACATCTCTCATATTCAGACGCCACCATACCTCGCGCATAGTGGCTCAGTCTCAGAAATTCAGCCTCAAACTCAACCACTGATCAGTCTTCCTAAGTGAGATTCAGAAACTCATGCCTACGAGCATCGATGTAACTTGCTCCCACATACTTCTCTTGGAAGGTAAACCAAAAGAACTCCCAAGATAGATGATCGAGCTGAGTGCCCTCCTTAACGGTCAGCCACCACTAATAAGCCTCATCGCGAAGCAACGAGACTACAGCCTTCAATTTCTGCTCAGGGATATAGTCCAAATCATCTATTATCCTCTCAGTAGCCTCCATCCAGTACTCAGCCACATTAGGGACGACTCCAGTGACACCCCTAGAAAGTTCAGCTCTATTAGACCGAAGTTGTTCCGTAACCGACCCTCGGCCCCTAGATCTAGTGTTGGACCCAACGACCCTCTCCAGTATCCTTAACATAGCTTGAGACAATGCGTGATCCCCAGCCAAGCGATCTTGAGACTCAGTCTCAGTAGTAGGTGACACCGGCGTCTCACTAGTATCCAGGTTCGGCATGCTTCCTAAAGAAGAGGACTCAAGTCGAGCCCCCCACGGCCTCTACCTCAACCTATAGTACCATGTCCATAAATACCTCGTGCACTCATGTCTATTCGGATTTTTCTGTATTACGAATTTTATGAATCACTTACAATTTTAGTATTTATTAACAGATGTTTTATATAAAGCAGTATCATAAATTCAGAGTTGTTTTTCGCAAGTGCAGTCTCTATCAGTTTCAATTTCACTATAGTTTTAGTATACACTAAATAGAATGTTTTCAGGATAGACTACCTATAATACCATAATAGTTTTGTCAGAATACTTACAGGATCAACGCCGGAGACTCGGTATACCACATTCCCAGTCAAATCATTTCAAGTCATTTGAAAATCAACACTTAAAAACCAAGTTTTAAAAACCCAAAATCCACAGCCGAGTTTTGTAACCTAACTCTGATACCACTAAATGTAACACCCTAAACCCGGCCTAGACGTTATAACCAAATCTGGCGATGTCACATGGAATGAAATTTGAAATTAAGTTTATCAAGTTAAAACCATTTTCATTTGTTAGCTTTTATTTATCTTTCGTCAATTCCAAAACTATTTTCTCATTAATTTGATTCGTTTAAAAACATATTTTGTAGCGGAAGTTTTTAAAACTGTGATATTTAAAGAAAATCATTCACATTAGGAAAAACATTGTATTTAATAAAACTGAGTTTTCGTTGAGTTTGCAGTTTAAATTCCATGTAAATAGTTAAAATCCAAAGTAAGGGAAAACAGTCCAAAAGTCCAACTTACATCATAAATACCCCAAAAATAATAGGAATGAAAAACCTTAAATGGAATTAAATTAGCTCAATAGTCATGTGGTCACCGTTAAGTCCTCTGCCGCATCGATCCGTCAGGTCTAGGGGTTACATGTACAGAAACACGAAAAAGGGTGAGTTTACGTAAACTCAGTGTGGAATCCCTACAGAAGACATGCATACAGTCAAACAACAGTTATCAATTAAATGTAGTCTAGGCCTAAGCTCATTACAGATACAGTCTCAGATATAAATTAGGGCCTTAGCCCATCTCAGATACAGTATGCATACAGTAATAGAAAACAATATCCTACCTACCAACCTCTACACACCATCTCTGACCATCCCTACACACCATGTGGGGTTTGAAACACCGACCCAGCCCTACACTCCAAGTCGAATGCAGCACTTATCAGTAATATTGCAGCTAAGCTGCCAGATAATAGGCATAAAAGCCTTTCAGTACACTTCCTCCAATAATCAACTATCCCACCTCAATGCAGATGCAACTAAACATGCTTAATGCAGATATAAAGAAATACATGCTTACATGCTAATAATTAGTTATTAGTCATACATACAGAGCAGTAAACATGCATAAATTTAACATGCTCAATACATACATTGTATGCTCAGTTCACACGATTTAAGGTCTAACTAGCCTTTACTGACCCTACAGTAGGTTCACAGTCGACTTGGGTGACCCATGCAACCCTAGGAAACATTTTAGCTAAATGGGCTCACATGCCTATGTGGTTTGCCTGTATTGGCCCACACGCCCAGATTGGCCTTGGCCCGTGTGGATTACATGGCCTGGCCCAAATTTCACACACCTGTGTGGGCCCACATGCCTAGTTCGATTTCACTTGTGTGGCCCACACGGCCACAACCCGACTATCACATGGTTGTGTCTTGCGCGCGGCCTGGCCTTCGTTGATCACACGGCTGTGTTGTCGCACACAACCTACCACACGGGCGACCACATGCCCGTGACAATGGGGTTTTTTTAACATTCGTCAAATCTTGTTTTCTGTATTTTCGGGTGCACACCTGGTATCAATTCGATGTGAAATTACTCCCGAGCCTTCCAAAGCCTAAATATTGTCATAATAACACTCAATTTCAGTAACATCTTTGAAACCTTAATAGAAAAATTCCACGAATGGGAACTTACAACATCAATAACGTATTTGTAAACTTACCGGTAATGAACAGAAACCTTTAACGCTCAAATTACTGTAGGAGTACCCCCGTAATCTTGACCTTCGCCTAATCCAAGAGAACCAAACACACACCTCTTTTAGAAAACTATCCACGAAACAAAGATAGAGATGGAAAATAGTTACTTACCAACGGGTGCACACATCCATTGAACAATGAGGAAACAATTTGGACAACCGAAGAAGAGGGGAAAAAGCATAGAAATTTCAGCAGGGAAAGGAGAAGAAAAACCTCAAAAGATGGAGAAAATTCTGAAAATAAAAAATAAAAGTCTAAATAAAATATGATCACATCCCTTGATTTTCTCCCACTAATCCACTCCTCAGACTTTTAGTTCAACCGAAATTTTGTTTGATAACCGAGCAAAAATAATAAGCACGCTCTTGTAGGGATTCGAACACAGGACCTCCAGCCAACTAACACTCAAAGCAGGCCTATTCTAATATGATTCTACCAATAATTAAATATAAGCCTACTCCCCAAACATAAGGCTTAGATCAAAAAATTATCAAAATTTGCCAAAGGCAGGGCTTGAACTTGGGACCTCTCACACAAACCCAGAACACTTAACCACTGAAGTAGATACAGATTTGTGTTGCATTTTAACAGAAACAAAAATAAAAATTTTGTGGCGTTACAACTCTACCCCTAGAAGAAAATTTCGGCCTTGAAATTTACCTGATAAGAATAGATGAGGATACTGATGACGCATCGGATCCTTAGGCTCCCATGTGGCCTCCTCAGTACTATGATTCTGCCACAGCACCTTCACTAAAGGGATAGAATTCTTTCGAAGAACCTTTATATAGCGATCCAGAATCTGAATCGGCTCCTCCTCGAAGGTCAAATCTGGCCTAACCTCAATCTTTTCAACAGGGACAATATGAGTAGGATCAGAGCGGTAACGCTTGAACATCGAGAAATGGAATACTTCATGAATAAAATCTAGCTCTGGATGTAACTCCAACTGATAAGCAACCAGCCCCACTCACTTTAGAATTCGGTAAGGCCTAATAAACCTAGGGCTCAACTTGCCCTTGCGATCGAACCTCAGAACCTTTTTCCATGGTGAGACCTTAAAAAACACGAGGTCCCTCACAGAATACTCAATATGACGCCTCCTTAGATTAGCATAAGACTTCGGTCTATTAGAAGCAGCCTTCAGACGATCCCGAATTAGTCGAACCTTATCCCTAGTCTCAGAAACCAACTAATACATAATCATATGCAATAAGTCACACAATCTAATACATAATCATATCTCAATACTTTTCACATTCATTTGACATTCTTAGCATGTCCTCAATAATCATATACTTTCAGTAAAAGGAAATAGTATTCCAATATTTCAAATTACCATTGTTTTGGTATCAATCAATATCGTTCAATTTCACGTACTTTACGAATTTTCATTATGCATAAATAACACCCTTTTCAGTACACAATATAACAAATATCTCAAGCATTTAAATTATATATAAGCTTATATAATTCAGTCAAACATTCTCATATCTCATAACTCAAAAATGCAATTACAAACTCAATCAAACATTCAGACTATCAAATTAGCAATTTTTCTGACATGTCAATCTTTTAAGGCTCGACACATACCTGGTTCGACCAATCACAAAATCAATAATCTTGCTATGAAGTCAATCTAATCAACAAGCTAATTTATCAAATAAAACTTGATATTTAATATTTTGAAAATTTTTTATGAGTTTAGGACCCACACCTTATTTGTCGCTTCCTCGTAGCACACTAGCGAATCTTCCAGTTTTCCTTAACAATTCCTTAAACGAACCGAAACCAAAATTAATATAAATTCAATAAATTTACCATTAAACCATCCCCCAAACACCACTTATGAGTTCAAACCAATCATTGGAATTATAACTATTTTACGAATCCAAACTAGTTGGATTCCTTACACTATATCAATGCGAACCGTACGTACAATCGTTCTTTGCCTTTACGGAAGATTTAGGTCGATTGGGTCAGTACATAATTCAATAACATACTGGAAAATCAGTAGCTAATTAATGATTAAATTCCTTCATTTAATCAATTCATAGCCTTTACCTAACAACTATGTCGAAATAACAAACTAGTTATCCTTAATTGTACTTACGCTTCACGATTTGTGGGATTCGATTGGCTAATTGATCAAGAACGTCTCTCCCTAATTAAAATGTGATTAAAGGGTGATTAGGAGGGCTTAATAACACAATTTAATTCTGAAAAAATATGGGCAAGACCCGAGAAACAAAACAACCCCCTTTCTTGCACATAGGCGCATGCACCACCATCCATGGTGGCCAAAATTGAAACTGAATTTTAAAACTGTTTAAGATCTCATTAAAATCTGGAAAAATACCTTTGAAATTTTTTAAAATCCAAAAAATTCCAGATCTGGAAATTTTGGTTTCTAATTGACAAGATTAATCAAGAAATTGAAGAGAAAAAAGATCTTACCCAAGTTAGTTTACAGAAATGACAATGACACTTTCTTGGCAATGTTCGAGATCGATCTAGGGGTTCAAGATTTCAAATTTGGGGCTGATTTAGATGAGGATAAATGGAATCAATAGAATAAAGGATATGGTACACAATCTTGATGCAAAAAGCAGAAGAAAGAGATGGTAAAATGAGAGGTGTAGGCAACAACAACAATGGGATATAGAAGGAAAATTGAAGAGAAAAGAGGAGAGGAAGATGGAGAATGGCTAGGGTAGGGAAAAAATTGAATTGAAGTATGAAAAATATAATAAAAATTTGCATTTATACTTAGGGTTCAAGGGTATGGATGGCACATACATTAAAAAAGGATTTTGTAAAATTTAATTATTTCGCAAGGGAAATGATTCAAACTTAGGACCTCATTTAATTTCCATGCTTTCTCATATTTCTTTTAACCATTTTGTTTTTTCCTCATTCTTGTAATAATTTTAAAATATTTATTTTAAAAACGATGCATATTACATATTAGGGTTTAATGCAAAATTTGCAAAATAATAAAAATGGTGAGAGAGAAGGGATTTGAACTTAGGTTTCAAGGAATGTTCAACTAACACTTAACCAACAAACCAACACCTCATTTATTTCCTAAAAGTGCATAGAAAATCTCAAAAATTAAGGCATGACCACTCTCTCTTGATTCACAAACCAAATTCTACTAACCCCCGATTTTGGAGATGTTATAAAATTTGTGTACGATGCTTGAAAATTATCTGATACATATTGTACCAAATTTCATACCACATATATGTTATAAAATCTTATGATGCTCTAATAAAATATTTATAAATTCAATTTAAAAGATATAATACAATAATTTCAAGCATATTTAATAACAATAACTTAATCATCAAAAATTTTAACCATCCAAATATCATACATACTATAAATTAATAAAAGAAATTTAGTTTAAAAGAAACCTTAAAGTAATAATATTTTTTTCATACCAAAAATTAATCAATAAAGGAAAAAAACATGCCACGTAAGGATAATACAAATTTCTTTTCATAATGATTACCCATAATACGCAGGCCTCAATTGAAGAATAAAATAGCAGTAGCTCTAGAAGGCAATCAAGAACAACTTGGGTAGCAAATTTTAGTGACCGACTATTGCATTGGTTGTTGCTTGAAAGGGGTAAGGCTTGGTGAAAGGGAAAATTTTTGTGACTTATGGAGAAAAACAATTAAAAGAGAATCGTGCCGATAACATGTTATGAAATAAATAGACGAAGAGTAAAGTACAAAGAAAATATGGGAAGCAATAGAGAATCTATTTTATTGATCAATGGGGATATTTACAAACCTTTTCCAAAATCTCTATTTATAGGCATAAGAAGTATAAATGAAGTAGATATCTACTTCTAATGACTATTAGGATTTAAAGTATATCAAAACTTATCTTAATCTTGATGGGAATCCACTTAATAAGATATTCATAACAAAAATGATATTTTTGCTTAATTACATTGGTCAAATTAACTACTAACCCTTTGAAATAACATGTTGTAATGCTCCAAAATTTCTAAGGTTTTGAATTGTTGGAAATTATCAAGTGATTGGATTTGGTTTAGTGGTTAAGGGTTGTTCTTATGTTTGAAAGGTTTTGGGTTTGAATCTTGTTCATTGAATTTTTGTTATATTTGTCTAAACCCCTCTCTGTGAAAATTTGGATTATATGTTATTTTCGCTCAACTAATGATAGAATAAGTTTGCTGGTTTAGTGGTAAGGTGTTAGCTTGCCCTTTAGTCCTGTGTTTGAATCTTTTGTACGCAAACAAGAATAATTTTTGCTAAGTGTGCCACCCATGTGGTTAGTGTTTGACAATAAGTTTTAAAACTTTATTTTTATTTTATTTGATTTTTGAGAAAAAAACCTCCCTAATTCTCTCTTCATGTTTTCATGTTTTTCCCCTCTTCCTTTGTTGTTTCATTTGGCTCTAGTCTTTTTTTTGCATTAGTTTCTTTTCTTTTATTTCTTTATTTTTACTCTATTTTCACTCTTTTGCCTTCAAGTTTGTTTCTTTTGCTATTGTTTTGGTTTTGTGATTGTTGTTCTGGGTGCGATTGGTTGTGCGATATTAAAAGAGATTGACTGTAAGCAAATCTTGGCGTAAGTATTGTTGTTTCCAATAATAAGGTTTAGTAAGTTTCTTGCATGGAATTAACTTATTAGTTTGTTATGAATCTCATTTTTAATCGTGTGTGTAACACCCCGTACCAGTATCCAATGCCAGAATAGGGTATGAGACATTACCGGACTTATACACAAGCAATTATATAAAATCGTGACGTAAATTTCCATCCAAATTTAAAAATTTTCATATACATTCATATCGTCCCTAAAATGAGCCTACAATGCCCAAAACATACATTGGAAGTGGTTCGGGACTAAACCAAGAACTTTAAAAAATTTTACAACACTTGGAAAATTTTTCATTAAACAGGGGTCACACGCCCGTGTGGCTTTGGGACACGCCCGTGTCCCTAACCCGTGTAACTCTCTGTTTGTCACCCAAGAACAAATTGAAGTCACACGGCCAAGACACATGCCTGTTCGAAGGCCATTTTTTTCACACAGCTGTGACACACTACCATGTCTCATGCCCGTGTGCTCGATACTGCGCATTCTATTTTGCAACAATTTAGGTGCAGGGGAAACACGGCTGGATCACACGCCCATGGGTCTGACCGTGTGTCATACACGTACTAGACACACGCCTGTGTGTCTACCCGTGTGGACAATAATAAGGCCATTTACTAAGCCATTTGCCACCCTTATTCACACATACACTTACCCCAATTCAAAGGCACAAAACAGTACATACTTAGGCAACTAAAACATCCACATTCATGGTTAAAACATATCAACTTTATATCTTTGTCTAACATATTCACTACATTTATTAAGCCCTAAATCAAACATATAAATCTCACATTCATTAAGCTTCATTCAATTACTATCTAGTTACCAAATTATACTCAAATTCCTCATCTTATCAATAGGTCAAAATTCCAAACAATACACAATCATGCCATAAATCACATTTCCAAATATTTCACATTTACCAAGCATACCATGATCATATCACCATACACATTGACACATATATGAATATACTTAGGCTTACAACTATATTGCCACTATAAGGCAACTTACATGGCCAAATAGCAAAACAAGTCTTTGACAATTACAAGCCATTACATTGGCTAAAATCATATGATGCATATAACAAAATGACCAAGTCCCTATACATGCCATAACTCAAAATACTTGAATTCATCAATACCCAAAATGATAGCTTGATAGTGCAATAGGATCTTTGAAGATCTCCAACTCGAGCTAGCTTGACAGCACTATAAAACATGGGAAAGGAAAGGGGTAAGCTATATAGCTTAATAAGTCCGTATGAACATAATAAGCAACTTTTATCAATTATTTACCAAGTCTACAATATAAACACAAAACAAAATAGTATAAATTGCTATAAACCTCATAGTTATAAATTATTCAGTCACATTGTTTGCTATATCAATTTGCAAGCATAATTTAACATGTCTTGACTTTATCCTAACAACCGTAATTTCTCCATTATAATTGATTACCACAATCAACCAATCATTTCAAACCTTATAATAAACATACACATTAATTATGAGTATTCACTTTTCAAGCATATATTTTAACATCTTTCTATTATTAAAGCTCATATCTTCCCATACTTTCATAGTCATTTTAATTGGAAATTATGCCAATCATTCATTTTCTCATATCCGATAAATCAAAATTTGTGTGAATAAAACATGCTATATCATAACTCAATTTGGCCCTGAAGCCAATCATATGATCCTCAACCAAATTTATCATGCATTTCATGCATCACAAGTATAAGCCAAAAATCACAAGGTTTTCACAAAATCATTCTCGTGGAAATCATGAACTCACAATTTCATGAAGCCAATGCATATAGACTTTACGTACATACCCATACCAATCCGTAATACTTACATACTTTTTCTCTTCTTTGACATACCCGTTGAATTTCCTGTTGAATCACTTGGAATACTAAAGGATACTTGGGAATCTCGTACACACAGTACCATATCAATGCCATATCCCAGATATGGACTTACACGTAATCTTAGTAACCCTAATGTCATGACATTTGTATCCTATCTATTCCAAGGTTCAACCAAGACTTTCTTGGGAATCTCGTACACATAGTACCATATCAATGCCATATCCCAGATATGGACTTACACGTAATCTTAGTAACCCTAATGTCATGACATTTGTATCCTATCTATTCCAAGGTTCAACCAAGACTTTCTCTGTATCGAATCTCTGTCGTCATTTCTGTAGTATCGTACTTAATAGCATTCATATTTCATTCCAATAATATAGCATTTACCACAATTATATCAATTAAGCATCTATGCATATATAAGTTAATTCTTATTAAACATATGAACTAACCTCGGCATAAAAATGGCGAAAAAGGCCTAATCGTCAAATATTTGTTTTTCCCTATTCTATTTTCGAACCTCATTTTTCTTGATCTATATTATCACATTTAACTTATTTAATCATTATAATATTCAAATCAGCCGAAAATCACATTATGGAAAAATTACATTTTTTCCCCTAAAGTTTCACATTTTATATTTTAGTCCCTAGTCTCGTAAAATGAAATGTACTCAATTTCTTCAATACCCAATCCTAGAAAAACCTTATACATGCTTATAGCAGCCCATATTTTTCTTTTATTCACATTTTAACACCCATTTTATAACTTTTTACAAATAAGTCCTTTTTAGGCATTTTCATCTAAAATCACTTAGCAAAAGTCGTTTATCAAACAACTAACATGCATTTTCTACCATTAAACATCAAAATACATAAATATCCATCATGGATAAAATTTTAGACTTTGATCATGTCTTAAATTAGTGGTAGAAATTGATAGATCATGTTACAAGGATTTCAAAAACATAAAAATCATTAAAAACAAGGCTAGAACAAACTTACAATTGAGATTGGAAGCTTGAAAAACCCTAGACATGGTTTCCCCTTATGAATTTCGGCCATGGGAGGAAGATGAACAAAAATTGGCTTTTAATTTGGCTTTTTAATTCATTTAATTACCAAATTACTAAAATGCCCTTAATGAAAAACTTTATAAACATACCTAACCATGTCCATTTTTTTCCACCAACTTAACCAATGGTCTAATTACCATTTAAGGACCTCTAATTTAAAATTTCATAACAATTAGACACCTCTAGCTTATAGAACTCAAGTTTTGCACTTTTTGTAATTTAGTCATTTTGACCAAATTGAGTGCCCAAACGTTAAAATTTTTGAACAAAATTTTCATGAAATCATTCCATAAAATTGTAGACCATAAAAATATAATAAAAATAAATTTTTCTACGTCAGATTTGTGGTCCCAAAACCACTGTTCCGACTAGACCCAAAATCGGGCTGTTATAGTGTGGGTTTTCTAGGTGAAGTTCACGAGACGATTAGTCCTTCGATGATTTAGAATCTGTTGGTGGGCTACTTTCTTCGCGAGGGTAAGTCGTTATTCGCTGTGTATGGGTTGATTTTTTCTGTAGTAAGTGCGATTGTCGATGATTTTGTTGTATGAGTGAATCGGGTTTGGTAAAAATTGTGGTAATTAATTTGTTTCTAATTGTTTCTTAGGAGTCTGGAAGTGTGTTGTAGCGTTGTGTATCAAAAATGACTAGGTGTGTAACGAAAAACAGTGAATGGCATGATGCTGAAAAGGGGACTGTCGACGTTACACAACTGTGTGACAGGCCGGTGGACCACACGGGCTAGGTTAGTTGGGCCGTATGGGCGACACGGGTGTGTGGACCCATCTTCTGAAAACTTAGGCTCATATTGTTGTGTGATTCGTGCTTAGTTACTCTGTAGGGTCTATACTATATAAATAGGATTTGAAAAACATGATATCTGATAGTATGCTACTGTATGTAATGTGGTATGGTATGTGAAATGTGAATAAAAATGATTTGTATTCTGATAATTTTGAAAGCATGACTTACGTGAAAAATATGCATGACCTATGTGCATATGCTATATGTTAGTATCTGCATGAGCATTGGGGTGAGAATTTTGAAACCACATATATTTGTTCTAGTGGCTTGACTACGTATCTATTCTAGTAGTTTGATTGCATATTTCTGAAAAGTGACATACGCTCACTTATTGGTGTGTGGGGTTGGAGGAGTATTTAATACCCTATTTGGTGCGTAGGGATGGAAGGAGATGCTGTGTAGTGGATAGGCGTATGATCTGGTTATGTATCTTAATTTGTACCTGATTATGCATCTGCATCTGATTATGAAAATACATCTGATTCTGTATCTGATCATGTATCTGAAAACATATCTGTAAATATATGTGTATCTGATCTATTGATTGAGATGTGTTACACACTGAGCTCGTAAGCTCACTTTCTGTTTGTTTTCTTCTCAGGTAACCAACAAACTTAAGATGAGTCAGCGTAGTAGGAGCTCGGGTTAAATTTCCGTTTTTAAATTTGATTAAGTTAAAGGTTTATTTTCAATTGGATTGTCTTGGACTTTTTGGGGACTGTTAATTGTTTTGGATTTTATTTTTCGTTTTGAATTGCTTTATCGTATTTAGAATATTTATTCCAAATTGCAATGTGTTGAATTTCAAAATTAAATTACATTTTTAAAATAAATTAAATTAATAAGGTATTTTTTCCCTAAAAACTAGAAATATCTTCACCAATTTTTGTTTTATGTTATATTTCTCAATTTTAATTTTTGATTTTAAAATGAGTGTATATAATTTTTTAAAATTCGACCATAATATCGAAGTCGATTATAATATATTGTGTCATTTCCCTAATGAAAGTTAAAAAACGAGTTAACAAAATGTAGCAATTCAAGTTGGATAACAAAATTTAATTTTAAATAAAGTTTAGAGGTAGTTTACCTTTATTTTATTTTATTTTAGTTTAGTTTAGTAATTTCAACTCATGATTACTAAGAAAGCTTAAGCATAGTACCATTGTTAATGCTGTCAGTTAATCTTAAATATCTTCATCACCACCTTGAAAGCACATACGTTGTAAGATTTTAATTGGTTGTATTGGAACGATTACAGTCAATCATACTGAGATTCAGTTCATATATATATATATGGTCCATCAAATTATTGCTACATCATGATTTCGGGAGCTTTCACGCCCACGAAGTCAATATCAAGAACAAAGTGGACCAAGTTTCAATCCTAGCTAAAGTCCTCTCTTTATACGTTTACTTGATGTGCCTTACATTGATTATTTGTTTATATTTATAAAATAAAAAAATTAATAATTCAAATTCAGTTGTTACCGTTATTAAATTTTTTTATTAAATTTAAGAGTATAATATTTTGAAATTAAAAAATAAAAATAACTTGATAGCTATATAAAAATAAAAGTAATGTTGAAACTATTGATTATATTTTTTCTTAAAAACACATATTCGTAAAAAATTCACTTGATGGTTATGTAATTCTTAAGAAAAATTAACATCAACATTTTGGTTAAAATAGTTAACAATATTAACTATTTAGATATTATAAAAGTGGAGAAAATAACTAGATAAAAATCAGAATATATAAATTAAATATTAAATTTTAGCAAAATATAAAGACTAAAATTGAAATTTGAGCATTACCTTATAATATTAAAAGAAGGGCAAACCCAAGAAAAGAAAAAAACCCAAGTGGGGAATTCGAGTTCAACCTTCATCAATGAACTTACTAAATTAAACACAGCTGGTTTAAACTTTGGGATTCTTTCTTTTTATGAGCAAAATTTTTGTTTAGTCCCATGAGCTGAAAAAGATTGTGGCAAAGAACAAAAGGTGTGTGAGCCCCAAAGAATAAGCAGTGGAGTGAGTCACCAGCTTCACTCACCTAAAAGGAAAGATATTATCCACAAGATCAATGGGCCACAATTTGTTTGAAGCGTCAAAAACCCATTACGCTTTGCACTTTTCGGATTCTCACTTTTCTCTTTCCTTCGTATATTTGTAGGATCTAACTCCACCCTCCCTTACTCCGATGGATCGTGCTTTCCAATTTTTTTTGTCAAGTTTTGTTCTTACTCCCTATACTCTCCATAAGTTATGGATTTAGTTCTTATATTTTAATTTAATCAATTTTATGTGCAATTTGACTAATTTTAATTCTTTTACTTTTCAAATCAGTCAATTCTAGTCCCTATACTTCTCGAATTTTAAAACTTAGTCTTGACCAAATTGTGGCAGTGAAATTTAATTGGTTAAATTCCACTATTAGTTGTATTGTAGATTTAGCAAATGTTTTTCAATTAGATCATTCTTATTTGCTAGATTTTTCGAATTTTAAAATTTTAGTCTTAATTCAAATGATAGTTGTTAAATTAATTAACTAAAATTTTTTATTAGTAATAGGTGCAAATAATAAGCTGACATGACATGCCACATGCGATAATATGTTTTTCTCATCAAATTTTGAAAATAATATAACTTAATGAATTTAATACCAAGCATTTGGTCAGGACTAACATTTGAAAAGTACATGAATTGAAAATAATCAAATTAAAATACAAGGACTAAATTTATAAATTATGTATAGTAAAGAGACTAATAGTAGAATTTATCCTTTATTTTTGGTTGACTAAGGATGGAGATTTGTCAAAAACCCATATATAATTCCTTCAAAAGTGCTAATTTTTACTTAAAATCTCCTTTATACATTTAGGGAACGGAAATGTTATAATTTGAGTTAGATTTAGTAAAGTATTTTTTTTAAAAAAAAGTTTAATTTGGAAAAAAATACATTTTAAAAGAAGTGCGTTTTAAAATTTCAAGTATTTTAATATAACTATAAAAAGTGATGTTGATTTTACATATGATAGTAGAAGATAAAGAATGAATTAACTTAAATTTGTTAATATTGTAATATATAACATATAAATTTTAATAATATAAATTGTTTGTAAAAGTTAATTCAAATATATAAATCATATTTTAGATATTAAATTCAGTTGTGAATATAATTTTAATATTTAATAAATAATTATAATTGATGAAATAATTGACTCAAAATGTAAAGTATGTTTTATTTCAAATATCTTTATTAATAGGTGTATAAGTTAACGGGTATCATGGTGTCATCTTAATATTATTTTGGTATTAATAAATATTTAATTTACATTAAGAAAAATAAAAAAAATCTCTCTTGGATTTTCTAAAATTTAGGTTTAGTTTAAAAAGCTAATTTAATATGTTGAAAAATATGGACATCACATATATATAATAACAGTAATTACATGTTATTATTTACCATCATAAAAGATTAGACCAAATTAAAAGTGACCTAATTTGGTTAAGGTATAATGGGTTTTAGTTGTTAAATAAAGTATGAGCTAAATATGTGTAGATACTCTAATAACTAATTTCTAATTGATGATGGGTCGATTAGAAATTAGGGTTAGTGTGCAAAAGTTATATATTAGGGTTATGGTTCCCAAATTACACATGTAACTTTTCTAATATTCATCTTTAGAAAAGACAAAGTTACATTCCTTGGATTACTTGTGTGCTAATTTGGAAGATCAAAACCATAATATCCAAAGATTTCAAGAAATCTGTAACACCCCTAACCCGTATCCGTCACCGAAATAAGGTTTCAGAGCATTACCGGACTTATCAATTAAACAATCATATGATTTTATATCCAAACAAATATCATTCAAATATAATTATATAGTCCCTAATACGAGCCCTTGAGGCCTAAAAAAGCATTAGAAACGGTTTGAAACTATACTGAGAACTTAGGGAAATTTTTGGAAAACATAGAAAATTTTCAAAATACAGGGGACACACGCCCGTGTGGCCCGGCCGTGTGAGTGTCACAGGCCGTATGGACATTCGAAATGGGATCACATGGCTATGTCCCAGCCCATGTCCGACCCTGTGTAATTTATTGACTTGGGTCACACGGCCAACCACACGCCCATGTGGACAAAAATAGGCCATTTTCCAATCCTTATTTCTCACCCAAAGTAGTTTTAACCTACACATACCAAATAGCATATGACCATATCATCAAAAGGCATTCAAAACAACCACAACCAAGTCTAATTCATACCATTCCAATACCAACAACAACATTACCCAAAAACCTCACAATTGGCCATTCACATTCATACCAATCTGATATCCAAAAATCACCTAAATGGTCAACTGTATATATGCATTTTCTTACCCAATATTTAGCATGCTAATACATTCTCAAATTCAACCATTTTGCACTCAAAATACCAATTCACAACAAGGCATTCACATAGCAATTATAAACCAAATATCAAAGGCCATTTACACATATATACATAATCAAGTATACCAAAATAAGCCAAGTCACATGGCTAAACACATAACCAAAAACATATATCATTTACAAGCTAAATCAATTAACTATCAACACTACAAACATATAGACCATATTAACAACAACTCCTATACATGTCATATAACCAAGTACACAAGTTCAAAATTACCATAACAACGGCTGGATAGTGTGATGAGATCTCCGGCAACTTCCAATCTGAGCAAGCCTCGAAATCACTATAAAACACGTAAAAGTAAATAGAGTAAGCTATTAAGCTTAGTAAGTTCGTATGGATAATAAGTATAACTTACCATTCATTCACAATTTAAGTAATTTAAACATAATATACTACAACTCAACTTAATCACAAGGCTAACATATTTTCGTCCACATAGTAAATCATGAAACTCACAAATTTCATGGATTCAATGCTTATATGGTTTACGTACATACTTGCACTGATACGTATCAATCTCTTACCCTTTCATATCATTAATATACTCATTGAACCATTGGAATAATATCAGATTCTCGAGAATCTCACACCCTAAGTGCCAATACATGGTCGAAACCATTTCAATCTCATATCTCATATGTAAATGCTTATCCCGAGCTATTGCTGGGTCTGCTTACACAAGCTGACGATCAAAACACAGCTACATGGTACTGTTCACACAAGCTGATGAGTAACCGCAACACATGATGGAAAACTCAGCCACCGGTAGAACGTACAGACCAGCACCCAAAACACAATAACCCTTAATGACATGTCATTTGTATCCTATCTATTCCTAAGGTTCAACAGAGATTTCACACGTCGCCAAATCTTTGTCGAATATTTCCTTGAAGTCGTATTCATCAATAATGCAATAATAAAGTATTTAAAACACAATTATATTAATACATATTAACATATGAACTTGCCTCGAATTTACACGGAGAGAACGAGCTATCAATCCATTATTTTGTTTTTCCCCCGATCTAAATCCGAACGTTGCTTTTCTTGATCTATATATAATCAAATTTAACTTATTTAAATATCATTCTATTCAATTTAACCCAAAAATCATATTATGGCAAAATTATACTTTTGCCCCTTAAATTTTAAATTTTTTACAATTTAGTCCTTAGCTCATAAAATGAAAAATTCATGCAATTCCATTTCACACATTTCATCATGAATTTTATACATTTTACAAATAAATCCCTAATTTGCAATTTCAACCAAAATCACTTAACAAATATTGTTTATCTAACAATAACCATCCATTTTCTACTGTTAAACTTCAAAACACATACATATTCATCAATGGTAAAACCCTAGGCTTTTAACAATTTTGCAAATTAGTCCCTGGTCTAGTTAGATTAAGCTACAATGACTTCAAAAACAAAGAAATCATTAAAAACGAGCTAAAAAATCACTTACATGTTAACCCTTGTTGTAGCCAAATGAAAAAACCCTAAAATGGGTTTGTTTTCTCCTTAGAAAATCGGCAAGAGGAAGAAGATGGACAAAAAAAATTTGGTTTTGTTTTACTTATTTTAGTTTTTATTTATTAATTTACTTATATAACCTTTACTAATCACATTAATGATGTCCATATTTGTCCATTACCTTTATGAATTGTCTAATTACCATTTAAGGCCATTCATAGTCCAATTTCATAGCAAAATGATACCTTTTACTTATAGAACCCAAATTTTGCACCTTATACAATTTAGTCATTTTTACCAAATTAAGCATGCAAATGTTAAAATTTCTTAACGAAATTTTTATACAATCTTACTATCATGCTGTAGACATTAAATTAATAATAAAATAAATATTATGACCATAGATTTGTGATTCCGAAACCACTGTTCTGATTTGACTAAAAATGGGTTGTTATAAAATTGATGGATTTAGATATGCTTCAGCATCTTACTTTGTTATTGATTTATTCTTGATGATTTGACATGGCAGATTTTAATTTATGGTTTGTTAAATTTTATATTAGATCTTGTTTTATGATAAAACAAGTGGCATCGGAGCCTCGTCATGTTGAATCATTGTGAATTGATATTAAGGTTATTGATAATTTTGTATGGATTAAGTTATGACTTTTTTATCAAATTGGTTCAATGGACATTCATCAAAGTTGTTATCTTTTTTATATGGATATATACTCAATTTTTGAATTTCTTGATGCAAATTGATATCTATCATAATACGAATTTGGTTTTAACGTTGGCTCTATAAAATTTTGTTATGAATTTCATTGTAAAAATTTCAAGGGATGCTTGTTTAAGATATTAAAATCAGTCAAAAAATATTAGTTTTGACCTTTAACTGTTATGAAAAATTTTAAATTTGAATATTGGTATATTTATATATATTTTAAAATAACTTAATTGAAATAATAAGTTGCTAAAGTGACATTTGTTATTGAAATTATTTTATTTTAAAATATAAAATATTGTGTGCATGTAACTTAAGCTACGTTAATATTGATCTACCTAAAGGAATGTTAATATTTAAAAAATTTACATGTGCAACTGTGGTAATAAACATGTTAAAATTAAATGACCCGAACCCTTATTTAAATAAAATACAGTGGTAAAATAAAATAAAAGTAAAATTCATATAGAAATACACTTCTTTTATTTTATTTTTGAATAAGATTTTTTAGACCTTATTAAAATCCATCTATTTTATATTGATTAGAGTAAGGTGTTTCAATCTTATTAGAATATGGCTTTACAAGCCTATAAATAAACATAGTCTACTCCTCTTGTAATTATTCGAATTCGACATAGTGAATTTTCTTCTCCTTTGCCTGCAGTTTTTTCCCCAAAAGGGTTTCCACGTAAAATCTGTGTGTTCTTTATTTTATTTTATTTTATTTTCACAAATTGGTATCAGAGCTTTTGGGTAGTTCATCTCGATCACGGTAATGGCGTCTTTGAAGTATGAAATTTTGCTATTGGATCGCAACACCAGATTTGCGTTGTGGCAGATTAAGATGCAATCAGTTCTTGCGCAGATGGATCTGGAGGATGCCCTACTAGGGATAGATAAGATGCCTTCGACATTAACAGATGAAGAGAAGAAGCATAAGGATCGAAAGGCGTTAACACAATTATATCTGCATTTGTCCAACAAAATTTTACAGGATGTGATGAAGGAGAAGACCGTCGCTGCATTATGGAAAAGGCTGAAACAAATATGTATGTCGAAAACTCTAACAAGCAAGTTGCATATGAAATAACGTCTTGTTGCTCATCGTTTGAAGAAAAGTGCTTCTGTACACGAACACTTAAAAATGTTTAAAGAAATTCTCTCAAACTTAGAGGCCATGGAGGTTCAGTATGATAAGAAGATCTAAGGTTGATTCTACTTTGCTCGTTGCCCCCGTCTTATTCAACCTTTAGAAACACGATTTTATATAGCCGTGGGTCTCTCACGGTTGATGAGGTTTATAATTCTTTGACCTCGTATGATAAGATGAAACATATTGTGGTTAAACCCGACTCTCTGGGAGAGGATCTCATTGTTCGTGGGAGACAAGATCAGAATGTTAATGATGATCGTGGAAGGACACAGGAATGGAATCCTCGCGGTAAATCTTAGGGTAGATCAAAGTCTTCAAACTGAGGTAAAACTTGTAACTTCTACAAGAAGAAAGGGCACATTAAATCTGAGTACTATAAGCTATAGAATAAGATTAAAAGGGAGGCTGCGAATTAAAAGGGAAAACAACTAGAAAATTCTAGTGAAACTGATGTTGCAGAAGACTATAGCGATGGTGAACTTCTAGTCGCTTCTGTCAACAATTCTAAAGTGAACGAGAAGTGGATACCTGATTCAGGTTGCACCTTCCATATGAGTCCCAATCGAGATTGGTTTATAACTTACGAAACAGTGTCTGAAAGTGTTATTTTGATGGGAAATAATGCTTCATGTAAAATCGTAGGTTTTGGAACAATTAAAGTTAATATGTTTGATAAAGTTGTCAGAACACTTAGTGACATACGACATGTTCCATAATTGAAGAGAAATTTAATTTCGTTGAGTACTCTTGATTCAAAAGGGTACAAATACACAGTTGAAAGTGGAGTTTTAAATATTTCCAAAGGTTCCCTTGCTGTGATGAAAGGGTAGAGAAAGACTACCAAGTTATATGTTTTGTAGGGTTCTACTGTTACTGGTGATGTGCCTAGGGCATATGAGTGAGAATAGCATGGTAGAATTGAGCAAAAGAGGATTTCTTGATGGGCAAGGAATTTGCAAACTGAAGTTTTGTAAGCATTGTGTTTTCGGGAAGCAAAATAGAGTTCGATTCACCAGAGGAATGTTGGAGTATATTCATTCTGATCTGTGGGGGCCATCTAGAGTGCCTTCGAGAGGTGGAGCTAATTATATGCTAACTTTTATTGATGACTTTTCCAGAAAAGTTTGGGTGTTCTTCTTGAAGCAGAAAAGCAATGTGTTTTCCTTATTTAAGTCTTGGAAAATTATGATTGAAAAACAGATGGGAAAACAAATAAAATACCTCAGCACAGACAATGACTTAGAGTTCTGTTCTAATGAGTTTAATAGACAGTGCAAGTTAGAAGGGATCGTGAGACACTTGACAGTTCGTCATATTCCACAGCAAAACGGCATTGCAGAACGAATGAATAGAATGATCATGGATAAGGTTCAATGTACGTTGTCAAATGCCAACTTACCAAAGTCATTTTGAGCAGAAGTAGCCTTTACTACATGTTTTTTGATCAACTAATCTCCATCCATTCCATTGAGAAAAAGACTCCACAAGAGGTATGGTCTAGTTGTGACACCCCTAAAGTGACCCTAGTCAGAAAGTGGTTTCGGGACCACTAAACCGAGTCATAAAGATAATTAACCGTCATAGTTGATGCTCATTATATGTACATATGCATGTGTGAAAATTTCATGTTTGAATTTTGTTAATGGTAAGTGAATTTTATCAAATAGGACATATGTGAGAAAATTTGGAAATGTGCTAGGCAAATGTAAAGTGGCCTAATAATGCATGTTGTGAAATGATGGGTTTGCATGTCAAATTCCCCACCTTAGAGGAAGTGGCCGGCCATGAGGGTATGGGATACAAAGCATATGCATTTTGTATTAATATTATAATGACTACATGGTTTTATAATAGGAAATAAGTATTAAAGAAAAACATATTAAAGACATTTTATGCTAATATGTGTGGGAAGAATAATAAAATATGAGGGGAGTGGGAGGAGAAACCAAAGTTGTCTCCCCCTTACTCCCCATTGCCGTGACTAGAGAAAGGAGAGGAAAAACAAAATTCTTCCTTTGTTGTTCAACATGGCCGAATGGAAGGAAGAAGAAGAGGGGAAGTTCGGCCAAGGTGGTTCTTGAGATTAAGGTATGTTCAATGTTGCTTTTGGAGGTTTACACATCCTTTGGAGGGTTAGCCTACTTCTATTTATCTCATGGATGAAATTAGAGTTGTTGGAGAGTTAGGATTCGGCTAAGAGGCTTCAAAATTTTAGTTGATGCCTTGATACTACTAGCATGTTAGCTATATGGATGTGTTAAATTACTTGAAATGCTAGATAAATTTGAACTCCCTACCAAATTCTTTAGGCAACCCATGTTAGAAATTTCGGTATTGAGATGTCTAGATCTTTCGGCCATTGTAGCTATGGAGGAATAAAGTTTTTGTTTCTTGTTAAATTGGATGAATCTTGTTGTATGAGTGCTTAAACAAACTATGATTAAATGGATGCATAAATTCAAAGTGGGAAGAAATGGGCTATTATATTTGATGCTAATGCCGAATATGAAGATGATGAACTTGAATAAATAATATTCAGCTAGCATGATAAGTTATGAAATATTAAGTAGATGATATAATTGATTGATGAAGTGGCTAATAAGGATTTCTAATGAAATTGTTGCCAAGGCCGAATGTATCATGAAGTAAATAAAAAAATTCTAAATGTGCATTATGTGCTTATATGTGTATTCGGCCAGGGAAGTTTGACATGAAACTTTGATAGGTTTGAGAGATGAATGACCGAATGAGCTAGAGGTTATGTATGGGTGAATTTTATGCACATGTGTGTGTGTGGCATTAGTAGCTAATGGCATTCGGCATTGTTTAATTAAAATTAGAAATGAATGCTTGAAAGTTAAATAGGTCACTCTAATGACCAAATATGCTAAAAGCTAATATATGGACAAATGATACGAACGAATTGGTTTTTGAAATGTATATGGTTGCCATATATATGTGTTTGATTGAGAAGTAAATTTGTTTGATTTAGCTCAAGAGCCTAGAGGATCAAAGTTGGATAAGGGAAAGGAAAAAAGTGATCGAAGAGCCGTCGTAATCGTTCGGCAACTTCCGAGGTAAGTTTTAAGTGTTTAAACGTTGAGTAAATTCAATTATAATAGGACATGATGAGCTGATTTAATAAGATATGATGTGGCCATGATATGTTCTAAGCTCAAATGGTAAGTTCTTAAGTGTTTGAGCTTGGGAATTTAAAGGTAATTTGAAATAGTCTGCTTCGGACAGCAGCAGTAACGTGACTTTAGAAAATCACCATAAATTTATGGACTTGAATTAGAGGCTGAATAAGACATGAAATTAAATCTTAATGAGTCTAGTTTCTTATAAAAGAAACCGTGTAAGCAAAGGAATTTCCGATAATGAGATATTTAAAGTTGTGTGAGACGGTGTCAGAATGACTCCGAAATCCCCTGTTCTGTTTTAGAAAATCATTATAAATTGTAAAAAATGGTTATAAGATAAAATTTATATTCTTAGACTCCTTAATGAGTCTAGTTTCAAATAAAATCAAGTACAACACATTTTGAATTCTGTAAAATGAGAAATTTGATTCGTAGTGAAGAGTGGTCAGATTAGTCAAACAGTGGAACAGGGGAAACGGTAAGAAAAATCTGGTATTGATTGGCCAAACCAAAAATTCTGGAAATTTTATGGATGGAAGATATACGAGACTATATTCAGGAAAAATTAACGGAAAGTGATTTGGAGTTTTGTAGCTGCAGTTATAAATGATTTAGTGACTATTGATCAGGAAAAACAGCTTGTGCTGAATTTGAGATTGTGTTGTAAACCTTGATAAACTTGTTCTAGTTGCTCATGAGCTATCGATTAAACCCATACGTGAATTCTAAATTGTGATATTGGAAAATGATAGATGTAGATTCAGCCAAGAGAGTGTATATATGTGATAAGGCCTAATGGCCGATGTGATGAATGTGAAAGTGTATATATGTGATAAGGCCTAATGGCCGATGTGATGAATGTGAAAGTGTATGTATATATGTGATAAGGCCTAATGGCCGATGTGATGAATGTGAAAGTGTATGTATATATGTAATAAGGCCTAATAGCCGATGTGATGAATGTGAAAGTGTATATGTGTAATAAGGCCTAATAGCCGATGTGATGAATGTGAAAGTGTATATGTGTGATAAGGCCTAATAGCCGACGTGATGAATGTGAAAGTGTATATGTGTGATAAGGCCTAATAGCCGACGTGATGAATGTGAAAGTGTATATGTGTGATAAGGCCTAATAGCCGAGGTGATGAATGTGAAAGTGTATATGTGTGATAAGGCCTAATAGCCGACGTGATGAATGTGAAAGTGTATATGTGTGATAAGGCCTAATAGCCGATGTGATGAATGTGAAAGTGTATATATGTGATAAGGCCTAATGGCCGATATGATGAATGTGAAAGTGTATATATGTGACAAGGCCGAGTGGCCAACGTAATGGATGTGAAAGTGCATAAATGTGATAAGTCCCGAAAGGCATTTGTGTCAGTACTATATCCGGGTTAAAACCCCGCAGGCTTTATGCGAGAATAGTATCACTGATTAATGTCCTTAAGCTTCGTGCTTGTACTGTATCTGAGCTCTAAAGACCCGATGACTACGTGTGGGGATTTTGTCCGGGTAAGACCCGATAACTTCGTGTGGAGATTATGTCCGGGTAAGACTTCGTAATAAGAATTGCTTATAAATATATTCAATGCGAAAGGTTAAGCAGTTATGTACTTCAAGTTTATATGTGAGCTTGATTTGCACTAAATCATAAGGTAGTTATGTGATGCATACGAAAGCAATCTATGAGACTATTCCTATGATTATGTGACATCGGATCAGTGTGAGAGGTGATGTGAAATCATACGATATATCTATGTCACATGAGCTCACTTTTATGTGAAAGTTTATCTGCCTATTGTATATGATGAGATGTGCAGATTCGGTAAAGGGATGGTATGCCCGAAGGAAGAGTGAAATAAAAATACGAACAACTATGTTATAATTTGATTGTTATCTGTTGACACTGCTTAAAACTTACTAAGCATTGTAATGCTTACTCCGTTTACTCTGTTTCCTCTGTTTTGTAGATCTCATTGCGAAGCTACAGGCTCGGGGATCGTCAGCAACTAGTCACACTATCACTATCCACTGTTTGGTACTGCTATGTTTCGGATTGTCTTATGGCATGTATAAAATAGACTAGTGGCAGAAGAATATTTTGGTTAATGTATATAGCCATGCGAAAATGGCTTATATATGTTTGAGCATAATGTTATAATCATTTGGTATGGAATGGTTAATCGCTATCATGATTTGTGCTATTTATGCTAAAAGGGCTAGTTGAATCATGGAAACTATGAAATAGGTAAAGTCTACCTTAAAGGCAGATGCTGGCAGCAGCAGTGATGTAGATTTGGAAAATCACTAAAAATAGTAGGATTGGAATTAAATAGTGAATAAATTATGTAAACGAACCTTGATGAATCTATTTTCATAGGAAAGTAACGAAATGATCATATGGACAGTATGTTAAGAGATATTCAGGTTCTCGTGAGAAAGGGCCAGAACGGTTTCTGGATTCTCTGTTCCGACTTTGGAAATTTATTATAAATTAACCAGAGATAATTAGGAGTCATGCCATATATGTATGGATTCCTCTCTGAGTCTAGTTTCTATAGAAACAAACGGCATCAGTATTGAAGCCCTGTGCAGGGAAATATCCAAGTCGTAATGTGCAAAGGTCAGTGTAGCCGATCCCTGTAACATGGGAGAATTTGACTAATAAACTGTACTAATTGGCCTGACCAAAAATTCTAGAAAAAAATATGTAGATGGGCATATGAGTCTAGTTTCAGGGAAAAATTACGAAACTGATTTTCAAGTTGTGAAACTCAAGATATGAATTTTAAAGCGACTAGTACGCAGATTGGCAGTGTCTGGGAAATTTTTTTTTATAAGTGGTTAAAGTCTGCTAACACCTCGTGTTCGACTCCGGTGACGGTCTCGGGTTCGGGGTGTTACATTTGATTGGTATCAGAGCTACGGTTTAGTCGATTCTAGGACTAACGTAGCACGCGTAAGTCTATTTATACATGCCATAAAGTGATAAAATGATAGTGTGATGATTTTTTGGCTATTAAAATGTGTTTGCTGTATTGTAATGAATCTTGATCCCGATCGAGCTGTAGCAAGCTTCTGACTATGAGAATTTTCGATATAACTTCATTTAGATATGCCTAAATTATTAAGTTGATCAGGTACGTATCATGTACTCGTATTTGAATTTCGATTTGGATTGAATTATAAGGGTATAAGTGATGCGATTTTGAAGGAGTGTTATGACTATAAATGTGATTTTTGTATGTGGCTATGGAACTGGAAGTTGAATGGTCCATAAGCATGTTGTGTTTGTATTCAAGTAATGTAAATGATATACTAATGTGTATTGCTATATGTGTATATGTATGTAGAGACGAAATTGTCGAATGTAAAAAGGTAGTGAAGCGTATAGAGTGGTTGGTTTTCAGCACTAAGTGTGCGGGCAATAAGTGTTCACGGTTGTGAGATTGGCACTAAGTGTGCGGGCAATAAGTGTTCACGGTTGTGAGATTGGCACTAAGTGTGCGGGCTTGAAATGCATGGCACTAAGTGTGCGAGTTTAAAATACATGGCAGTAAGTGTGCGTGGTTGATTATTAAGCACTATGTGTGCGAACCCACTATATATATATTTTCTATCAATTATTTATATTAAGGGTGCGACCTTACCGAGTCGATTTCGGACAGCGGAAAGGGGTAAGTTCTTGAGTAATAGAGCTTAAATTATGATTTGATTAGATCATGTTTTAAGCAAATCAAAATCATGCTCTTTGTGTGTGGCTATTGAGCCGAAATTGCAAGAATGATAAGTGTCTTGTGTTTGAGTTTTGCTAACGAAAATGAAATACGAATGTGCCATGATTTGTTGTTAAATGTGCATGGTTATTTGAATGATGTCCGGGCTAAGTCCCGAAGGCTTTGTGCTAAGTGACCATATCCGGACTAAGATCCGAAGGCATTGGTGCGAGTTACTAAATCCGGGCTAAGTCCCGAAGAGCATTCATGCTAGTGATGTATCCGGGCTAAGTCCCGAAGAGCATTCATGCTAGTGATGTATCCGGGCTAAGTTCCGAAGAGCATTCGTGCTAGTGATATATCCGTGCTAAACCCCGAAGAGCATTCGTGCTGGTGTTATGTCCGGGCTAGGTCCCGAAGAGCAATCATGCTGGTGACGTGTATTCGGGCCTTTGTGCCTAGTAGGCTTCGTGCCGGTAATTTGAGCAAAGTTTAAGTATTCATTACTATACGAATTCAAATTTAAATGAGATGATATGTTTAAAAGTGTTCATACATGATGTTTATAGACTTGGTTAAGTCATTTCAATGTGTAATAACGAATGAATAAGAGCACTATGTGTGTGAATGATTAGAGGCACTGTGTGTGTGTGAATTCCTTTAACCGAGCACTATGAGTGCGAGATCGGTCAGTGGGCACTAAGTATGTGAAGTGGAATTCATGTAAGACCTCGTTTGGGACGAAGGCATTGATTTGAGATAGTGTGTAAGACCATGTCTAGGATATGGCATTGTAAGAGCTATATGTACTATTGCTGAATGGACACTATTTTGTTAATCTTGTTTAAGAAATTATTTTGATTAAGTTTCGACATTCGAAAGTTTGAAAGAATTTTTGATGAATGTTGATAATTTTTGATATACGAGTTATGTGCTAGAATAAATCTCATGCCAGTGTATTATATTAGGCTTTATGCCTATTCGACTGTATACAGGTAACGTTAACTATGATTGAATGTGCTAAATGAACTAAATGTTCAGGTACGTGGAAGTTGACTTTTCTTTTGGAAATGAGTTAAGTTGAATATTGAGATGTGATAAAGTTATAAAGGATATTTATTGGGATGTTTGAGTATATGTGTACTTTCGGTTAGGTTACAGCTTATTCATGAATGAAAATGTGGGTTACAAATATGTGGGTTGATGATGTGAATTATATATGTTAATATGTGTTTGAAATGCATTTGTGAATTAAGTTAAGTGATTATTGCTTATGAAATCAAGAAAATGAGATATTTGTGCATACTTGTAGAAATGTTTATGTATTTGTTTTAAGATAAGAAAATGATTTTATAGACCGATGCGAAATCAATAATGAATTACAATTGCTATCAATGAGCTAATGTCTTTGTGGATGTAATTCAATAAGAGGACGTTATCCTAAACTATGCATCGGTAGAAATTTTTGGGGACGAAAATTTCTTAAGGGGGGAGAGTTGTGACACCCCTAAAGTGACCCTAGTCGGAAAGTGGTTTCGGGACCACTAAACCGAGTCATAAAGATAATTAACCGTCATAGTTGATGCTCATTATATGTACATATGCATGTGTGAAAATTTCATGTTTGAATTTTGTTAATGGTAAGTGAATTTTATCAAATAGGACTTATGTGAGAAAATTTGGAAATGTGCTAGGCAAATGTAAAGTGGCATAATAATGCATGTTGTGAAATGATGGGTTTGCATGTCAAATTCCCCACCTTAGAGGAAGTGGCCGGCCATGAGGGTATGGGATACAAAGCATATGCATTTTGTATTAATATTATAATGACTACATGGTTTTATAATAGGAAATAAGTATTAAAAAAAACATATTAAAGACATTTTATGCTAATATGTGTGGGAAGAATAATAAAATATGAGGGGAGTGGGAGGAGAAACCAAAGTTGTCTCCCCCTTACTCCCCATTGCCGTGACAAGAGAAAGGAGAGGAAAAACAAAATTCTTCCTTTGTTGTTCAACATGGCCGAATGGAAGGAAGAAGAAGAGGGGAAGTTCGGCCAAGGTGGTTCTTGAGATTAAGGTATGTTCAATGTTGCTTTTGGAGGTTTACACATCCTTTGGAGGGTTAGCCTACTTCTATTTATCTCATGGATGAAATTAGAGTTGTTGGAGAGTTAGGATTCGGCTAAGAGGCTTCAAAATTTTAGTTGATGCCTTGATACTACTAGCATGTTAGCTATATGGATGTGTTAAATTACTTGAAATGCTAGATAAATTTGAACTCCCTACCAAATTCTTTAGGCAACCCATGTTAGAAATTTCGGTATTGAGATGTCTAGATCTTTCGGCCATTGTAGCTATGGAGGAATAAAGTTTTTGTTTCTTGTTAAATTGGATGAATCTTGTTGTATGAGTGCTTAAACAAACTATGATTAAATGGATGCATAAATTCAAAGTGGGAAGAAATGGGCTATTATATTTGATGCTAATGCCGAATATGAAGATGATGAACTTGAATAAATAATATTCAGCTAGCATGATAAGTTATGAAATATTAAGTAGATGATATAATTGATTGATGAAGTGGCTAATAAGGATTTCTAATGAAATTGTTGCCAAGGCCGAATGTATCATGAAGTAAATAAAAAAATTCTAAATGTGCATTATGTGCTTATATGTGTATTCGGCCAGGGAAGTTTGACATGAAACTTTGATAGGTTTGAGAGATGAATGACCGAATGAGCTAGAGGTTATGTATGGGTGAATTTTATGCACATGTGTGTGTGTGGCATTAGTAGCTAATGGCATTCGGCATTGTTTAATTAAAATTAGAAATGAATGCTTGAAAGTTAAATAGGTCACTCTAATGACCAAATATGCTAAAAGCTAATATATGGACAAATGATACGAACGAATTGGTTTTTGAAATGTATATGGTTGCCATATATATGTGTTTGATTGAGAAGTAAATTTGTTTGATTTAGCTCAAGAGCCTAGAGGATCAAAGTTGGATAAGGGAAAGGAAAAAAGTGATCGAAGAGCCGTCGTAATCGTTCGGCAACTTCCGAGGTAAGTTTTAAGTGTTTAAACGTTGAGTAAATTCAATTATAATAGGACATGATGAGCTGATTTAATAAGATATGATGTGGCCATGATATGTTCTAAGCTCAAATGGTAAGTTCTTAAGTGTTTGAGCTTGGGAATTTAAAGGTAATTTGAAATAGTCTGCTTCGGACAGCAGCAGTAACGTGACTTTAGAAAATCACCATAAATTTATGGACTCGAATTAGAGGCTGAATGAGACATGAAATTAAATCTTAATGAGTCTAGTTTCTTATAAAAGAAACCGTTTAAGCAAAGGTATTTCCGATAATGAGATATTTAAAGTTGTGTGAGACGGTGTCAGAATGACTCCGAAATCCCCTATTCTGTTTTTAGAAAATCATTATAAATTGTACAAAAATGGTTATAAGATAAAATTTTATGCTTAGACTCCTTAATGAGTCTAGTTTCAAATAAAATCAAATACAACACATTTTGAATTCTGTAAAATGAGAAATTTGATTCGTAGTGAAGAGTGGTCAGATTAGTCAAACAGTGGAACAGGGGAAACGGTAAGAAAAATCTGGTATTGATTGGCCAAACCAAAAATTCTGGAAATTTTATGGATGGAAGATATACGAGTCTATATTCAGGAAAAATTAACGGAAAGTGATTTGGAGTTTTGTAGCTCCAGTTATAAATGATTTAGTGACTATTGCTCAGGAAAAACAGCTTGTGCTGAATTTGAGATTGTGTTGTAAACCTTGATAAACTTGTTCTAGTTGCTCATGAGCTATCGATTAAACCCATACGTGAATTCTAAATTATGATATTGGAAAATGATAGATGTAGATTCAGCCAAGAGAGTGTATATATGTGATAAGGCCTAATGGCCGATGTGATGAATGTGAAAGTGTATATATGTGATAAGGCCTAATGGCCGATGTGATGAATGTGAAAGTGTATGTATATATGTGATAAGGCCTAATGGCCGATGTGATGAATGTGAAAGTGTATGTATATATGTAATAAGGCCTAATAGCCGATGTGATGAATGTGAAAGTGTATATGTGTGATAAGGCCTAATAGCCGATGTGATGAATGTGAAAGTGTATATGTGTGATAAGGCCTAATAGCCGACGTGATGAATGTGAAAGTGTATATGTGTGATAAGGCCTAATAGCCGACGTGATGAATGTGAAAGTGTATATGTGTGATAAGGCCTAATAGCCGATGTGATGAATGTGAAAGTGTATATATGTGATAAGGCCTAATGGCCGATGTGATGAATGTGAAAGTGTATATATGTGACAAGGCCGAGTGGCCAATGTAATGGATGTGAAAGTGCATAAATGTGATAAGTCCCGAAAGGCATTTGTGTCAGTACTATATCCGGGTTAAAACCCCGCAGGCTTTATGCGAGAATATTATCACTGATTAATGTCCTTAAGCTTCGTGCTTGTACTATATCCGAGCTCTAAAGACCCGATGACTACGTGTGGGGATTTTGTCCGGGTAAGACCCGATAACTTCGTGTGGAGATTATGTCCGGGTAAGACTTTGTAATAAGAATTGCTTATAAATATATTCAATGCGAAAGGTTAAACAGGTATGTACTTCAAGTTTATATGTGAGCTTGATTTGCACTAAATCATAAGGTAGTTATGTGATGCATACGAAAGCAATCTATGAGACTATTCCTATGATTATGTGACATCGGATCAGTGTGAGAGGTGATGTGAAATCATACGATATATCTATGCCACATGAGCTCACTTTTATGTGAAAGTTTATCTGCCTATTGTATATGATGAGATGTGCAGATTCGGTAAAGGGATGGTATGCCCGAAGGAAGAGTGAAATAAAAATACGAACAACTATGTTATAATTTGATTGTTATCTGTTGACACTGCTTAAAACTTACTAAGCATTGTAATGCTTACTCCGTTTACTCTGTTTCCTCTGTTTTATAGATATCATTGTGAAGCTACAGGCTCAGGGATCGTCAGCAACTAGTCACACTATCACTATCCACTGTTTGGTACTGCTATGTTTCGGATTGTCTTATGGCATGTATAAAATAGACTAGTGGCGGAAGAATATTTTGGTTAATGTATATAGCCATGCGAAAATGGCTTATATATGTTTGAGCATAATGTTATAATCATTTGGTATGGAATGGTTAATCGCTATCATGATTTGTGCTATTTATGCTAAAAGGGCTAGTTGAATCATGGAAACTATGAAATAGGTAAAGTCTACCTTAAAGGCAGATGCTGGCAGCAGCAGTGATGTAGATTTGGAAAATCACTAAAAATAGTAGGATTGGAATTAAATAGTGAATAAATTATGTAAACGAACCTTGATGAATCTATTTTCATAGGAAAGTAACGAAATGATCATATGGATAGTATGTTAAGAGATATTCAGGTTCTCGTGAGAAAGGGCCAGAACGGTTTCTGGATTCTCTGTTCCGACTTTGGAAATTTATTATAAATTAACCAGAGATAATTAGGAGTCATGCCATTTATTTATGGATTCCTCTCTAAGTCTAGTTTCTATAAAAACAAACGGCATCAGTATTGAAGCCCTGTGCAGGGAGATATCCAAGTCGTAATGCGCAAAGTTCAGTGTAGTCGATCCCTGTAACATGGGAGACTTTGACTAATAAACTGTACTAATTGGCCTGACCAAAAATTCTAGAAAAAAATATGTAGATGGGAATATGAGTCTAGTTTCAGGGAAAAATTAAGAAACTGATTTTCAAGTTGTGAAACTCAAGATATGAATTTTAAAGCGACTAGTACGCAGATTGGCAGTGTCTGGGAAATTTTTTTTTATAAGTGGTTAAAGTCTGCTAACACCTCGTGTTCGACTCCGGTGACGGTCTCGGGTTCGGGGTGTTACACTAGTAATCCTGCTAATTATTCTAACTTAAAGATCTTTGGGTGTCATACGTATGCTCATGTTGATAATGGAAAATTGGAACCGAGATCCATTAAATGTGTTTTTCTTGGTTATAAAGCCGATGTAAAAGGGTATAAGTTATGGTGTCCTAAAAATAGAAAAGTTGTGATTAGCAGAGATGCCGTTTTTGATGAAACTGTTATGCTACCTAACTTATCTCTTAAAGAATCTTCCAATAAAGAAAATCAAAAGCAGGTGGAGCAGCAGATTAATATAGAGTCAACTCCTCAAGCTGGTACAAAAATTGAGAATAGAGTTGTTTTTTCACTACAATACTCTATTGCCAAAAATAGAACTAGAAGAAAAATTAAACCTCCAAAGAAGTATGCCGAGGTTGATCTAGTTGCTTATGCTTTAAATGTGGCTAAAGATACAGATGCAAACCGAGAGCCATCTAACTATTCTGAGGCAATTAGCTGTGAAGACTCAGAAAAGTGGATGTTTGCTATGCAAGAGGAGATGGGATCACTTCACAAAAATGGAACATGAGATCTTATGAAACTTCCTAAAGGTAAAAAGGCTGTTAGTTGTAAATGAGTATTTAAAAAGAAAGAAGGGACTCCAGGAGTTGAAGAACCTAGATATAAAGTAAGGCTTGTTGCAAAGGGTTACGGTCAAATTCCAGGAGTGGACTTCACAGATGTGTTCTCCCTAGTTGTGAAGCATAGTTTGATTCGAGCTTTGCTTGGTATTGTGGCCATACATGATTTGGAGCTTGAGCAGTTAGATGTAAAAACTACATTTTTGCATGGAGAACTTGAGGAGGACATTTACATGCAACAATCAGAGGGTTTTACAGTCTTAGAAAAAGAAGACTATGTTTGCTTGCTAAAAAGTCCCTTTATAGTTTGAAACAGTCACCAAGACAATGGTATAAGAGGTTTGATTCCTTTATGACTTCTCATGATTTCAAAAGAAGTAGTTTTGATAGTTTTGTTTACTTTAAGAAAAACAATGATGGTTCTTTCGTGTATCTACTTCTTTATGTTGATGACATGTTGATAGCAACAAAAGATAAATGAGAGATAAGAAAGGTCAAAGCCCAACTAAGTGAAGAATTTGAGATGAAAGATTTGGGACCAGCAAAGAAGATACTTGGTATGGAGATTCTCAGAGATAGAAAAGCAAGTAAATTGTACCTAAGTCAGAAGGGGTACTTAAAGAAAGTTCTTTGCAGGTTCAATATGCAGAGTGCTAAGCCTATTAGTACTCCTTTAGGAGCCCGTTTTAGACTTTCATCAGCTTTGTCTCCACAATCAGATAATGAGATTGAGTATATGTCACATGTTCCATACTCTAGTGCAGTGGGATCTCTCATGTATGCTATGGTTTGTTCACGTCCAAATTTATCATATGCAGTCAGTGCAATTAGCAAATACATGGTGAATCCCAGTAAATAACACTGGAAAGCAGTTTAGTGGATTTTAAGATACTTAAGAGGTACTACTGATATCTGCTTACAGTTTGGAAGAACTAGAGATGGAGTCATTGGGTATGTTGATGCTAATTTTTCTAGAGACCTTGATAGAAGAAGATCTCTCACAGGTTATGTCTTTACAATCGGAGGTTGTGCAATCAGTTGGAAAGCCACTTGGAAAACTACAGTCACTTTGTCTACCACTGAAGCTGAGTACATGGCGATTACTGAGGCCTGTAAAGAAGCAATTTGGTTGAAGGGACTCTTTAGTGAACTCAATGAAGACCTTCAAATCAGTACAGTATTTTGTGACAGTCAGATTGCAATCTTCCTTACAAAAGATCAAATGTTTCATGAGAGAACAAAACACATTGATGTTTGGTATCATTTAGTTCGTGATATTATTACTTGTGGTGATATTGTTGTGAGCAAAATTAGTACTCATGAAAATCTTGCAGATATGATGACTAAGTCACTTCCTATAACCAAGTTTGAGCATTGGTGTTCATTGTTGAAGTTAAACCCTTAAGGGGTTTTATGGAAGAGGTGGAGAACTTGTTCGTTGAGAGTTCGCGATGAAGAACTTGTTCATTGAGAATTCATGTCATGGTGGAGATTGTTAGAATTAAATGACCTGAATCCTTATTTAAATAAAATACAGTGGTAAAATAAAATAAAAGTAAAATTTATATAGAACGATACTTCTTTTATTTTATTTTAGAATAAGATTTTTAAACCTTATTAAACTCCATCTATTTTATATTGATTAGAATAAGGTGTTTCAGTCTGACTAGAATATGGCTTTACAAGCCTATAAATAGACATAGTCTATTCCTCTTGTAATTATTCAAATTCGACATAGTGAATTTTCTTCTCCTTTGCTCGTGGTTTTTTTCTCGAAAGGGTTTCCATATAAAATCCGTGTGTTCTTTATTTTATTTTATTTTCACAAAACATTTGATGATTATTCGATTTTACATGTGACTAATAAATCGACCTAAAGGAAGATTTATTTTTCAACATGTTTTTATTGTCAGTCTTTGATTACTACAATAAGATATCACTTACAAATTAATATTTTTGTCCAAAGATGAAATATTAATGGAGTTCCTGATATCTTGATATGAAATTTACCTTAATTAAAATTATTTTAGTTTAAATTTGAAATATTTTGAAACAAATAAATTCAGATTTTAGCTTTGAGATTTAATTAAGGATGCCTAATATTTTAAATAAATTTGTTGAAACAAAATGCCACCAAAGGGACCTCTTTTGTGTAGATTAGTTTATTTAAAATATCAAGATGATTATATGTTTTTGTGATTCATGTATTTATTAATTGACCCAAAGATAATATTTGACAAAATTTCAATGACATCTGTGCTGATAAATGTGACAATTATAAGGTACTTTATGTGAGCAATAAGTTAGTCCAAAGATTGATTCATTATTTTACATAATTTATTGTCAATGTTTGATTGCTACAACAAAAGTATCGCTTACTATTAATATTACTGCCCAAAGACTTGATGTTAATGTTATGTTTAGTATCTTGAGATGATATTAACCACTATTTTGAATTTATTGTTTACTTATGAATATTCATGTGAGCTTGTTTTTATCTATTTTTTTTATATTCAGCTAGTTTACTTTCTTCTTCCACAATATCTGCTAGTATAAATTCTATAGCCAAACTTAATGAGACTAATTTAAAGGAATGGAAAAGACAGTTACTTATAGTGCTTGGCTGCATGGACATAGACTTTGCACTAAGGGAAGAAAAACTTACATCTTTCACTACGGCAAGCACCCCTAATGCTAAATGAGATTTTGAGAGGTCGGATTGTTCAAACCGCATGAGTCTAATGATCATGAGCACTACATTCCAAAAGCCTTTAGGGGCACATAATCTGAAGAGATTACTTAGGCCAAGGGTTTCCTTGAAGAAATTGAGAAATGTTTTGCCAAAAATGATAAGTTTGAGATAATATTACTTTTGACTTCTTTGATGTCAGTAAAGTATAAGGGTTAAGGAAACTTGAGGGAGTACATTATTGAAATGTTCCATGTTGTTTCAAGATTGAAGGAACTTAAGGTCGAGCTTTCTGAGGAATTGATTGTTCTTATGGTTTTGTATCACTTCCTGCACAATTTAACCAATTTAAAATTAGTTAAAATTGTTAAAATGAGAAATGGACTATAAATGAGCTTATTTATCCTTGTGTGCAAGAGGATGAAATGTTGAAATATGATAAGTCTGAAAGTGCTCATTTGACCAGTGCCTTTAAAGATAACAACTTACATTCTGAATAAAGTATCCATTAAAGCAGTTGCAAAACATCTTATGAGCTTTGGACAAGTCAAAAGCCTAGTCTAAAGCACTTTCACATTTAGGGATGTCTAAATGAGGCAAGGCCTTATAGGCCACATAAAAAGAAATTGGACTCCAAAACAATAAGCATCTACTTTATTTGTTATTCTAAATGATTTATGGGCTATAAGTTTTATGATCCTACAAATAGAAATATTTTTTTTAGATGGAAACTGCAACATTTTTGAGGATGTTGAGTTTGGAGGGAGAAATAAGGTTAGATACATTTTTTTGAGGAGGAATTGGATTCTAACTCAGTTTCTACTATCACTTTTGATGATGTTCAAGTTCTCATAACTATTATTGATAATAAATGAATCCAAAACCTCAACAAGACAATGTTGAACAACTCCTTATTCAAGATGAAGTAATTGTTCTAGAAGAACAAACTCAACAACCTCAAAAGAAAGTGCCATTAAGGAGGTCCACGAGAGAGAGGAGAAATTCTATTTCAGATGATTATGTTGTATTTCTCCAAGAACATGAGGATGAAAATGGAATGATGGAAGATGATCCAATCAACTTTCGTCAAGCCATGAAAAGTTCTAATTTTCTACAGTGGATTGATGCCATGCAAGAATATTATAAGTCTATGCAAGACAATAAAGTCTGGAAACTTGTCTTATTAGTTGAAGGTACAATACCTATTGGTTGTAAATGGATATTTAAAACCAAGAGAAATGAAAATGGTAATGTGGAGAGGTATAAGGCGCATCTTATAGCTAAAAGATATACCCAAAAAGAAGACATTGATTTTGCAAAGATTTTCTCTCCAATTTCATCGAAAGACTCTTTTAGGACAATCATGACACTTGTTTCTCATCTTGATCTTGAGTTACACTAGATGGATGTTAAGATTGTATTTTTCAATGAAGACATTGAAAAAACAATTTATATGGTACAACTAGAAAACTTTGAGTGGGGAGAACCAAAGAATATAGTTTGCAAATTAACAAAATCCATTTATGGACTCAAACAAGCTTCCCGTCAATGGTACCACAAGTTTCATCAAGAAATTGTCTCGTTCGATTTTGAGATGAATATTGTTGATGGTTGTGTATATCACAAACTCAGTGGGAGTAAGTATATATTTCTAGTTCTATATATTTCTAGTTCTATATGTCAATGGCATATTACTTGCCACTAATGATATAGACTTATTGCATGAACCAAGAGGTTTTTATCTAAGAATTTTGGGATGAAAGATGTTGGGGACGCAGATGTTAGGGACGCCTATTTTTTTTAGGAATTTAGGAACATCGAGACCGATCTTGGGGTGTTCTTGATTTATCACAAAAGTTCTATATCAATAAAGTATTGAAAATGGTTGGTATGCAAGGTTGTTGACTAGGTGACACCCCTATTGCTAAAGGAGAAAAATTTAATCTTACTAAATTCCCTAAAAGTAACCTTGAGATTCAAAAAAATGCAAAAGATTCCCTAAGTATTTGTTTTTGGGAGTCTAATGTATGCTCAAGTATGTACGCGTCAGAATATTGCATACATTGTTGGGATATTTGTCAAACATTTAACCAACTCCGGTATGGACCATTGGATAACAACCAAGAGGGTTATGAAGTATCTTCAGAGAATAAAATATTACTTGCTTACATATCAGAGGTTTGATAAGTTATAGATAATCAGGTATACAAACTTTGATTTTGATGGAATATTGATGAAAAATTTTGTCACCAGGGTGCAAATTGTGACAGTAATTGGTAGTCCTTTATTCCAATAACAACAGGAGCACATTAAAGTCAAAGCACATTGAATTTAAGTTCCTGATTGTTAAAGCAAAATTTCAGAGTGGTTAGGTGCCTATAAAACATATTGGTACAAACTCTATGATTCCGGACCCTTTTACTAAGGGACTACACCCAAGGTTTTATAAGAGCACACTACTCGTATAGGTGTAATGTAATTCCAGGATATTCGGTTTTAGTGGGAGTTTGTAATTTTAAATGCTTTTCTGTTATAGACATATTGTCAGTTATTTCAACTTAAGGTTTTTTTTGGTTTATTCACACTCTAATTTTCTGCGTGGTTGGTTCGTATTGCATGTAATTTCCATGCTACACATCCATACTTAATCTATGTCATTTGATTATGTTAATATACGTGATTAGGTATGGATTTAGTTACGATATATGTAACAAATGTTACCTTGGTTCTATGTTAACATAATTAATGGACGAGATTGTTCGGAATTCCTGTTGGATATGATAGTAAAGTTTTGAGCTCATAAGGTTATATAATGACATGTAATTATAAAGTAATTAATATATATATGTGGCCTAAGTATGAAATTATTGGAAAATATGGACACCACATATATAATGATAGTAATTACATGTTATTATTTACTATATAAAATATTAGCCCAAATTAAAAGTAATCTAATTTGGTTAAGGTTTATAGGGTTTTAGTTATGGGCCAAATATGTGTAGATACTCTAGTAACTAATTTCTTATTGATGATAGGCTGATTAGAAATTAAGGTTAATGTGCAAAGTTTATATATATTAGGGTTAAGATCCTCAAATTACACATCTATAACTTTTCTAATATTCATCTTTATAAAAGATAGAGCCACCTTCTCTGAATTACTAGTGTGTTAATTTGGAAGACCAAAGGCATAAGATCTGAAGATTTCAAGAAATTGATGGATTTAGGTACGCTACCACATCTAGTTTTGTTCTTGATTTATTCTTATGATTTGACATGACAGATCCTAGTTTATGGTTTGTTAAGTTTTTTTTATCAAATCTTGTTTTACGATTAAACATAATAATCCAATTTAAAGGTAAAAATTAATTGTTTAAGATTGCTTTTAGTTCAAAAACTGGTTTGGCTTGAATATAAGTTTCAAAAGTTAATGTTACAACCTTATCTTAGTAAAGAAAAAGACTCAATTGGAAATTGGTAATTAAACTTGAGAATTGATTTTCGAATACAATCTCCTTCATATGAAGATCATTTAAATTTACAAATGAAAGCTTTTTATTTTTACTTGTTAAATATTTGTTTAGTTGCAACTAGATGATGTTGCTTCTAGTTATAAAAACAACTGTGGATGATAGAAAATTGTTCACATAGTTTGAAAAATTCTTATGTTTTGCGAGATCTTGCATAAAGAGTAATTCGCTATGACGAAGTTAAAGTTGTGATTTAAGTCCAACTCACTCATCAAATTGCAACCTCACTCTTATATTTAGAACTAGATTGTTCTTCCTTAATGATTTTCCCCATAAAAGCTTATATGTAAACCGATGAACACAACTCGATTTACTTACAAATTTTTGCAAAAAAAAAAGGTTCCTAATTGAACAAATAAAGCTCTCTCTTTCTTGTAGATATAACCTACTTAGGTCATCAATATAGAAATATAAGGCTTGTTTAGTTACAATCAATACCAATATTTAATTCCATTAAAATAACCACTAAAAAGTCCTTAATAAAGTGTACATTTGAAAGAGATATATTCAAAAGAGATTTTCTAGTTACCAAACTTATTTGAAGATTAAATATTTGTTTAAAGGAACTTCAAATGTTTTGAAAGATTGAATCCAGTTTTTACTTGGCTTAACTATTGTACGTAATGTCTTCATTGACGAGTTACTAAAAATGTAATGCCCTAAGTTTTTAAATATATTTCTGTAATTCATTGACACAATTGAGTATCTGCTTCAGTGGTTAAATCTTCTAGGTGTGTGTGAAAGGTCCCAAGTTCAAGCCTTAGTTTGGGTAAATTTTGGCATTTTTATTGTTTCAAGTCTAACCTTTGGTTATTATGCTTAAAAGTATTTATTTGTCAAAATGTGTCAGAATGGGCCTGCTGGTTTGGTGGTTAAGTGGAGAGTTGTAGTGCTTGAGGTCTTATGTTCAAATCTCTGTGTGGGATATAGGGTGTAAATTTTTGTTATCTGTTCAGCAAGAGTTGGTTTTGTCTAGGTTTCTGAGTAGTGGTGTGGTGGGGGAGTGTTGGAGCGATTTTAGAAGGAAAATAAGGGATTTGAGATATCCCAATTTTTGGTGTAGCGAATTTCGGCCTTTTCTTCCCACTTTTTGAATTTCTGACGATTTTCCTCTTCTATTCTTTTACTCTTCTCTGTCAAAATTCTCCTAATTCATCCCTTTTTCTTTTTGTCCTTTTCCCATTTTTGAGTATTGATTTCCTCTTGCATTGAGGAGTGCGTTGGTGCAATTTCGGTAGGTGATTCCCTTTCTTTTTCTTGTGATTGCTTATCATTAGAATAGGAATCTAAACCTTTTTTTTCTAGAATTACTGGTTTAGGCGATAATATTTGAGCAGTGGATTCACATTGTGGATCAAGAAGTGGTTGGAAAAGTTATTTTGTTAGCAGTAAGGCGAGTTTTGGCAATATCTTTAATGGTGAATTCGCTAGTCTCAATTTCTAATTTGCTAAACCGATGTGGTATACATTGATTTTAGGTTTTAGAGTGCTCGAGGTTGTTTTAGCTTCGTATTGTAACTAGGTGTGTACCCAAAATCACAGAAAACGAGGGTCGATGAAAGCCAAAAAAAGATTCTTTCGATGCCACACGGGCGTATAGTCTCCCGTGTGGTAGGCTATGTGGCAGTATATGGGCGTGCGAACAACAAGCCATACCGTATGCGAGATATGGGCTCTACCAATTATGCCGTATGGGCCTACACGGGTGAACCACACGAGCTTGTGGGATTTTTGGGCCAGGCCATGTGATCCACATGGCCAAGGCCAATTTGGGCCGTGTGGGCACACACGAACGAACCACATGGGCGTGTGAGCCCATTTTTCTGAAATAATCTGTAAGGTTTCACGGGTCGCCCAAGTCGACTGTGACCTACCGTAGGGCCTATAAGCATTACTTAGACCCCTAATTCTGTGATATGATTATGTGACGTATGTATTAAGCATGTTACTCTTAGCATGTGTATCTGACCAATTGTATGATCTATTAAATTGCATTATAGCATGCCATACTTGTATGATGCATTGTATTGGGGTGGGGTTGGTGTTTTGATGGAGGAAGTATTCTGAAGGGCTTTTAGGCCTATTATTTGGGAACTCAGCTGCAATTATCTGATTATGTGTTGCATTTTGATACAACAAGGTGTGTTGGGATGGGTGGGTCGATTTTATCCCCACATGATGTGTTGGGTTGGAAGGAGTTGGTGTGCAGAGCTGGTGGGCATGATTCTGTTATTTTGTTCTGTTATGCATGTCATATCTAAGATGGGCTAAGGCCCATTTCGTATCTGATTCTGTATCTGAGTGGACTAAGGTCCACACCGATTCTGTAAAGGGCTCAGGCCCGAATTATCTGTTATTTGGATATATGACTGACTTTTGCTACTCTGCATATTTTCTATAGGAATTACATATTGAGTTTGAGAAAACTCACCTTTTTCCTATTTAATCTGTGTAGGTAATCCCTAGGCTTGATGGATCGGTGCAACAGAGGGTTTAACGGTGACAACCACTACCAAACTGTTTAGTTACGATTTTGGCGGTTACATTGCTTATTTCTTGTTGGTATTTTATGTATGATGGACTTTGGAACTATTTGGTTTTAATTTGGGATTTTGAACTGTTGATTATGGATTAATAATCTGCAATGTAATTAAGTAATGTTTTCCTAAAATAAACTAAGATTTTTTTGTAAATGAAACAGTTTTCAAAAATTATTTAGGTTTCAAAGGCTTCCGCATAAAAGAAATGTTTTAAAGCAAATCAATTAGTCCACATTTTCCTGAACTACGTAAAAGGGAATAACTGGAACGGTTTAAGGGCAGGGCATTTTCAAAAATATTCTTATATGACATCGCCAGATTCGACCTTAATATGCAGGCCAGGTTTAGGGTGTTACATTTAGTAGTATCAGAGCTAGGTTACAAAACTCGACTATGGATTTGGGTTTTAAAGATTGGTTTTAAAGAAATGATTTGTAAATAATTTAAAATCTTTTTGGAATAAGTATGTGGTACACTGAATCTCCAACGCCGATCTTGTAAGTTTCTGAAACTCTGTTTAGAATTGTCTGAAAGTATGATTAGAATATACTTAAACTACTTTAGGTAGTATATTACACTGAAAACACCCTAGGTAGTGTAAACTAAAAACTGTAGTGAGACTACTACTCGCGATAACTGACTTTGAACATTCTGATACTGTACTGCATAAATTATTTGTTAATAAGATATCGAAACTATTAACTAATGAATAAAACTGTTAATAAAGATAAATTTTGAAATTTACGATGAACGCACGTGGTACTCATGGACGAGGTACTAGAGGCCGTAGCAGAGGCCATAGAGGGGCTCAAGCGGAGTCCTCATCATCTGGGAATCTGCCTAACTTGGATTCTAGTGAGACACCAGTATCACCTGTGATAGAGACTGGGTTTGTGTCTCATGATCATGCGGTTAGGGACAACGCACTGTCCCAAACCATGCTACAGATTTTGGAGAGAGTCACTGGGCCCAACACTGAAACTGAGGGCCGAGGGTCGATTACGGAATGGCTCCGGTTTAATGGAGCTGAGTTATTTAGAGGTGTTACTGGAGTCACCCCTAGTGTGGTCGAGTATTGGGTGGAGGCCACAGAGAGAATTATGGATGACTTGGATTTTACTACTGAGTAAAAGCTTAAGGGGGCTGTATTTCTGTTTCGTGATGAGGCGTACTAATGGTGGTTGATAGTTAAGGAGGGCACCCAGCCCGATCGACTGACATGGGATTTCTTTAAGACGGCCTTCCAGGATAAATATGCGAGGGCAAGTTATATTGACGCTAGGAGGTGGGAGTTCCTTAATCTCACTCAGGGGGGTCATTTAGTGGCCGAGTATGAGACTGAGTTCTTGAGATTAAGCCTTTATGTGCGAGGCATGGTGGCGACCGAATATGAACGCTGTGTTTGATTTGAGGATGGTCTCAGGGATAGTTTGCGGGTCCTGATAGCTTTACAAAGGGAGTGTGATTTCTCTGTTCTAGTTGAGAAGGTAAATATCGCCGAAGAGGTAAAGCGCGCTGAGTACCAAAGCTGAGAGAGAGGAAATAATAGGAGGGATTCGGAGCCCTCAAGCTCTAGGGTGAGGCTTAAGAAAAAGGCCAGGCCTGACGGGCCAGTAAGGGTTGGGCCTCCTGTTGTACCTACTACGGTGGCGCTTTGTAGGCACTATGGTAGATGCCATCCGGGTGAGTGTTGGAGGACTACTGGGGCATGTCTGAGATGTGGGTCGACTGAGCATCGTGTTAGACACTATCCATTGGGAACTAGTAAGATGCAAGCTATGGTTATTGAGACCGCACAGCCACCGAGAGTAGTTTAGTAGCCATCTAGGGGCTGAGGTCAGGCTAGGGGTGATAACAGCATGGGCCGAGGATAGAGAGCACCGGGCAGAGGTGCTAGACTAATTGAGGCGAGGTAGCCTACTTTGGTCTATACTGCTCGTGGTCATGAGGACAGAGATGTTCAGAACATCATTACGGTTACGTTTTTAATATTTGATATACCTTAACTTGCATTAATAGACATAGGCTTTACCCACTCATATGTAGCTAGTACTATGTCTGAAACCTTGGGGATTCCAGTTTAGAGTACTGATAGTGAGGTAATTGTGTTAAGTCCTTTGGGGCAATCTGTTCGGGTTAGTAGATTGTATAGAGACGTTCCGCTAGAGGTCTAAGGGACAGTATTTTTGGCTGATCTAATAGAGCTTCTATTTTGGGAGTTCGATCTGATTCTGGGGATGGACTGACAGGTTAAACACCAGGTGAATCTGGATTATGCAACGAAAAGGGTTGTCTTGAGGACCGAGGAGGACAATGAGGTAGTCGTGATTGGGGAACGAAGTGACTATTTGACTAATGTGATTTCTGCGTTGGCAACAGAAAAGTCAGTAAGGAAAGGGTGTGAGGCATTCTTAGCCTACATCAGTGTTTCTGATTCTGGGGACTCTTCGATTAAGGACATTAAAACTGTGAGGAACTTTCCAGATGTTTTTCCTATGTAACTACAGGGGTTGCCTCCAAGCCGAGAGGTAGAGTTTAGGATTGAGTTGATACCTAGTACAACTTCAGTGTCTATTGCCCCTTACCGAATGGCACCGAAAGAGCTTATAGAGCTTAAGGCTCAGATTTAGGAACTGTTAGATCGTGGGTTCATTCATCCCAGTGTGTCTCCGTAGGGAGCACCTGTTCTATTTGTAAAGAAGAAAGATGGGACAATGAGGATGTGTATCGATTATCAACAGTTAACGATGAAGAATAATTACCGACTTCTGAGAATAAATGACTTGTTCGATCAATTCAGAGGGGCTTCTGTGTTTTCTAAGATCGATCTATGATTAGGATATCATCAGTTGAGAGTAAAGGAGGCTGACATGCATAAGATGACATTTAGGACTCGATATGGACATTACGAGTTCCTAATTATGCCTTTTGGTTTGACTAATGCATTGCGACATTTATGAACTTGATGAACCGTGTGTTTCAGCCTTACCTAGACCAATTTTTGTTGGTATTTATTGACGACATTTTGGTGTATTCTAAAACAGAGGATGAGTACGATGACCATCTCAGAGTGGTTCTACAGACTCTCTATGAGAAACAGTTATTTCTGAAGTTCAGTAAGCGTGAATTCTGGCTCCAAGAAGTGACCTTTTTGGGACATGTGGTTTCGAATGAGGGGATTCATGTTGATCCTCATAAGATTGAAGCTGTGTTGAGTTGGAAACAGTTGAGGAATGTGTTAGAAATCCGTAGCTTTCTGGGGCTGGTAGGATATTATCGACGTTTCGTAGAAGGGTTTTCCTTGATCGCAGCTCCGTTCACTAAGCTTCTGCGTAAGGGAGTTCCTTTCATTTGGACTGATGCACAGCAAGAGAGCTTTGATAAGCTCAAGACTATTTTAACTCAAGCTCCTGTTCTAATATAGCTTGAGCCCGATAGAGACTTTGTGGTATACAGTGATGTGTCACATGTGGGTTTGGGTTGCGTTCTGATGCAAGACGGTAAGGTGGTTGCTTATGCGTCTCGTTAGCTTAAGACTCATGAGGCTGATTATCTGAAGCATTATCTAGAGTTGGCAGCGGTAGTCTTCGTTTTAACAATCTGGAGGCACTATCTGTTCGGTGAGAAGTTTACTATCTACACTGATCACAAAAGCCTCAAATATATCCACACTCAGAAGGAGTTAAACCTTAGGCAACGTAGATGGGTTGAACTGCTTAAGGATTATGACTGCACTATCGAGTACCATCTTGTAAGGCCAATGTGGTGGCCGATGCGCTAAGCCGTAGGACTATGATCGATTTGAGAGTGATGTTCGCTCGACTTAGTTTATTCGACGTGTGAGTCTGTTGGTAGAACTTTAGGTAAAACCATCATTTATTGATCAGATCAGAGGTAAACAAATGGGGGATAAGTCTCTTGAGTTACATTTCCGTCAGGTTAAGAGTGGTGTTACTACTGATTTTGGGATTAACAGTAATGGGGTATTATGTTTTCGTAGTCAAATTTGTGTGCCGAATGATGGGGATTTAATGCAGTCGATTCTGAGGGAAGCGCATAGTAGCCCATATGCTATGCATCCCGATGAGAACAAGATGTACCAAGATCTGCGAGGGTTATACTAGTGGCCAGGGTTGAAACGTAAGGTTACTAGCTTCGCTGCTCACTATTTGACTTGTCAGTAAGTTAAGGGTGAACATCAGTTACCTTCGGGTTTGCTGCAGTAGGTTAAGATACCAACGTGGGAATGGGAGTGAGTAATGATGGACTTCGTTAGTGGGTTCCCTCTAACACCTACTAAGAAGGATTCTGTTTGGGTCATCGTTGATCGATTAACCAAGTCTGCTCACTTCATTCCGGTCAGGATAGACTTTTCTCTATAAAAGTTGGCTAAACTCTACATTTCTAAAATAGTGAGGCTACATGGGGTACCTGTCTTGATCATCTCTAATAGGGATCCTCGTTTCGCGTCTCAGTTCTGGAAGAAACTACATGAGTCTTTGGGCTCGAGATTAGACTTCAGTACTGCTTACCATCCTCAGACAGATGGTCAGTCGAAAAAGGTGATTCAAATACTGGAGGACATGTTGAGGGGCTATATTATTGATTTTCGAGGCAGTTGGGAGGAGTACCTGCCATTAGCAGAGTTCACTTACAATAATAGCTACCAGTCTAGTATACAGATGACAACTTACGAGGTGTTGTATGGTCGTAAGTGTCGCACTCTCTTATGCTGGACTGAGTTGGGTGAACGACGTATTCTGGGTCCAAAGTTGGTTTTTGAGACTGAGGACAAGGTTCGTTGGATTCGAGATCAACTAAAAGCGGCTTCAGATAGGAAGAAGTCATATGCAGATCTGAAATATCAAGAGATAGAGTATTCTGTAGGGAACTTAATTTTTCTCAAGGTCTCACCATAGAAGAAGGTTCTGACGCTCGGTCGCAAAGGTAAGTTGATTCCTCAGTTTATTAGGCCGTATCAAATTTTGAAATGAGTGGGACTAGTTGTATATCAGTTGGAGCTACCTCCAGAGTTAGAACATATTCATGATGTGCTCCACATCTCGATGTTAAGGCGCTACTGCTCTGATCCCATGCACATTGTTCCTAAGGAGGAGATTGAGGTTAGGCCAGATCTAACATTTGAGGAGGAGTCTGTTCAGATTTTAGATCGTGACATTAAGGTTTTATGAAGGAAGTCTATTCCCTTAGTGAAGATGCTGTGGCAGAATCATAGCACTGAGGAGGCCACTTGGGAGTCGGAGGATTCGATGTGTCAGTAGTATCCTCACCTTTTCTGACCAGGTAAAATTTCTAGGCCAAAATTTCTTTTAGGGGGTAGAGTTGTAACTCCCCAGGTTCTTAAATATATTTCTGTAATTCATTGACACAATTGAGTATCTTCTTTAGTGGTTACGTGCTCTGGGTGTGTGTGACAGGTCCCAAGTTCAAGCCTTAGTTTGGGCAAATTTTGGCATTTTTATTGTTTAAAGCCTGACCTCTGGTTATTAGGCTTAAAAGTATTTATTTGTCAGAATGTGTCAGAATGGGGCTGCTGGTTTGGTGGTTAAGTGGAGAGTTGTAGTGCTTGAGATCTTGTGTTCAAATCTCTGTGTGGGAAAAAGGGGATAAATTTTTGCTATTTGTTCGGTAAGAGTTGGTTTTGTCTAGATTTCTCAGTAGTGGTGTGGTGGGGGAGTGTTGGAGCGATTTTAGAAGGAAAATAAGGCATTTGAGATATCCCAATTTTTGGTGTAGCGAATTTTGACCTTTCCTTCCCACTCTTTGAATTTTTGACAATTTTCTTCTTCTATTCCTTTGCTCTTCTCTGTCGAAATTCTCCTAATTCCTCCCTTTTACTTTTTGTCCTTTTCCATTCTTGAGTATTTATTTCCTTTTGCGTCGAGGAGTGCGTTGGTGCAGTTTCGATAGGTGATTCTCTTCCTTTTTCTTGTGATTGCTTATCATTAGAATAGGAATCTAAACCTTTTTTCCTTGAATTACTGGTATAGGCGATAATCTTTGAGCAGTGGATTAATGTTGTGGATCGAGAAATGGTTGCAAAAGTTCTCCGTTAGTGGTAAGGCGAGTTTTGGGAATTTTTTAATGATGAATTCGCTAGTCTCAATTTCTAATTTGCTAAATCGATGTGGTATACACTGATTTTAGGTTCTGGAGTGCTCAGGGTTGTTTTAGCTTCGTTTTGTAACCAGGTGTGTACCCGAAATCACAGAAAGCGAGGTTTGACAAAAGCCGAAAAATGATTCTATCGATGCCACACGGGCGTGTGGCAGTACACGAGCGTGTGATTGACAAGCCAGGCCGTGTGTGAGACACGAGCTCGACCAATTGGGCCATGTAGGCCCACACGGGTAAACCACACAGTGCGTGGGATTTTTGGGCCAGGCTGTGTGATCCATACGGCAAAGGCCAATTTGGCCTGTGTGGGCCACACGGGCATGTAGGCCCACACCGGTGGGCCACATGGGTGTGTGAGCCCATTTTTCTGAAATAATCTATAAGGTTGTACAGGTCATCCAAGTCGACTGTGACCTACTGCAAGGTCGATAAACATTACATAGACCCCTGATTCTGTGATCTGATTATGTGACGTATGTATTAAGCATGTTACTCTTAACATGTGTATCTGACTGATTGTATGATCTTTTAAATTGCATTATAGCATGCCATACTTGTATGATGCATTGCATCGGGGTGGGGTTGGTGTTATGATGGAGGAAGTAACCTGAAGGGATCTTAGGCCTATTATTTGGCAACTCAGTTGCAATTATCTGAATATATGCCGCATTTCGGTACAACATGGTGTGTTGGGATGGGTGGGTTGATTTTACCCCTACATGGTTTGTGGGGTTGGACGGAGTTGGTGTGCAGGGCTGGTGGGCATGATTCTGTTATTTTGTTCTATTATGCTTGACATATCTGAGATGGGCTAAGGCCCAGTTCGTATCTGATTCTGTATCTGAGTGGACTAAGGTCTACACCGATTCTGTAAAGGGCTCCAGCCCGAATTATCTGTTATTTGGATATATGACTGACTTCTGCTACTGTACATATTTTATGTGGGGATTACACCCTGAGTTTGTGAAACTCACCCTTTTTCTATTTAATCTGTTTAGGTAATCCCCAAACTTGATGGATCAGTGCAGCAGAGGGCTCAACGGTGACCACCACTACCAAATTGCTTAGTTACGATTTTGGTGGTTACATCGCTTATTTCTTGTTAGTATTTTATGTATGATGGACTTTGGGACTACCTGGTTTTAATTTGGGATTTCGAACTGTTGATTATGGATTTATAAACTGCAACATAATTAAGTATGGTTTTCCTAAAATAAACTAAGATTTTTCGTAAATGAAACAGTTTTCAAAAATTATTTGGGTTTCAAAGGCTTCCGTGTAAAAGAAATGTTTTGAAGCAAATCAACTAGTCCACATTTTCCTGAACTACGTAAAAGAGAATAACTGGAATGTTTTAAAGGCAGGGCATTTTCAAAATCACTCTCATGAGACATCGCTAGATACGGCCACAACGTCCAGGCCGAGTTTGGGGTGCTACAAAAAATACTCAAAGATCAAGAATTAAATGTTTAAAAAGATTTGGTCAAAACATGCCAATCATATAAGGAAAATTATAATGCTTGGCCAGATTTTTTTAAGTTGCAATTAACGCTGGAGCTGATGGTTATAGTTAGAATTAGCAATCTGTCCCTTTGGCATTTTTGAACAAAAAGATAGTAGCATATCAAACAAGGATAACTAACTCCACAGTCCCTCTTAATCCATTCTCTTAATTATTTATTTTAACCATGGAATCCATAATTAATACAAGATAGAAAAAAAATATTAACAATTAAACACATAATATTAAAAATATTAGGGAAATGTCAAGAGATAATTAACAATCCATCATTAAAAAGACTTCGTCCACAACAAATGAAAAATTCTTACCAGAAACCTTCAGTATCACTACACTAACTTCCTAGCAACAAAAAAAATTCATCAATTAGACCATCAAAAGAACAATATTCTCATCTTTCACCCTTCACACTCTATTCTCTCTTTTTTTTTTTTTGCTCTGAATATTCAAAAAGTTTGAGCAAAAAGATCCAACTTATAGCATTGAGCTTGGTTTCATTGTTGCTGAAGAATCTTTAGTTGCTACTCATGATTACAATCTAGCCTGGGCAACACTCGTAGGTTTAGTAGATGTTAAGCCAATTGCAATTAGATTTGTGGTTGGCAAGATACTTTAATAAGGATTTGAAAGATGAGGGATGGAAAATGCAATAAATGCATTGTGTTCTAGGTTTCTTCATGTTTAATTATCCCACCAAAAATTAATTGACTAAGACTAAAAGGAATGAATGATACTAAACTTGTACAGTAGGCTAACATCTTATTTGTCACCACATTTCTTTCATTATTAAGTGGTCAGTTCCTAGTTATTATGGCTTGAAGAGTAACATATGTAGGTTCAAGTTTAGACACTTTGAACTCTTGACCCTAAGGCCAAGTGTTCCTGATATTGTTGGTTAGTTGAGTAGCAAGATAATCAACATATATTACAAGTTTGTAATAATATCTTCCTTTTTGATGAAGGAAGTTACTAATTGTTTATGGACTAAATAAAAAATAGTGTCCTCTAACTTGCATATAGTGTTGGTGGTATGTATCCCTTCTTGAATTGTGTAAGTTTGCAAAGAACTTTAAGACCATATTCTTAAATGGATTCATATAAATGTAGAAGTTAAAAATTCATTCTATTCTAGAAAAAATTCCAAACCTTGCTCATAAAAACTACTTTTTTTTTAATATTCATCTCAAGAAACAAATCCTTCCTATGCCACTATTGATTGCCACTTGACACAAGCAAGACTGATGAACTTTTTTTGTGGTGATGTAGGTTCAGGTTATGCATCTTTCACACCTTCTCTCAAAAGCTTAAGAACTCTTGTATCTTTCATCTTCTTGTTTCATTTCTTGGAAGAATATGAAGTACTAGGTCTTTTGGAATGAAAGTTCTTAGCTTAAGCTACTAACTTAGCAATTGACATAAAATCTTCTAGGTTTGAATCATTAGGGATGATATTGGGGTTTTTTCTTTCTATTATTTTCTTCTTGGGAATCAGTAGAGCACACGGCCTGGCCAATCGGGCGAGTGGGATCTCACATGGGCATGGGAGAAGTGAAGGAAAACATACACAACTGGCGACATGGCCATGTGACCTACACAGCTTGGACACACGGCCATGTCCATGGCCATGTGAAAACTGGGTTAATTACCCCAATTTTATTTTATTTTATTTATTTTTAATTGTTATAGTATTTATTTTTATTTTACTAATTAATTAATTAATTTATTATTCTTATACTTATATTTTAATTTTTTTATATTTTAATTTTTTTATATATTTTAATTTTTATTTTGCTTTTTTTATTTTTTTCTTTTTTCTTTCGTTTTTTTACTATAATCATTACAATTACCTTTTAAGTTTATTGATATCATTGAGTATATTATTATTATTTTATTATTATTTTTTTTTAATCTTTCTTTTTAATTTTGTTTTAGTTGTTTTATTTTTTTTCTCTTCAACTTCTTTTCATTATTATCTTTTGAAAGATTTATAGTTGTTTCTAATCGAGTTATAACCCCTTAATTTTATTTATTATTTGTGTTTATTTTCTTCTTAGTTTGCTCAGAATCATGAGTTACATTTAAATTTGACTGCAATTCCAGTTTTCATTATTCTGAAGATTTCATCCAATATTTAAGGCAGTTTCAGTTTTCTCCCACTCTTATGATATTCTGTTTATACTGTGATTATATATGTTTGTACATTGAGGACAATGTACATCTTAAGTGTGGGGAGGTTATCTATAGAATTATTAGAAAATCACTGAATTATGTCTTGTGTTTAAGTAATTTTCTCACATTACTATTATAATGAATTTTTATTGATTTATGATTATCATTGATGTGTTTTAGATTAAATTCATAGGTAATTGTGCATTGATTGTTTAAATTTTATGACACAAGAGAATCAAGCACGATAAGTCTATTTTCAGAATTAAAAATTTTAGGTTGTTTCCCTAAATTGAGGTATTACCTTGAAGTTTGAAATTTGCAAGTTAACATCAAAAGCCATAATTTTTGTGAGATTTTCAGCCTTTAGAGTATACATTTTTCTTTCTCACTTTATTATTGGTTATGAGTGTGTCAATATTGATTTGTTATTCTAGAACTTGCTTCGTTTATACATGTCGAGACCACACCTTTGATTTGATATACTGAGATGATAAAGCACATAGGTTTTAACCCACTTATCCCATAAAAAGCCTACCTTCATAATTAACCCTTAGTGAACTCCTTTGAGCCTAACAAACCATTTCTTAATTTACCATTCATATTAACCCATAACTTTTTTTTGATTCATTGAGAATTTTATCTCATTTTATTGACTCCCTTTTTGTCGAGATTTGATTTAGTTAGTTGCTTAACTGTGTTCTTTTGTTTCAGTTGTTAAATTTTCTCTTATTATCTATTGTTCTCAAAAAAATAAAGTCAAAAAAAGTAAAAAAAAATACATATATGTTGATTATTATTATTTCTTTGTTCTGAGCTTAAGTAGTTAATTTCATATTCTGTGAAGAAGCTCGTGTTATTCTTTAATAATTTCGGTTAATGTAATTATTCAGCATTGGCTTATTTTTCTAGTTAGGTAATTGATCAATTCGATCTCAATTCTAATCTTCTTTTTCAGCTTTTATCCACACCTTTAAACCAAGCCCCATTACAACCTTGTAAAGACCTTTTGATTTGTGTATCATCTCATTTTATACTGGTGGAGATTTGATTTTCATGCAAGCCTATGGTAATAACTTTTCATGTTTGACTTTTGAGTGCTTAATTTTTAAACTTTAAACACTTTGAGTGATTTGAGTGAATCTTTAGGGAGGATGTCAATTCTTTTCGGTTTTGAATTAAAGGTAATTACTTAAATAAAAGAAAATACCTATGTTTTCATGCTTTAAAAAATTGTTTGACTTGGATTATTTGAATCTTTAGTGATTTTTTAGTTGAATTATCAAGGTGTAATTATTTGTGAATTATGATAAAACTTTATTGATGATAATTATGAATTGAGAAAGTTTAATTTTAATTGTGAGTTGAGGATTTTTCTTGAGGACAAGCAAATGTTTAACTGTGGGGATATTTGATAAACCATAAATGTAACATATTCTAATTTCATGCTTGGAATATTTTTGGATTTTATGATGAGAATTAGTGATTTTGATGCTCCTAATCCCTTAAATTCATGTTTCTATACTTAGGAGAGCATTTGGGAGTAAAAGGAGCAAAAAAGGGGCCAAAATCGGAGTTTTCAGGATCCACAAGGGTTGGGCACATGCCCATGTGATCCACACGAGCAGGCCACACGCCTATATGCCAGCCCATGTCGATATTGCTTCTTGTTTCCCAAACACGTGGAAAAAGCCAATTTTTAGGGTTTTCGAGCATTCTAAAGTCTATATAAACACACTAGAATAAGACCTAAAGAGGACACATAGAGTAGAACATAGGAATTACTCGAAGAACGCCAACGGATTCAGGTCAGAAGCAGGATTTCCTTCAAGACTGAAGATCTTCCTCCAATTTCTCTCAAAGTTTTTGGGTTTCTTTATGTTTTGTTGTTTTCCTATTTTTGAGATGTTTTCCTATTACATTATGAACTAAACTCCCTAAATAACTAGGGAGGATGAAACCTACGATGGATCTTATTATTTAATCATCTGAATTACATAATAAATAATTGTTCTTGTTATTAATTATGTGTTCTTAATTCTTGCCTTAATATTTTAAGGATATTAATCCAAGTTTGATGTGCTTATTCAGTGCAGCAAAAGTCCCTATTTAAGAGTAGATCTAGCATAATTAAGCGAAGTTGATTGCAATCCTAGAAATAGGATGACACAAATCTGTTGGATTAGAGTCAAATCTAATAAAGGAATCCATAGATCGAGTTAATGCGACAATAGAGGTTTTAATTAGAAAGCGATTTCAATTAATCAACCTAGAGTTAGTTGTTCTTAGTCTCGAAAGAGATATTAACATAATTTAGGGATTTCTGCGGATCAAGACAAGTGAATAAATCGTTTGATTCAGAGTCAGAATAATAAGTAAAGTCTAGGTGGATTCTTTCTTGGGTATTGTCTTTATCATTGGTTTATTCGATTATTTTCTTCACTCTCTTTCGTATTTATTAGTTAATTAGTTTAGTCAAATTTAGATTAAAATAAAATCCCTTTTATTCTAGGCTAAATAATAGGAAGATAGTTAATACTAGTACTTTTAGTCCTTGTGGATACAATGTTCTGGACTCACCATAGCTATACTATCATTCGATAGGTGTGCTTGCCTTTGTTGTGATCATAGTCTAGTTTAGTGAACTATAAACGGTCATCAAGTTTTTGGTATAGGTGCCGGAGTCTAAGATATTAGGAACGCTTGATTTTTTATTAACTTAGCCATTTTTTTTATTTTATTGCATTATTTTTATTTTTATTTTATTTTCAATTACTAATTTTTTGTTTGTTTCTGGCAGGTTCTTGTAGTTTATGACTAGAAGAAACCTGACAGGACCTCTACTTTTTGACAGTGAAATTGAAGCACAGCTCGCAAAAATTGTAGAGAAATAAGGCGGAGTCTGCAGTATATAAAGGAAGAGCATAAGGACAATACCAATATTTCCAAGGAGATGGCTGACAATCGGAATAATCCGCTACCTCCTGTGGTTGCTACGAATCCTGTAAATAAAAATCCTGCTCCTCGTACTATGTGCGATTATGCCAAGCCCACTCTTATTGGGGCCGAATTGAGTATTATTAGACCTGCTATTGCTACAAATAATTTTGAACTGAAACCTAACACTATTCAAATGATTCAACAGTTTGTTCAGTTTGATGGTTTGCAGGATGAATACCCAACTACTCATTTGGCCAATTTCTTAGAGTTCTGTGATACTTTCAAGATAAACGGCGTTTTTGACAACGCCATTCGCCTATGATTATTCCCCTTCTCGTTGAGAAATAAGACTAAGCAATGGTTGAACTCTTTACCACGAGGTTCCATCACTACTTGGGTTCAAATGATCGAGAATTTTTTATTGAAATACTTTCCACCGGCCAAGATAGCAAAGTTGAGGAATGATATCTCTTCCTTCTTGCAAATGGAATTAGAGACCCTATATGATGCATGTGAGAGGTATAAGGATCTATTAAGAAGGTGCCCTCACCATGGGTTACCTCTATGGCTACAGGTTCAGACTTTCCACAATGGTTTGAACCCCTCAACTAGGCAAATGATCGATGCAGCTACCGGTGGTACTATAAATAATAAAACACCTGAGAAGGCTTATGAGTTCATAGAGGAGATGACACTGAATAACTATCAATGGCAAGTCATGAGGACAAAACCTAATAAAGCAGCCGGTGTTTTCAACCTTGACGCGGCCACCATGTTATCACACCAGGTAGAGCTCTCAAATAAAAAGATTGATGGTTTATGTGTCTCTACGCAGGTACATCTGATAATACAGTGCGATGAGAATGGAGGAGAAATGAACAACATAGAATATCCATCCTACAACCCTAGCACAGAGAACAAACAGATCCACTATATGGGTAATAATTCTATACCTCAGAATAATCCATATAGTAACACTTATAATGCAGGTTGGAGGAACCATCCCAATTTCTTGTGGGGTGGTCAAGGACATCAAAAACTGCAACCACCTCCAGGTTTCCAACAACCACCTTAATAGCAGAAAAAGAAGCCAAACCTTGAGGAGATGCTAACGAAGTTCATCTCGGTGTCAGAAACTCGCTTTCAAAACACTGAAACCGCACTCAAAATCAGCAAGCGTTGATTCAAGGGCTCGAAAATCAAATTGGTCAACTTACCAAGATGATTTCAAAACGACCACAAGGTAGCTTACCGAGTAATACCGAAACTAACCCAAGGGAGAAACTTTATGTGATTACTGTTCGAGATGAACAAGGGTTAGTTAAAGATGAACCAAAATTGAGAGATGAACCAAAACTGAGACAAGAAGATGTGGTAGCTAAAAGTAAGGTTGAGGTGAGCCACAACGAGCAAAAATCGGTCATTAAGGAATATAAACGTCATGTGCCATATCCAAATGTGACAAGGGAAGACCACACAAACGAACAATTTGGTAAATTCCTTAAACTGTTGAAAAAATTACATATTAACTTACCATTTGTTGAAGCTTTTTCGTAGATGCCAAATTCCGTTAAATTTTTAAAGGAGCTTTTAGCAAATAAGTGGAAGTTAGATGATTCGTCACATGTGGAGCTAAATGCAGTGTGCTCAGCCATTTTGCAGAATAAACTACTGAACAAATTGAAAGATCCAAGGAGTTTTACTATTCCTTATTTAATTGGTAGTTTAAGTGTTAATAATGCATTGGCTGATTTAGGGGCTAGTATTAATGTCATGCCCTACAAAATGTTTAAGCAACTAGGTCTTGGGAAACCCAAACAAATTAGGATGAGCATTCAATTGGCAGATAGAACAATTAGATTTCCTAAGGGTATTGTTGAAGACGCACTCGTTGAAATTGATAAAATTCATTTTCCTAGTTGATTTTTTTGTTCTAGACATGGATAAGGATAGTGACGTACCATTGATTTTAGGATGGCCTTTTTTAGCAATTGCTAGAACTATCATAGATGTTGGTATAGGTGAGTTAATACTTCGTGTAGGTGATGACACGATTAAACTCCAAGCTCGTAATTCTGTTATGATATCTAGTGATCGAGATGATATTACGAGCTCTGTTAATGTTAATAACCTTGTGGCTCAACATTCTTTGCAGGAAGCACCTCAAAAAAACGTGACAGAACCACAGTCCAGTTTACATAAAAAAACAGAACAAATCATGAAGAAAGAAGATTACAAATCGATGAACTAGATGAATGGCGAACACAAGTCGAGGAGAAACCTAGAATACACGATGAACCAAAGCGACTCCATCATGAGCTTAAGGATGAGACGAACCAATTAAAGATTGGCGATCAGGTATTGTTGGATAAAACGCTCTCAAATCGCCACTTTAGAGCATAATGCAAATGGATCAACTCCTTTTACGGTACTGAATATTTTCCCATACGGTACAGCCGAGGTAAATCATTCAAAATTTGGCACTTTTAAAGTAAATATTACTCGGCTAAAACCTTATGTTGATAATAGAATTGCAGTGAGAAAGATGAGTTTTGACTCCGTGAACCACCATAACCATGCGAATACGAGGTAGGTCGAGCTTAGACTTTAAATAAATGCTTCTCGGGAGGCAACCCGAGTGTTAACACTGCTTATTTTCTTAACATTATTTTATGATTTTTTTTAAAATTAATCAATTTTCAAAATCTAAAAAAAAGTGTGTTTTTGACCCACATGGCCTGGCCACAAGGGTGTGTGGAGCACACGGCCTGGCCACACGGGTAGGTGGAATCCCACATGAGAGTGGGAGAAGCGAAGGAAAACATACACGGCTTGGCGACATGGCCATGTGACCCACACGGCCTGGACACACGAGCGTGTCCTAGGCCGTGTAAAACTTGGAGCTATTTTTTTTTCAAAGTCAGAGAGTTACACGGCTTGGCCACACGGGTGTGTGGAGCACACGGCCTGGCCACACGGGCATGTGGGATCTCACATGGGTGTGGGAGAAGCGAAGGAAAACATACACAACCTGGCGACATGGCCATGTGACCCACACGACTTGGACACACGAGCATGTCCATGGCCATGTGAAAACTGGGTTAATTACCCCAATTTTATTTTATTTTATTTATTTTTATTTTAGTAATTAATTTATTATTCTTATACTTATATTTTTAATTTTTTAATATTTTAATTTTTTATATACTTTTATTATTTTTTATTATTTTTATTTTGCTATTTCTATTTTTTTCTTTTTTCTTTCCTATTTTTTTACTATTATCATTATAATTACCTTTTAAGTTTATTAATATCATTGAGTTTACTATTATTATTTTATTATTTTTTTTATTTTTATCTTTCTTTTTAATTTTTTTTAGTTGTTTTATTTTTTTTCTCTTCAACTTATTTTCATTATTATCTTTTGAAAGATTGGTGGTTGTTTTTAATCGAGTTATAACCCCTTAATTTTTTATTATTATCTGTGTTTATTTTCTTCTTAGTTTGCTCGGAATCATGAGTTACATTTAAATTTGACTGCAATTCCGATTTTTACTATTCTGAAGATTTCATCCAATGTTCAAGGCAATTTTAGTTTTCTCCCACTCTTATGATATTCTGTTTATACTTTGATTATATATGTTTGTACATTGACGACAATGTAAATCTTAAGTGTGGGGAGGTTATCTATAGAATCATTAGAAAATCCCTAAATTATGTCTTGTGTTTAAGTAATTTTCTCACCTTACTATTAGAATGATTTTTTGTTGATTTATGATTATTATTGATGCGTTTTAGATTAAATTCATAGGTAATTGTGCATTGATTGTTTAAACTTTATGACACTAGAGAATCAAGCATGATAAGTCTATTTTTCAGAATTAAAAATTTTAGGTTGTTTCCCTAAATTGAGGTATTACCTTGAAGTTTGAAATTTGCAAGATTAACATCAAAAGCCATAATTTTTGTGAGATTCTGAGCCTTTAGAGCATACATTTTTCTTGCTCACTTTATTATTGGTTATGAGTGTGACAATATTGATTTGTTATTCTAGAACTTGCTTCGATTATACATGTCGAGACCACACCTTTGATTTGATATACTGAGATGATAAAGCACCTAGGTTTTAACCCACTTATCCCATAAAAAGCCTACCTTCATAATTAGCCCTTAGTGAACTCCTTGGAGCCTAACAAACCGTTTCTTAATTTACCATTCATATTAACCTATAACTTCTTTTTTGATTCATTAAGAATTGTTTCCCGTTTTATTGACTCCCTTTTTGTCGAGATTTGATTTAGTTAGTTGCTTTACTGTGTTCTTTTGTTTCAGTTGTTAAATTTTCTCTTATTATCTATTGTTCTCAAAAAAATAAAAGTCAAAAAAAGTAAAAAGAATAAAAAAATACATATATGTTGATTATTATTATTTCTTTGTTCTGAGCTTAAGTAGTTAATTTCATATTCTGTGAAGAAGCTCGTGTTATTCTTTAATAATTTCGATTAATGTAATTATTCAGCATTGGTTTATTTTTCTAGTTAGGTAATTGATCAATTCGATCTCAATTCTAATCTTCTTTTTCAGCTTTTATCCACACCTTTAAACCAAGCCCCATTACAACCCTGTAAAGACCTTTTGATTTGTGTGTCATCTCATTTTATATTGGTGGAGATTTGATTTTCATGCAAGCCTATGGTAATAACTTTTCATGTTTGACTTTTGAGTGCTTAATTTTTAAACCTTAAACACTTTGAGTTATTTGAGTGAATCTTTAGGGAGGATGTCAATTCTTGTCGGTTTTGAATTAAAGGTAATTACTTAGACAAGGGAAAATACCTACATTTTCATGCTTTAAAAAATGTTTGACTTGGATTATTTGAATCTTCAGTGGTCTTTTAGTTGAATTATCAATGTATAATTATTTGTGAATTATGATAAAACATTATTGGTGAGAATTATGAATTGAGAAAGTTTAATTTTAATTGTGAGTTGAGGCGTTTGCTTGAGGACAAGCAAATGTTTAAGTGTGGGGATATTTGATAAACCATAAATGTAACATATTTTAATTTCATGCTTGGCATATGTTTGGATGATTTATGATGAGAATTAGTGAATTTGATGCTCATAATCCCTTAAATTCATGTTTCTATACTTAGGAGAGAATTTTGGAATAAAAGGAGCGAAAAAGGGGCCAAAATCGGAGTTTTCAGATCCACAAGGGTTCGGCACACGCCCATATGATCCATATGGGCAGGCCACACGCCTATGTGCCAGCTCGTGTTGTTATCGCTTCCTGTTTTCTAAACACATGGAAAAAGCCAATTTTAAGGGTTTCTGAGCATTCTAAAGTTTACATAACCACACCAGAATAAGACCTAAAGGGGACATGCAGAGTAGAACACAGGAATTACTCAAAGAATGCCAACAGATTCAGCTCAGAAGCAGGATTTTCTTCAAGATTGAAGTCTCCCTCCAATTTCTCTCGAAGTTTTTGGGTTTCTTTATGTTTTGTTGTTTTCCTATTTTTGAGATGTTTTCCTATTACATTATGAACAAAAATCCCTAAATACCTAGGAAGGATGAAACCTATGATGGATATTATTATTTAATTATCTGAATTACAGGATAAATACTTGTTCTTGTTCTTAATTATGTGTTCTTAATTCTTGCCTTAATATTTTCAAGATATTAATCCAAGTTTGATGTGCTTATTTAGTGAAGCAAAAGTCCATATTTAAGAGTAGATCTAGCATAATTAAGCGGAGTTGATTGCAATCCTAGAAACAGGACGACATAAAGCTCCAGATTAGAGTCAAATCTAATAAGGGAATCCATAGATCGAGTTAATGCGACCATAAGGGTTTTAATTAGAAAGAGATTTCGATTAATCAACCTAGAGTCATTTGTTCTTATTCTCGAAAGAGATATTAACATAATTTAGGGATTTCTACGGATCAAGACAACTGAATAAATCGTTTGATTCAGAGTCAGAATAATAAGTGAAGTCTGGGTGGATTCTTCCTTCGGTATTGTCTTTATCACTAGTTTATTCGATTATTTTCTTCACTCTTTGTCGCATTTATTAGTTAATTAGTTTAGTTAAATTTAGATTAAAATAAAATCCCTTTTATTCTAGGCTAAATAATAGAAAGATAGTTAATACTAGTACTTTTAGTCCTTGTGGATACGATATTCCGGACTCACCATAGCTATACTACCATTCGATAGGTGCGCTTGCCTTTGTCGTGATTGTAGTCTAGTTTAGTGAACCATAAAACGATCATCACCCCCTATATTTGAGCATAATTTCTTAGGAATAAGTAAGTGCTCTAATTGGTTTAGCATTCTCCAATTCAAAATTTTTCTATAGATTCCATACATACTTATTTTGAGATAGGAATATACCTTACTTGAGCTAATTCATATAGATTCCCAAGAAATAAGAAAGCTCCCCTTACAATACTCATCTCAAACTCAAACTACATCATATTTGCAAAACCTTTTTCTGGCCTTCTAAGAAGTGGAGGCAAATATGATATTGTCCACTTAGATATGAGTAATTGTAATGGTGCCTTTATCTTACTTGACAAACTACATTTTATCAATGTCTTAAAAGCCTCTCGTACCATGTCCTAAGGTCTTGCTTGAAGCCATACTGAGCTTTTTGTTAATTTAAACACATTATCTAGATGCTTAGGGTATCCAAATCCCTTAGGCTGTTGTACATAAACTTCTTCATTGATAAATCCATTGAGAAATGCACTTTTCACATCTATTTGAAGTAGTTTGATATCAAGATAAGTTGCAACTATTAAAAGAAGTTTGGTAGCCTCATGCCTACCCGCAAATGCAAATGTCCCATCAAATTTGATTCCTTCCACCTAAGTATACCCATGAGCCACAAGCCTTTCTTTATTTCTGTTGACGTTTTCAAGTTTATTTGACTTGTTCTTAAACATCCATTCCAATTACTTTACGACCAATTGGTCTTGGAATAAGCTACCATATATCATTCTTTTCAAGCTAATTATGTTCTTTTTGCATGGATTGAGTGTACTTTTCCTCTTCAAGGACTTCTTGACCTTTTTAGGCTCAGTGAAGGATTTATAGCATACAAGTCTAACCATATCTTGATAGTTTGTCTTAGACTTTCCTCTCGTCCTTACCCTTCATTTAAACCACTAATAACATAATCTAATGAATGGTTATTTTTCACCTTTGATTATGGTTTAGGTTGAGAAATATCATCATTTGATGGCCTTCATCATCATTTATTTTGATAGGTTGGTCAACTATAGATGCTTGAGACACAAGGTCAGATATTGGCTCAATTGCAACTTGTTTAATGTCTAGCACAACTAATTTATCATTTGTGTCTTCAATGGTAACATTAGATGACTCACTTTAACAAACACATTAAATGACTCCATGATAAACCTGTTGCATTTTTTTTACACCATGAATGCCTTGCTATTATTAGAATATCCTAGGAAGATCTCCTTACCACTTCATGCATCAAGCTTTCCCTTACAAACTCTATCTTTGAGAATGTAACTAATGCGCCTAAAAACATAGAAATATAACACTATATGCTTTCTTCTTTTCTACATTTTGTACAGAGTCATCATTATTTTAATCCTCAAAAGTACCTTGTTAATCACATGGAATGTTGTGTTAAAAAATTTAGCTCAAAACTTGTAAGGCCTTTTTTAAAAAAAAAAACTAACATCATTTCAGCCATATTTTGAATGGTTTAATTCTTCCTATCAACCATACCTTTCTCTAAGGAGTATTTGGCTTTGAAAACTCATACTACATCCCTTTGTTTTCATAGAAATATAAGAACTTTTCATTCTTCATTCCCTTACATGATCGCTCATAATTTTCATTCCCCAAGTATACCTTGAGCAATCATCAACACGTACAAACAAAGATGTTTCTTTTACCACTCAAACTCTTAGTCTTCATAACTCCAATTAAATTTATATGCAAGAGTTCTATAGGTCCAAATGTTTATATTAATTGCAATTGGGGATTTGGATTAGATTATTGCTTAAACTTCATGCAATCTTTACACATTTTTAAAATGACTCCATTAGCTTTGGCAATCCCCTCACTACGTTATACCTTACCAAATGATGCGAGCCTTGAAATGAACATGTCTTAATTCTCTCATACCATACCTTCGTATTAGAATAGCTCATACATTTGCATGTTAAGGGTTCAATCAATCCATAATAATTATCTAATGTTCTTGAACCTTTTAAGGCTATCTCATTTGACTTGTTGGTCATAAATATTTGTCCATTGTGAAGTTTTCAAGCATCATTTGATCACAAAGTTGACTAATACTTATAAGATTCACCTTTAATCCATTCAAGAAAGAAATTCTATAATTAAGGCATTCCTTCAAAATTCAAGATTCTTTTCCCAAGAATCTTGCCCCCTTTTTTTCCATAGTCAAAGGTCAACTTGCCTTCATGGCTTTCTTGGAAGTTTTTGAGATAATAAATATTACCATTCATGTTCCTAGAGTATCCATTATTAATGTAACACACATGATTAATGGCATCCTTTAAAGATTTATGGGTAACAATAAAGCACTTCTAGTCTTTTTTTCTCCAGACTAACATTTTCTTTAATACCTTAATAATGTTTCCTTGAGTTGCAACTGAGGCTACATCAAAGTGATTCTTTCTCAAATCCTTATGAAGATCAAGCCACCTTGGCTTGATATGGAATAACACATAATAGTAGTAAAAATTTAACCTCTTATTATGCTTGTTACGCCTCTCTATGTTGATAATTCAACCTTTCTAGACCATTCAGGTTGATTAACAACTTCTTTAAGCTTGGAAAACACAGCTGATTGAACAATTTTGTCTATTTTTTCCACATAGCCATGTTCACCCTTACCAGGGTCTCTCCTACCGGTTATGATAATTTCGTCTAGCTTTCCACAACCAAAACAAAGTTTCTTTAGTACAAAGTGAGCAGAAGAAAGTTATTTTAGTGTTGCTTCTAGTTCTGTAGTCTTGTCAACCGAAAATTTCTTTTTCTTCAATCAGCTTCACCAGCTTTTGATTTGCTTTAGAGGTTTCTTCATTGATCACAACTCATTTGACCTTGTACTTTATAGGATTTTTGTTTACATCAAGCCTTTCGTACTTCTTGAATACCCTATTAAGGTTTTGAGTAAGAAGGGTCATTTGCTCCTATAGATCTTGTATGGCATATTTTCCCTTAGTTGCAACAACGGATGTAACTTTCAAAAAATATTCTTATACTTTTTTTTCCTTCGCTTTTCTTGTCTTAACAAGATTCATCTTAAAGATTCTCAATGAACCTATGAGCTTTGTTGGGTCGAACCCGGATTATGCAATGAACTCAAACGAAAAATGAGAAAATCGAATACAAATATTTAATTTGGAAAAAGTCCTCCGAAGAGGATAAAAAACCACGGGCAAAGAATAACTTCACTAAAAAAAACCTAAAAGGGAGTAGAACATGGAGAAATAAATAAAACCTGAACCTGAAAAGCAAATGTTCCCAGAAATTCACAGAAACTCTCTTAATTTTTTTTTGTTCTTATTCTAAAGTATATAAGGTTGCTAAAAGGCCCATTTATATGCTAAAATTCGTGTACAATTATGATTGAAACATCCCTATAATAACTAGAGTTTAACTAAGAAAATATATCAGAGTTTAACTAGGAGAAGAAATTTGATTGTATAGGGAACTTATCACCACTTCGTGATGTGGCTATCGACTCATTGTGACACCAAGCTTTGCGTCATCATGACGAGGCATTTTTTCTCATCTGGATGTCGAGGTTGTGTTGTCGAGATGACACATTTCCCTCATCGGGATGTAAACTCTATTTTGGCTAAGAATATGAGTCACACTCCAAAAATCTCCACATTGGCTCGTATTTTTAAAATGCCTTCTTTGTCATGCCCCGCTAGGGGCCTAACTCGATCTTTGTCTACAAAGTCCAAACAGTGCTCAAACTTGGAAATTGGAAGAATCTTCATCATCATTTCTGTTGGATTATTGTTTGTGTTGATTTTGAGAATCTAAACATCTCCTTGAACAATCACCTCTCAAACAAAGTGGCACTGAATATCTATGTGCTTTGTTCTTTCGTGGGTCTGATCTTTTGTGAGATACATGACACTTTGACTATCACAATATACAATAGTCTCATCATTTCTATCAACCAGCTCTTTGAATAGACCTTTCAACCAAGTGGCTTCTTTTACAGCCTCTGTGATAGCTATATATTTAGCTTCGGTAGTTGATAAAGCCACAGTGGCTTGAAGGGTGGCTTTCTAACTAATAAAGTGATTTCTGGAAGGAAACAAATAACATGTGAGAGATCTTATTTTATCTAAGTCTCGAACATAATCCAAATCTACACAGTTGACTAGACCATCTGAGCATCTTTTGAATTCCAAACAAATGCCGAAAGTCCCCCTCAAATATAAAAAAAAATACACTTCACAGATTGCTAGTGTAATTTGTTGGGTTTGGTCATATATCTACTTACTAAACTAATAGCATGTGCGATATCAGGACTAGTACAAACCACAACATACATTAGGCTTCTAACTCCACTAGAATAAGGAACCGATGACATGTACCTTTCTTCATCTTTGATTTGTAGCGCGTATGAAATTGAAAGTCTAAAGTGGACAGTTAAGGGAGTACCTATCGTTTAGAGTGTTGCATTCCAAACCACTTGAGAATTCTCTCGATGTATTCTTATTGTGACAGAAATAGCTTCCCAAAGTGTCAATCTATCGAAATTTCCATCCCTAAAATTTTCTTGGTTACACCAAGAGCCTTCATCTTAAACTTAGAATTAAGCATGGATTTAAGTTACTCAATTTCGGATAGATCCTTGGCTTCTATTAACATATCATCACCATAAAACAACAAGTAAATAAATGATACATCATCTAAACATTGTAGATACACACAACTTTCTCACTTGCTTCGAGCAAAACCAATACTTAACATAAAGGAATCAAACTTTTTGTACCACTGTAGAGGAAACTGCTTCAGGCTATATAAATATTTTCGTAGAAGGAAAACAAGGTCTTCCTTGCCTTCGATTCTGAAGTATTCTGATTGTTGCATATAGATGTCCTCATCTAAATCCCCGTGAAGGAATGCATTTTTTTTACATCAAACTGCTCTAACTTGATATTGTTTGATGCAACAAGAGCTAGCAGTGCCCGAACGGATGTATGCTTCACAATTGGAGCAAAACGATAATGAAAATCAACTCTTTCTACTTGACTGTAGCCCTTTGCGACCAACCTTGACTTATATCTCTTGTCACCTTTACCCGAACCTTCTTTCTTTATGAACACCCACTTGCAACCAACTATTTTCTTCTTGGTGTGTGATTTAACAAGCTGCCATGTCTTATTATTTTAAAAAGACTATATCTTTTCTTCCATGGAAACAAGCCACTTGCTAGAATTAGAAGCCTAGACTGCCTTTGAATAATTCGAAAGGTCGGCTAAATCGATGCTTTTTGTAACATTAATAACATATGCTATGAGATTTCTTTCACGGTATTTTTGTGGTAGTTTAATATCTCGTCTTTTTCTGTCACGAGCTAACTTAAAATATTGAAGTTGAGATGTTTGGGTCTCTGATTAAGATGTAGAAGTGTCGAAAATGTTTTACTATATCAAAGAAACGTCAGTTTTGTAATTTCTTCATGTGATCATGATGAGCCAATTTTCCTTCTCGGGACGTTACCCCTGTTTGTCATGCCGTTGCGATGATGGGCTTTTTGATGACGTGGTGTCACTGTCTGTTTAAGTCTTCAGCTCCACCTTCCTTGAAACACTTGACTTTTTGATGTTGTTATGACCGAAGAACCCCTTTTTGGACAAATTCATCGATGTTTCGACAAACGTAACATCTCTACTGATGATCTTGCTCATTTTTGGGCACTATAACTTTTCACCTTTTGTCTCGACCGCAAAACCTAGAAAGATGAACTTTACCACTCTTAGTTTAAGCTTTCCTTGACTAAATCGAGCATATACAGGATAATTGAATGCTCTAAGATTAGAGTAATTATGAGGATTTTTGAACCAAATCTTTTCGTGAACATTTCCATCCAAAGCTCAATGTGGAGATTAGTTCACCAAGTAGCTTGCCAGATTAACTGCTTCGTCCCAAAACTCATTTTCTAAAACTGCATTGGAAAGCATACATCGAGATTTCTCAAGTAACGTTCTTTTCATCTGTCACATCTTGAAAATAGGGTTAGTAAAATCGATCTTGTGAACCAAGTGAAAGGTCATGCCCAAAATTTTAAGTTTATCTTTGCGTTTTTAAGACAAGAATAAGCTGGTGGCTCAATGGCTAAGAGAAAACAAGGAGACAATGTAATTGGCATAGAGACCTGAGTTCAACTACATTTCCTTGCATAACTTTTATTTTCTGCAATTTTACCCAAAACCCTAGTATAAATATGTTTTTTTTCCTTTTTGTTTAGTTTTTTTGGCTCATTTACTTTACCTCTCTACCGCCCCTCTTCCCTGTTTCTTTCTTCTTTCTTAAATTATCTTTTCTTTTATCTGTTTTGCTATCCCCTAAACTCTTGTTCAACTTTTTTTGTGCTGTCTATCTCTTCACTATAGCTGCCGAATCTAGCAGTCAATATTGGTCGAATCTAAGTTGGTTTTTTTTCAAGTGTTCATTCGTTCTCTGTTTCATCATTCGTATCTGAAGCAAAATAAGATTAAGTGCCATTTTTGTGATATTTAAATAGTTTTTCTTCGTTTTTTATCCTGTTATGGCCGAAATCTCCATGTGTTGGGTGTGTGTTCGTATCCAAGTTTCACATTTGAATTGGAGAGTTATCTCGGATGATTGTTAGTGTTTCAGAATTGTGTTTCTAGGTATGTGTTCTAAACATTTGTGATCGATAGGTATTTTTGTGCTATAACCATTGAAGTGTAGGAAAATCGAGTGTGGAATTTGGACCACATAACTTGTCCACACGGGTGTACACTGCACACGGGCAGTTGGCATGGTCGTGTGCCACTATTTTGTTAGGGTTAAAGTAGGGGCACACGACCTAGAGAGGGTTACACGACTTGGCACATGACTGTGTGACCAGTGTTGGGAAAATTTATCATTTTACATGTAGTAGCCCATTCTTGCCCGGACTTTAAAACCTAAAACCCAAAAACAAAAAAAAAATATTTATTTATTATAGTCCATTTACAATACATGACCCACTAACCCGTAGGCCCAAATTAATTGGTCTAAACCCTATGCCCGGTTACAACCCAATAGCCCATACTCGATTATGCCATTCCCCGGTACCCATTACACCCTTAACCCAAAACTCAATGGCCCAAGCAGACTCAAAGCAGAGAGGCCCGGATGGCCCAAATGGTTAGCAGAACTTGGAAGACCTAGGATTTTAGAAGCCCTAGGCGCCGTAGTCAATGTGTCGTTCCATCTCGCGTCGATCCAGCTACCCACCATCAGCGCCGTGGCTCCAGCGCTATATCGCGCCATAATCGGTGCATTCACCGACGAGATCTCCTCGCGAATACCTGCAAAAGAAACCCACAAGACACAGAGCAAAAAAGGGAACCAAACAGTAGCAGATAAAACCAGTAAGGAAAGAAATATTTCTTTCCTAAACATGTATAATTTAAAGGCTACAAAGCCTTTCTTCCGATTTGAAAAAGGAGGGATTCTTATGTTCTTAGAATACACGCAGAGAATCAATAAAAAGAGAATATAGAGATCCAAAAAAAAATTTATTCTTGCATACATATACAAAAAGCATCACAGTCGATTGAAATATACAAAGGTGAGATTTTCTTTTAAATATATGCACATATATATATTGCGAATAATAAAAAGGAAAAGGGAGACGAACCTTTTCTGATCTGCGCTGAAAAGGGAAATTTTCCAGTTTCCGACCGCCACACGTGGTGATGTTCGCGGTGGCGCGTGGGCGCATGAACGCCTGAGAACGGAGCCTCGATGGAGCTTTGATGCCAGTCCCAGATCCTCATTCAGAGGATTTCTCTTCTTTTTTTCTCAGAACCGGTTGCAAAATGATTTTAGAACTAAAAGTTTGACTTATATAGCATAAATGAAACGGTGCCGTTTTGGTTTAATCCAATAAGCACAAAACGACGTCGTTTCAAGGCTTAGGATCCGCGTGCTGACCCGATGACTCGGGGAGGATCCGCGTGTTTTCGATAAATGGGCAAATTGCCCAATTGACCCTTCTGTGTTTTCAAATTTTTTAATTTCATTTTATTTTTATTTTAATTTAGCTCCAATATTTTATATTTATTTCAATTTAATCCTAGTCCCCTTTTAAAAATCAGCTCTAGAGAACGACATCGTTTTGGGATTAGGGTTTAATTACCCAATGAGTCCCTCAGTTTTAGCTTGTGTTTTAATTAAGTCCAAATATTTTTATTATTTTGCAATTAACCCCAGATTCTTCAATTAAATTCAATTTTAATTCCTTTCTTTTTATATATATTTTTAATATTAATTATAAAATAATATATATTATTTTTTATTATCTAAAATATTATTATTTTTTAAAAAATATTTTTTATCATATATTTTTTTGTTATATTTGCATCTTACTATATGTTATATGTATTTTCATTATATATTATTTATTTTACTATATTTTATCTATTATATTATTATACATTTTTAATTTTTATCATATATTTATTATATATTATATATTTATATTTATATTATATGTTTTTAGTACATATTATTCTATAATTATATTATTCATATTATTATACATTTTATTTATAAATTTAGTATATACTATGTATTTTCCTATATGTATTAATTATTTTACTATATTTTTATATGAAAATACTTATTAAATTATTATTATTTTATACGTTCTTCATATATTGTATTATATATATTTTATTACATATATTTTTATTGCTATATGATTTATATTATTACATATTTTATTTATAAATAATATTATATTTTACCATATTTCCTTTTTACCTTTATTTTATCACAAAGTATACATTGTTACTTATTAATTATATACATTCTTTTCTAAAGAATAGCAACATCTAGTACACTATTTTTCTTATATACTAAGTTATTGTATCTTATAATATAATCTATATATGTATATATCATTTTAAAAAATAAAAAAGATTCTCTTTTATTGTTTTTACATCATTTAATATATTTCTAAATAGCTTATTTTTATATTTCATACATTTAATTTGCTTATTTATTTTTAGATTCTCTTTTATGTTGATATTGTTTAATAGGTTAAATTTTACATATCATTTTATTCTTGTTTTTACATATTCGCGTAAAATTAGTTATTTATGATAATTTAGATATATTTACATAAAATGTTGTTATATATATATGTTATACAATTAAATCCATTATGCTCTATGTTGTATTGCGCCTGTAACACCAATGCATCAACATTTATGTTATTTAAGATATATGCACAAAGTGATAAATTGTGTAATTTATGTCATTATTTTAAGCCATTATACTATATATGCATAAAATGATAAAGCACATTGTAATTAGATTTATTTAATTCTTTGTAATATGTAAAACACATCATTATTTTTAAAACCAAAAGTTATATCTCACTTAATTCAAAAAAATAAATTTTAAAAAGTGAGGCAATGTTTTGATAATTAGGAATTCGGAAAGTAGTGCCATAATATGCTGGGTTGCAATTTCTCGTTTGTCTAAATATCTAAAATATCCTTTTAAACAAATGTTATAAATCACGAAGATGACTTCAGTTATGAAAGTTTAAAGATATCGTGTCCAATCATGCTGGATGTGATGTTTGTACTCTTTTAAAACGAAGGAATCTTGTTTCTTTTTTTTTTATCTCAAAGCATTACGATTTTAAAGAATCTTATTTCTAAATTCTTTCAAATTTCTGACATTAAGACAAAATTATTCAATTTGGTAACAATTTTGGGCGTTACGAGGGTGCTAATCCTTCCTCGTACTTAATCGACTCCTGAATCCGTTTTCTTGACTTTCGTAGACCAAAATTAATGTTTTAAAACAAAACATTTTATAAGGTGATCCAATCACACCTAAAAAGATTGGTGGCGACTCCCGTTTTCATTTTTTTTAAAAACCCATTTTTAAAAGGAGGTTTCGACATTACACATGGTCATAGTGAGTTACATAGACTCCCCACACGGCCGTGTGACCTTCTATTCCAATATTTCCCTCTATTTTGTACTATGTTTCATTTGAGTCTTTAAGTAATTTCCTGCATGTTAGAGGTCCTGTAAGTAGGATTCAGACACTGTTACTATTATTTGATTTTATGATTGTGTTTGACGTGTACTTGGTTGTATGGAAGCATTTGAATTGCTACTATTTATATTGTTTTCTTGAAAATCATGACACTGAAATTGTTGAATCAAAAGCATGCCATTGATAATGTTATTGTACTATTTAGCATGATATGTGACATTCATGACAAGCCATATTGCATTGCATGGCGATTGGGATGATTGGAGTTGGAGGAGCTATATGGAGATTGGCGACAGTTAAAGTTTGAAATATTGTTGCCAATGCACCGCACTAGAGTGTTGTAGGAGATTGCTTATTGGTGGCTTGACCACATTATTGGTAGCTTTTATCGGCAAAATCATTGTGTATGCTCAAAATTAGCAGCATACTATCCTACTTTATCGGTGGCTTGACCACATGATTGTCATTTTATCTATACATTATTGGAAACTAATCTATATTTACACTGGCAGTATATCTACATTACTATGGTTTATTTACATTATCGATAATTTGTTTGCATATTGTTATTGGTGGTTTATCCACACTGAGCTATGGCTCCTAATTGTTTTGGTGATTTGGTAGATGGGTTTTAGGGAATTCGTGGTGTGTAGCTGGTGGATAGGTAGGACCTTTACGCTGATATTCATTAGAACATGCCATGCATAATTGTTGCAATTATCGAGTACTATGATGCTATAGTCTTCTGTGGTTTTTAGTTATTTTTTCGGGGTTTACTGTAAAATTTGATTGTTTAATTGTCACTACACTATTTACATATTTGTTCTCGACTCAGATTGAGCTTCATAGCTTACTCCCTTAGTTTAACATTTTTTAGGTAATCCACAAAAACTGGGCTTGGACTCAGCATTCGGAGGTCTCATTTGGGTTTTTATCTAAATAACGTTTCTTAAATTATGTAACTTTACATTCATTTGGGACTGTAATTATTTTTATATGAACCGTAGCATGGCGTTAATTTTGGGATATTTTAGAATTATCATGCATGGACATCATACAACTGAATTGTTTTTCTTTATATAACTAGTCACGATTAATTATAAATTTATGGATTTATTGATAAATTTAAAATGTCAAAATTTTCGCTACAAAACTATTTTTGAAACTCTGGACAATGATTTAACAATTAGAGAAGTTTGTAAAATTAATAAGCTACTTTTTAATCGAACTTTAAATAACTTGGAAAAAACTAAATTTTTATAGAATAAAGAGAAGCCCACTATCGATTTTTTTTGGATTATATAAGCAAATGATTTAGTATTTAAGTTATTGAGAATTGAACCATTGTCACTAGGCCATTTTGGTGGCCTTGTAACCTTCAAAATCCGGCCATAAGTTCTTGGTTGGGTTAGGGAGGTTACATCATTCGTTCGACTATACTATTTTTCTATGGGGTACTTACAATTCCGCGGTGTCTTTCAATTCCTTCTAGTTTGCAGAAATTATTAAACTTAGTTGAACAAAACTCAAGCATAGTATCCGTTCTGAATTACTTTATGGTCTTCTCTGTTTGTTTTTCCAAGAAAGCCTTCCACTTTTTGAATATCCCGAAGACTTCTTTCTTATGCTTAAGAAAATAAACCCAAACCTTCCTGGAGTGGTCATCGATAAAAGTTACAAGATATCTTCTACCTCCTTTAGAGACGACTAGAGCTGGACCCTATAAATCGAAATGAATATAATTGAGGGCCCTTTTACTCCTATGCACTATCGAATCGAAGCTAACTAGGGTCTACTTCCCATAAATGCAATGCTAATAGAAATCTAACTTTCCAACTCTGGTGCCTGTAAGAATACCTCATTTGCTTAAAACGGTCATATCTTTTTCACTCATATGACCGAGTCGTATGTGCCACAGTTGGATTGATTTAGAATTCGAAACTAGTGGATTTTATCACGTCGTTGTAGCGCTAGAGACTTCTTATTGAGACTTTGTCACGTCGTCATGACGTCCCGTGTCTCCTCGTCGAGATGTGGTGACGGGTTTACCTTTGCTTTTGTAATTGCTGCTAAACCTAACACTGTTGACCTTGCAGAACGTATAGGTTGTTGACTTTTTGTCCTATCATCAGTATAAATAAAGGTTCCACGAGATATCTTTGAGCTGTTTGACTTGATGATGACTTTGCAACCAATCGAGTTTAAGATTCCAAATTATATGAAATTTTTCTTTAAATCAAGCACATGATTAACATTTGACAGTGTTTGAATATTTATGTCGTGCATCTTAATTTGAATTCCTTTGACTTCTATTATCTTACGTGGAGAATTATTCCCTATCAGCACAACTCCACCTTTAACTGAACTGTAAATAGAGAACCAGTCCCTGTTGGGACACATGTGATAGGAGTACCCTGAATCAAAGATCCACTCAGATGTCGTAGGCACCAGTAAGAAATCATCACATCTATCTTCAGCTATATTAACATTGGCTACATCAGCTTTCTGCTTTCCTCTCTCATCATTTTTGGTGGCCCTTTTAATTTTATTTTAGAGTTTATAACATTCTGTTTTAATGTGACCCTTCTTTTTACGATAGTCATATTCCTTATCGTGATTCGTTGACTTAGATCTCGCCCTTGATATTCTCTAACTCGGATCTTTAGATTGTTGCCTTTCTCTAGCAACCAAAATCGAGGCTTACCCATTTGATTTGTTCTTCACACCTAACTCGTTGCCAAGCTTTTTGCAAGCAACTTTGTCATATAAAGGGCTTCCAATTTCCTCCACAAGGCTGTTGCCATTTCTTTGAAAGTACCTTATGTAATACATTGTTAGTGAGGCACAATTGAACTATTCATAGAGCATTCTCATCAAGCTCCTCCCACTCTGTCTTGTCTGCATCCACAGGCTTTTTTCCTATAATTACCTTTTTCAAACAGTTTTAAACCAAAATTTCCATCATTCGAACTTGCCACAAGATGAAATTTGTAATCCCATCGAACTTCTCGATATCATACCTCATTGCCATCTTTGAAGAAGTTGAATGCGGAAACTGAACCAAGCTCTATTACTAGTTTGTTGGGTCGAACATGAATTATGCAACGAACTTGAACAAAAAAAGAGAAAATCAAACATAAATATTCAACATAAAAAAACTCATCCGAAGAGGATAAAAAACCATAAATAAAGAAAATTTTGACTAAAATAGAAAAAACCGAAAAAGGGAGTACAATATGGAGAAACAAATAAACCCTGAACCCAAAATACAAAGGTTTCCCAAAATTTCCATAAACTCTATTAACTTTGTTGTTATTCTGAACTATCTAGGGTTGCTAAGAGGCCTATTTATAGGCTAAAATTCCTGTACAATTATGACTTATACATCCTTAGAATAATCAAAGTTTAACTAGGAGAGAAACTTGATTGTGTAGGGAACACGTCCCCACGTAGTAATGTGGCTATCTGCTCGTCTTGATGCCTGACTTCGTGTTGAGGTGTTTCTTCTGATCGGGATGTCGTGGTCGCATCGTCCTGACAATGCCTTTTCCTTGTCAGGACATCAACTCTGTTTCAGCCAAGAATGCAAGACACACTCTATAAGCTCTTTAACCCTCATATGGTCAATGTTCGTTGTTTCTTTGATAGTTTTCAGATTGATTGAAAATTTCTCAAGCAAAGACCTTAGCACTTTTCACATAAGCTTTGGATTTGTCTATTAATCTCCTAGTGAATACTAAAGAAGCCTGATTTGAAATATCACAACTTTGCATTGAATTTTTGCTAGGTCTCATTCTCCTATATCCTTAGAGTCTCGAACCTTGTAGTCAACATTTTAAGTTTTGATTGCTTCATTGTGTTTGTTCCTTTATGAATAGTTTTAAGAATTTCCCAAGCTTTTGTAACAATGGTTCATTTAGAAATTCACTTGAATTCTTAAGAGTCAACTCTATAGAAGATTGCATTAAAAGCCTTTTAATTACCACTGGTCAAATGTTCCTCCTCACTAGTCCATGTAACCTTAGGCTTAAGAGTCATTACACCAGATACATTAACTGGTTGTGGTTTCAAACTAGTTAAAATTGAGTGCTAATCATTTTCACCCATGGACTTTATGAAAGCCGTTCATCCTAGCCTTCCAATAGGCCTAATTTGAGCTATATAACTTAAAGGGTATGAAAACCTATAAACATTGACATAATTTGTTCCATCTAACATAAAGGATCTAGTAATTGATAAACCTTCCATCCCGACTACAAATCAATGTAAGATCTACACTTAGTATGTCAAGTGTTTAGCCTTGATGCATGAAAGTTTGTTGATTTTTGCCTGTCAAATATTCGTTTAGTTGCAATTCGATGAAGTTATTACTAATTATTAAAATTAAGATGGACATAAAAAATTGTTCACATAGTTCAAAAACTTGTTCTGTTTGTGAGGCCTTCCCTAAGTGGAATCCATTATAAACAAGTATAATTTAAGTTAAATTCACTCACCAAGTTGCAATTCCACTTCTATACTTCAAACTAGATCATTCCCCCTTTAATATTTACTTCAAACTAGATCATTCCCCCTTTAATATTTTCTCCTTAAAAACATAGATGTAAACTGATCAACACAATTTAATTTACTTACACTTTTTGCTCGCGCACGTGCACACTCATACACACAAAAAATGAAAAATTAATTCCTAATTGAACGAATAAAACACTCTTTCTCATATCTAATCTACATAAGCTGTCAATATATATACATATAATGCTTGTTGAATTACAACTAATATCAATCTCTAATTGCATAAAAATAACTTTAAAAAGTCTTCAATAAAATATATATTCAAAGAAAGCTTTTAGTCATCAAATTCCTTTAAAAGTCAAATCTCCTGTTTAAGGAAACTTGAAGACTATATCCAATCTTTATTTGACTTAATTTTTGCTCGTAAAATCTTCACTTATCAACTACTAAAATCCTTAAAAGATTAACAATTAAAGGTTCAAATAGATTTAGTCAAAATATGTCATTTAAGCATGACAATTTAAATGATCTATCCTATGTTCTTTTAAGTTGCAATTGACAATTATAACCAACACTAACAAAGATTTTTGACTTGTTTTAACTGTCAAAAAAATTCTTAGTTAAAACCTTTCACTTAAAGTTGCTTCAAATGTAATATCAGAGCTCGAATTATAAGAACCGAATTGAAAATCTTTTTGAATCAATACTCGAAAATAACATAGTCGAATGTGAATCTTTTGGCTTTGAAATCAAGTGGAACTTTTTGTGGAAAAGTGGGAACTTTTGGCTAAAATCTATAGAAAGTACATCGAAATGGGTTCTTTTTTATTAACAATCTGTTTCTTTCCAAAACACAATGTTTAAATCATTCGAATCTTGATTACGCAACATACTATAAATGTTTCATATACCGGTAGAAACATTGTCAAGATTTTTCCTCCTTCCTAAACTCATAATCTTTCTCAGTCAGGATATTTCAGACATTGGAAGTTCATTTTCCTGACATGTTTGAACCCGACATGAAACAAGCATGTTGAAAGTGAGCTCCGGTGAAGATGGTTATCTAAACAACTGGATTCATACTTGTGATTCATGTCAAGCAACCGCCTGCACACTTTACTGCCACACTGACTCCGCTTACCTCTGCCATGACTGTGATAAACGTATCCATGGTGACAATACTACCGCCTTGTCGCACCACCGTGTGTGGATTTGCGATGCCTGCGAGGCTGCTCCTGCTGCGGTCACTTGCAGTGCTGATGCAGCATCACTTTGCATCGAATGTGACATCCAAGTACACTCGGTTAACCCTTTGGCTAGCCGCCATACCAGGGTCCCTATACCTCCGATCGCAGGTCAAATATGTTCGTCCTCAAATGTTCAACAGGATGATCAGCTGCCAGGAACCATGTTCGACACCAAAAACGAAATCGCAGCCCTTACTATGGAGCTGAATCTAGAAATTGATGAAGACGAAACAGATTCTTGGTTATTGCTTGAGCCTGGAAACACTGACAACCAGACCATGAGTGGATTCACCTATGGTGAACAACTTGATGAGTACGTAGATGTTGTCGATACATGTACCAAGTCATTCGGCCCAGAACAGTCCTCTGATCAGCAGCAACTTGTGTGTGTGAATTGTCCAGAAGATAGTGGAAGTGATAGTGTTGTTCCTGTTCAAACTCCGAGATCTAAGAATCAACCACTACAAGAAGAGACACAACTGCAGAAACAGCAATTTCATAGTACTTACTTCAATTCAGAGCAGAGCGGATCAAAAGCTGCATTCACTAATTACCCTTCAAGCAGTCTAAGAGTAAGATCCTAGACATTCTAAATTAACTTTACATTTGCTTTTCCGATAACTTATGATTTGTCTGTTCTGTTCATAACTTTGAAACAAAAAGATCTATGCATATGTGTTTGATTCTTTGTTCCAATGGGAAATGAATTTTTAAGCTTTACTAACAGTTCATTAATTGTTATTGAAAATGTTGTTGTTGGGGGTGAAATACACTCAGGGAGCTCAGCTGCTTCAGGCTAATGGCATTTATCATATACATGTAAGTCCATTCCATTAATTCCGAAGCTCTCTGAAGCTTTCTCACTGGCCAAACACAGCAACAGAATTCAGGATAACGATGACTTTTCATTATTTTTTTCCTCAAAATTTACCGTTATTTCCCCGAATTATCAGCTCATCTTAAGCTTTTTAAACTTATTTGTTGCTTCATTTAGGTCCCCATGCCGATGATCGCTCCTGCTGGCATCCCAAATTCATTCACTGGATTTCCAACAACAACAACAACAACGACAACTGAAACCTTCCCAAATCCTTGGCTTCTAATACCATTGCAATTCACATCAATGAATAGGGAAGAAAAGGTTCTAAGATATAGAGAGAAGAGAAAATCAAGAAAGTTTGAGAAGAAAATAAGATATGCATCCAGGAAAGCTTATGCAGAGACTCGACCTCGTATCAAAGGCAAATTTGCAAGGAAAACAGATAAGGGGATTGAAGATGATCAGATGTTCTCAAAGGAAGATAATGGATATGGTGTTGTTCCATCATTATGAACGAGTACAATAAAATATGAGGCTAGGATTTTAAAAGAAAAACTTTTGATAATGGAGATTAAAGTTATTATCTTTCTTGTTTAGTTCCTGCATCAGTGTATTGCTTTCCATGTAGTTCAATGAATGAGGGAATAAGTCTCAAAGTGAGTTATCAAACATTAAAATGCTAATTTTTTTTAATTTTTATTTCGAAAGATGCTCCTTTCTTATTTGAGTTAAAAGTGAATAATATCTCACGCATTGAATGTGGAGTCCGGCCATGTGCCCGAATATATTTTCTTTATAGGTATGTACGGTCCCTATATAATTTCACTTCAGAGAGAATAAGCTTTAACCCCTTTTATGAATCAAATAAAGAAATATGTGAAAACGATGTTTGATAGATGATGATGTGATTAATCAAACTATATATAAATTTCCAGACTTATATCATTAGTTTAAAGAAAAATTTTGAGAATCCAGTCGTGATCTTTAAGAAAAAGTGATTGCACTTTTATACTTTTTTTTCTGAGATATATGGACGTGGAAGAAAATTGATAGAAAGTAAAGAAATTGGATAATTGGGAAAAAATATCATGGTTGGTATTAAAAAGTATGAAATGATTTGAGATGTATAGGAGGAAGTGTTCATTTTTTTACCCACTAGATACGTAATTTTTCATATTTTGGTGATTGTCAATTTATTGAACCATATCTATTGACTGAGCTGAAATTGTGGATTATATCTAGCCCATCAATGAAGATCATACCACTTGGATAAATATATTTGGAAAATCAAATCGATCGAATCAAGTCTATCTAATCCCTTAAATCAAGAAAGTTGGATCAAATTAGAATGTTTAAGTCTTAGCCGCCAATCGTTCTTGTTTACCTTGTTTGTTAATATTATATTGTATTTAGCTTGATTAGGTATTGTTTAATAGGGATTGTGAGATCTTTATTATGTTAGTAAGTCTCAAAAACTTTATATAATTGAGAGACTTCTATAGGTTTATGGAATGATAAATGAGAGCACTTAATTTATGCATGTGAGGATCATTATTTTTGAGAGTGCATTTGATTATAAGACCTAAGTGTTGTGGTTTTATAAACAAAGTTCTCAGGGAAGTATTTAGTAGTGAGAGTTCTAGTTTTTAAAGGTTCAAAAGTGAGAAAGTTTTCACTGGTGTGTGATAGATTTAGGTTCACTTGTTGTAAGTGTTTGACGGTAGTTTATATTTCTTACTGAGCTAGGATTCGCAGATGTAAGGAAACCAAACTACGTAAACAATCTTATTGTCCCTTGTTTTTGTTTTATGTTTCGAAGTGCTTGGAGAAATGTTGTCTTCCCAGTCACTTCTATCAGTACTTAGCTTGTTACTTAGCAACTACTTCAAGCCAACAATCGGTATCAAAGCCTCCCACTTAACATAACTAGTAGAGATTTCTGGTGTTGTTGTTCACAAGCTATGGAAGGATCATCAACCTCTCGAACCCTATGTTGGTGACTGGCCATTACCCTTATTGTAAGGCTTGTATTAAAGCCTATATCGAATCCATTGGTGAAAAAGCTTGGTATTTAATTCTTACTAGATTGGAGCCACCAATGATGGAGAATGAAAAAGGAAGAGTTCCTAAACCTACGGGTTAATGGACAATTGAAGAAGAATGCTCGACCAATTCCAACTTTAAAGCATTGTTTGCAATGTTCTATGGAATTGATATGCAAGAATTTAAGAGACTAGAAAAATGTAGTGTTGCTGAAATATCGTGAGATATACTTCAGACTACACATGAAGGAACAACCACTTTCAAATAGTTAAAGATGTAAATGTTGACTTCCAAACTCGAGAACCCAAAGATGCAAGAATTTGAAACTATTGGTGAGTTCTATTCAAAAATTTGTGATTTTTTAAACCAAGCCTTTGCTATGGGTGAAATGTAATGCTCCGATACCCGACCCATCATCAGGTTCAAGCTACAAGGTGCCACTTTTGTTGTCGGAGAAACTAGAATCCAATGTCATTATACGTATAAATACAAGTAAACCATATATAATAAACATTTCATTATCCTTTCCGAGTCTTATATGAACATAAGAAAGCTCTTTTACTAACCTAGGGTCGAAATGGTTTAAATTATAAATAGTACAAAGTTTCAAGTTGACTTTACAACTTCAGGGGTTTTCTCTTCGCAACATGACTCTTTGATTTCATCGTGACCTCGAGGCTACATCGTCGAAAATTGAGCCTTAAACTAATTCTCACCGTGGCATTAGAGGCATGTCGCCGCGACGTGGTCCTTGTTGTTCAACAACTTCAATTTGGTAGCTAAATAAATCTTACCAAAATTTCATCATTCAAATAAACACTAGTCTTGGATCTCCAATTTTAGCCATTTACCATAAAAGCAAGCTTAATATACAATGTTCAACCATTAACACATTGATTTATAAACCTAAACACTAATCAATTCATATGATCATCACATATACATTTACAACTTAACCATTTGTGACATTAAACAAAATGACCCTAAGTATATGACATAAAACCAAAATGAAACACACTATACACAATTTTTTGAGTAAAAAATGATAGTCTATCTGTTGACTTCAAGTCCTAGGGCTTTAAGGAATAATTGAACCTGCGCATGGAGAAAACAAACAACATGCTAAGCAATAAAGCTTGGTGGTACTTTCATGATTCAAGATATTATATATTAGTATAAATATCATGACACAAAGCATGTGAACTCAAAATGAAACTTGCATATGTTCATATATATACATGAAAATGTGCATATCCCATTAGGTAGCCCAATTTACTTAACATTTCAACATTATCATCAATTCTATACTTTTTCTACTCACTTTTCAATTACATACATATCAAAGGCATTACTTAAATCAATTCATCATGATCTATTCATTTACTTACCTTATTATTACCTTTCAATCCGTTTCTAGAGTCTATTGAGTCATTCACATTTGTTTCAACCCATATTGCTCGATTTCACTTGTTTTGCATGATAACATAGTACTTCTCATTTCAAACTCATATATGAACATATTCAAAATCTCAAGCATTATATTAATTCATTTCTGTATAAGTTATCAAACTTATTATTAATGACCCCTATTTACCTATCTCAGACTCGGATGGATACACGGATTGTCTAACCAACACATCAAACTTGCATTGAAGTGCAACAGAAAAATCAAGTAAGGGAAACTGGTACGTAAAGTGAATATTGGCACAAGAAGCGCATTTTGGAGCACAAAACGCATACTAGCACACGTAGTGCATCATGGCGCATAAGCTCATAAACCTGTACAATCCAATCCTATTATTTGTCAACTATATCCGACTTAGTTAGACTAGTTAATAGGGTATTAATGTTCAATTCACATTACATTATTTACAATTCATCATCAATATATCATGTAACATAGCATATTTCAGCTTAATTGCTTATCAATTATGATATGCCAATTAAATCATACTATCTATTCTATTCAATTTAGTCCCTATTTCGACATTCAATCTCAACCATAGCAATTCAATTGAAATATTTCATATTATCACAATAGACTCATCCCAATGACTCATCAATCAATAAGCATGCATACACAATCAAATATTTTTATCTCGAATCATTAAAGTACAAACTGAGGTTCTGCGTGTCACTAGTCGATGTTATTTGCTTTTCTTTTCCCTCTTAGCTATTCGGTGTTGTTGTTAGCTATGAATAATCAGAAAACATATCATATAATCAATTTCCAACCAAATCAGAATCAAATAAAAAGTTATCAAAATTTTGTAATTTATTCAATTTAGTCCTTAAAAGAGTCCTTAAAAGCAAGACAAGCATAACTTTTAATTTAGGGCAACAGATTAGAATTTAATTTCACCATGACTTATTTGGGGCCTTCTATTTTCTATCTCTACCAACAGTTCATGATAGTTTTGCATTTTATTCAATTTGGCACCTAATGTCGAGACCATTTTTAAATCGACTTTTGGAAAATGGGAATCGACTTTAAAAAAACGAAAATGGGAGTCGCCACCAATCTTTTTAGGTGTGATTGGATCACCTTATAAATGTTTTGTTTTAAAACATTAATTTTGGTCTATGAAAATCGAGAAAATGGATTCGGGAGTCGGTTACGTACGAGGAAGGGTTAGCACCCTCGTAACGCCCAAAATTGGTACCTAATTGATTATCAAGTGTCTTTAATGTCGGAAATTTAAAAATTTTAAGATGCAATCCTTTTTTAATATTTTTAATTTTGAAAATTAAGGTTCACTTGTATTAAATAAATCAACATATTATATCCAATAAGTTAGGACATAATCTTTTTAAGATATCTGACACTAAGTTAGCCTTGTTAGAAATCCCTATCTCGAAACAATGAAACGCCATATCCAGTAAGTTAGGACACAACGTCTTGAAATTCCGAGACAGTTGCTTGCACTTAGAAACCCTTAAAAACTTAGAAGGGTGCTTGACTATTCAAACTCAACGAGAAAAGTTGCAACCCAATAAGTTAGAGCACTACTTTTCTCGAAATTTCCAAACACCAAGTATTGCCTTTATTTTTGAAAACTTTAAAGTCTCGTTTTTTAGATCAATGCATGAAGGAGCATATTAACATAACATACGGGATAACATGTTGTAGTAATAGGTAAATAAAAGTACAATAGCATAAATATCAGACATTAACTAACATATACATATAAGAAACATGACAAATTTTAAATAAGTAAAATATACATAAACAGGATATATATTTAAGAAGAATAGTTAAAAACACATAAACATGTAATTCATCGTATATTTAAACATGTTGATAATGAAAATGATGCATGATATATATATAAAAAAATAACATAAAAATAATAATATGTCAAGCACTCAACATTTAATAAAATTATGAGACCAACATCTAATGTATTGACATAATATAAAGAAAGGTTCAATATACATATTAAAATATAAAATAAAGTGAGTAATTATTGATAAAAAAAATACCTACAATATAAATTAAAAAATGTTTAAAATAAGTTATATATAATAATATAATATGAATAAAATATAAGGAAATATAATATAAAATAATAAAAATATAATAAGTAATTTGCATATAAAATATAGTAAAATAAATAGTATAAAAAAACAAAATAAATAATATATAAAAATATAAGAAAGATAGATATTATAAGGATAAATAATAAAATATAGTATGTAATAAAAAGTTCATAAATAATTGGTATACGTATATTATAAAATAAATAGGATATGAGTAATTTTCATAAGAATATTGTAAAATAAATAATATACATATATAAAATATATAAATAAAGAAAAGGTGTAATATATATAAATGGAATATGAATACTATTATAAATAAGGATAATATATACTATTATTTATTAATAATTTTTTTGAAATTTATTTGCCATTTACAAATTTAGTAAATAGTAATACAATTTTATAAAAATATATAAAGAAATATATAAAAAAATATATAGTATAATATAATTTATAGATAAAATATGTGATAAAATAATGTATTGGATAATAACAATATATAACTAATATTAATAAAAATATATAAAGTATTTAAAGTAAATTAAAATATAAAAAGGATTAAAATTGAATTTAATTAGAAAATCTAAGGTTAGTCTGCAAAATAGTAAAAATTCTGGTCCTGGTTCCAAATGCGCGTTAAATTCGGAGGACTCACTGGGCAATTAGCCGTAATCCTAAAAAAACGACGTCGTTTCCCAGAATAAATTCTACTGGCCATTGGGACTAAATTGAATTAAATGTAAGAAGTTAAGGCCAATTTGAATAAACATAAAATGAGATTGTAAATATTAAAAAGGAGGAAGGATCAACTTGGCAATTTACCCAATTCACAAAAACACGCGGATCCTCCCCAGGTAATCGGGTTAACACGCGGATCCTCTCTATTGAAACGATGTCGTTTTAGTGCTTATCAAGATAAGCCAAAACGACACCGTTTTCGTCGGACTATAAATGTTAAAATCTTAACCCAAAATTCATTTTAGTACCCCATTTAAAAAAAAAACTTGAAAATTCTCTGAAAAGGAGAGAAGGAGTAGTTCGGCCTTCGGTCTCCGACTACAGTGCAGTGCCTGCACACGCACCTCACACGCCGTCGTACGCGGTGGTTTGAGGGTTTAAAAACCTTCGTTCTTCCACAGGTAACTCTTTTTCTTTTGAATGTTACTAGTTTTTAAAAAAAAACAGTTTGTATATTCGTCTAAGAAAAGAGAAAAGAAACGAAATATGAGATAAAAAAAATCACATTCGTTTCTTGTGAAATATCTCTGATTTATTATTGCAAAATATTTGATGTACAATATCTTTGTGGTATTTTTTCTCTCTGTATGTGTGTATCGTATCCTTTTTTACAGATTCTCAAAAAGGCTTTATAGCCTTAAACTGACATATTTTAGGAAAGGAATCACAAGATTTCTTTCCATATCCTATTCTAATCTGCCTACTAATTTCTTTCCTTTTTCGCAGGAAAATCGCGAAGATCATGGTCGTAAACTCATCGGCGTTGATGGAGGCATGAAATCTGGTGGTGAGGAGCCCTGGGTATGCTGAGAAGTCCCGATTGGTAGCTGAGGAGTCGTCTGGGCTGTGCTGAGAAAGTACATTAATGGCCTCGATTTGGGGAGCTGAACAGACGCTCTCCGAGGCTTCCAGAAGATGTTGCGGCGCTAGGAGAAAGAGAGCTAGGGTTTCTAACCCTATCTGAAAGTCATTTGGGCCCCTGCTGTTTGGGCCTTCAGGTTTATTGGTATTAAGTGGGTCTGTTTGGGTCTATTGTAATGGGTCTAGTTTAAGTTTGGGCTACGGGTGTATTTGGGTACACGGGTGGTGGGCTAGTTGGGTTTTAATTTTTGGGCTGTAAAAGGACTTTAAAATAACTGGACTTTATTATTTATTATTTATTATTTTAGTTTAAGGCCCAGACGAATTTGGGCTATTACAGCTGCGCCGCTTTGCTTATTTGCCTGGCCTTATCGGTTCATGGTCCTCAAGACTGTCATGTTGATATCTTCAATCTGCTCTCCGTCAAACAAAAATGCCAAATCTGCTTCTTCGATTTGTTTTCTAACAATACAGAAATGCCAAATCATCTTAGGTCTGCTTCAGCCAAATTAGTTATGTCTTCGATTTGTTCCTTGTAAGCACAAGGATGCCAAACCATCTTGGATCTTGCTTCAGTGTAAACATCTGAAGGCCAGATCTGTTATGTGTCTGCTCTCCGTCAAACATGGAGACGCCAAACTTCTATTTGTTCTTTGACAATACAGAGATGCCAAATCATCTTAGATTTGCTTCATCGTAAGCACGTGAAAGCCAATTCAGCTATGTCTTCGATTTGTTCCTTGTAAGCACAAGGATGCCAAATCATCTTGGATCTTGCTTCAGTATAAACATCTGAAGGCTAGATCTACTATGTGTCTGTTCTCCGTCGAATATGGAGACGCCAAACTTCGATTTGCTCTCTTACAATACAGAGATGCCAAATCATCTTAGATTTGCTTCATCGTAAGCACATGAAAGCCAAATCAGCTATGTCTTCGATTTATTCCTTGTAAGCACAAGGATGCCAAATCATCTTGGATCTTGCTTCAGTATAAACATCTGAAGGCCAGATCTGCTATGTGTCTGCTTTCCGTCGAATATGGAGATGCTAAACTTCAATTTGTTCTCTAACAATACAGAGATGTCAAATCATCTTAGATTTGCTTCATCGTAAACATGTGAAAGCCAAATCAGCTATGATTTCGATTTGTTCCTTGTAAACACAAGGATGCCAAATCATCTTGGATCTGCTTCAGTCTAAACATCTGAAGGCCAGATCTGCTATGTGTCTGCTCTCCGTCGAATATGGAGACGCCAAACTTCGATTTGTTCTCTGACAATACAGAGATGCCAAATCATCTTAGATTTGCTTCATCGTAAGCACGTGAAAGCCAAATCAACTATAATTTCGATTTGTTCCTTATAAGCACAAGGATGCCAAATCATCTTGGATCTTGCTTCAGCTAGATCTGCTATGCTGCGGCCTATTATCCTACTGCTTAGGGTATTAAGGCGCGTCGTTTTTGATAACCTGTAGAATGATTATGCCTGAGGATTAGGATGCCATGATCGAAGTGAGTCAAATGTTCCTAATTAAACATGTTATGATGCAAAATGTTGTAAACATGACCCCTATCCTAGACGTCACCACCCGTTCCTTCATTTGTCTTTTCTTTTCTTAAAGTATTATTCTTGCTCAGCCTGTAGGCCTGTACCCTTCCTCCAATGCTACGATCCACTGAGGATGTCTGTAAGATAATCTTTCCTTAGAATTGAATCGTTGGTTTTGTCCATTTTCCTTTTGGAATGGAAGAAAGAAATTCCTCGAGTTCCTTCATCCCTTACTTATGTGAATTTCTTGAACAACTGTCATGTTTTAGTTTCTTGTATTATCAAGAAATTCCAGAGTAATGTGCAAAACTTTGTTTGTGAACATATTTAGTTCATCTATTATTATTTCAATGTAACATACTTAAAGAATAATGGAAGATAAATAAAACTCTAAGAATAATTGGATTTGAATGAATTATCAAAAAAGATACAAAGGAAATTAATCTGAAAGCCTATCTTTGAGAAGAGAGAGAAAAAAATCTAAAGATAGCAAACAGGCCAAAATTTAGATGCTCTAGATATCGCCGCTTGAGCGCTTATACAACAATTTCATGAAGGCATGTGTTTAGAAGATTCAAAGTACTCTGTCGATGTGACAGCCCAAAATTGACCCTAGTCGGGAAGTGGTTTCGGGACCGCTAAACCGAGTCACCGAAAGGTTTGAATGTGATGTTTATTATCTAGAATATGTAATCATCAATGTGTGAAAATTTCAAGCTTCGATTTAGTCGATTGCATGTGAATTTAGTCAATAGGACTTATATGAGAAAATTTTAAAATGTGATAGGTCAATGCATGAGGACCTATTAGTGCATGTGGAAGAAAAAGGGGACTTGCATGTCAAATTCCCCCTCCCTAATATGTAGTGGCCGGCCATGCTATGGGTGGAAACATGTCACCAACATGTTGTGTTAGTGATGTATGGTAAGGAAAATAAAATATTAAGCATGATAATTAAAATAAGTTAAAGAAAGGAATTAAACAATGAAAAGGAAGGGTGATGAAAAAAAAATGGTCTCATCCATACCCCCCCTTGTTGCCGTGAGTTGAGGAAAGAAAACAAAAAAAAAAAATGTGTGTTCATTCTTGAACACCTTTGGCCGAATAGAGGAAAGAAAGGAAGGGGAAGAGCTTGAGAAAATCGGCTATGGTGGTTTGCTAGACTAAGGTATGTTTGATGTTGTTCTTGAGATGCATGCATGTTTTAGTAGTTGACTTGAGTTCTAAAAACCCATGGTTCAATTTTGTGGATTGATGATGATTTTGTGTTTTGCCATTGATGAGTGCTTGAGCTTTTTGATAGTTGTTGATGAAAAGTGAAAGATATGTTAAAGATTAATATGTTTTGTGTTGAAGTTTTTGGTGATTTTGAGTAGTTAGAGCTAAATTACAAAAACAAATTTTTGAAGGACTCAAAGGTGAAATAAATGAGATGTATGGACTTATATGGGCACTAGGAAGATTCGGCCCTTAAGGAGTGTGACCAAACTTTGTGTGTTTTGTGTTTTGTGGAATAAAGACTAAATTGTGAAAGTGCGAAATATTAGGGGTAAAAATGTAATTTACCCATTTATGCGTTATTAGACTAAATTGAATGAAAATATGTTAAATTAAGGCTTGGCAAGCTAGCTATTAAGGTGAAATGCTAATGTTAGTATTTGATTCGGTAATCATCTGTTTGGGGACAGCAGCAGTAAGGTGATTTTGGAAAATCGCCATAATTTGTAGGAGTTGAATTAGAAGCTGAGTGAATTATGCCATTAAAGCTTGAAGAGTCTATTTTCTTACAAAAGAAACTATGAAAACAAAAGAGTTACCGATCTTGAGATATTTGAAGTATTGTGGGGCTGAGTCAAAATGACTACTAGATTCCCTGTTCTGTTTTTAGAAAATCATTATAAATTGTACAAAAATGATTATAAGATAAAATTTATATACTTAGACTCCTTAATGAGTCTAGTTTCAAATGAGATCAAATACAACACATTTTGAATTCTGTAAAATGAGAAATTTGATTCGTAGTGAAGAGTGGTCAGAATAGTCAAACAGTGAAACAGGGGAAACTTTAAGAAAAATCTGGTATTGATTGGCCAAGCCAAAAATTCTGAAAATTTTATGGATGGAAGATATACGAGTCTATATTCAGGAAAAATTAACAGCTAGTGATTTGGAGTTTTGTAGCTCCAGTTATAAACAATTTAGCGACTACTGCTCAGGAAAACAGCTCGTAGTGAATATGTGATTTTGTTGTAAACATTAATGAAAATTTGCCAATGAGTTATTTATTGACTATTATAAAGCTTACTATAATCTATGTGTGTGAAAGTCAAATCAATATATATATTATTCTGAAAGTAATACTTGAATAGTCGATTAATGACTATTTTAAATTATTGATTTGGCTCAAGGAGTTAAAGGAGGTGAATCGAGTAAAGGCAAAGAAAAGGTTATCGAGTAGTCGAGTTGGAACCGTCTTACCCAACACGAGGTAAGTCATTAAGCATGTAGTTGGTATTATTTCAAATGGTCATAATGTGTATGTATTGATGCGAATGGAATGAATAAATATACATATATATATGTGCATGTACGTATGTGATGATGAAATCGTTGAATGAAAGAAAAGAGGTAAGATGTACTGAGTTGTTGATCTCGGCACTAAACGTGCGGGATAACCATTTATGACCATGAGATTGGCGCTAAGTGCGCGGGATTAAATTGTACAGCACTAAGTGTGCGATTTGACTATGTTGCACTAAGTGTGCGAAATGAATATGATGCACTAAGTGTGCGAATTGACCATGCGGCACTAAGTGTGCGAGTTTGACTATGTAGCACTAAGTGTGCGATTTGATTACGTAGCACTAAGTGTGCGAGTTGATTATATAGCACTGAGTGTGCGGACTCAATATACATTCGTGAATCATTATGGACACTATGTGTGCGACACTATTGAGTCGATCGCGGACAGCGGATCGGGTAAGTGTCTTGAGTACATGGCTAATAGGTGCTATGCTTATACTTGGTGTTGAGCTCGGTAAGTTTGAACCTATGTGACAAATATACTTGAAGTCACGTACATAAAATTTATCGTAGGATGGGTGAAAGGCCGTTTAGTCGTTTGATTGTAACGAAAATAAATTGATTTATGAAAATGCTTCAATGTCCTATTGATGAGTATATGGAATGTGAATGCATGAATTGATATGAAATTGAATTGATAGGTTGGAGGAACTATGGTATGGTTCGGAATGGATGGAGTAATTAGCCTCGTTCCATTTTGTTTTCTCTTGTGATAATGTTATTGATGGATGGTAGTGCATAGCTTATGACTTACTGAGTTATAAACTCACTCGGTGTTTCCTTGTCACCCATTATAGGTTGCTTGGACTCATCTATTTTTGCGTGGTCGGGCCGTCATCGAAGTCATCACACCGGATAGCAAGTTTTGGTACTTTCTTCTTAGTTGGCTTAGAAGAACATTTTGGCATGTATAAGCTAGTACGTTGTGTTTGAATTATGGCATGTAAACTTTAAGCCATGCGAAAATGGCATGAATGTTCGATTGAGTTGGATCAAGGGTAGGCATGAAATGGACCTAGTTACTTTCGTAACAGATGCTGGCAGCAGCAGTGTTATGAGATTGAAAAATCACAAAAAAATAGTAGGAGTGGAATTAATTGATGAATAAATTATGTAATCGAAGCTCGATGAGTCTGCTTTCATGAGGAAGTAACGAAAAGATCATATGGGCAGTATATTAAGAGATAATCAGATTTTTGTGGGACAGGGCCAGAACGGTTTCTGGATTCCCTGGTCTGACTTTGGAAATTCATTATAAATTAACCAGAGATAATTAGGGGTCGTACCATATATTTACAGATTCCTCTCTGAGTCTAGTTTTCATAGAAACAAACGGCATCAGTATTGAAGCCCCGTGCAGGGAGATATTCAAGTTGTAATGGGCAAAGGTCAGTGTAGTCGACCCCTGCAACTTGGGGAACTTTGACTAATAAACTGTACTAATTGGCCCAACCAAAAATTCTAGAAAAAAATACATAGATGGACACATGAGTCTAGTTTCTGGGAAAAATTACGAAACTGATTTTCGAGTTACGAAACTCAAGATATGATTTTTAAAACGACTAGTACACAGGTTGGGCAGTGTCTGGAAAATAAATTTTGTAAGGGGTTAAAGCCAGTTAACACCTCGTGTTCGACTCCGGTGTCGGTTTCGGGTTCGGGGTGTTACAGTCGATGCCCCAGTATGCAACGTTCTTCGTTCTTTGTTGAGCAAGATTATTGGATGCTTTAAAATTTGAGTCGCCCTTTCGGGTTTTCAACTCAAAACCCTTTTGGTCACAAGGCGCCCTTTGCGGGTTTTCACCTTGGCGTCTCCATTTTATTTATTTATTTATTTTTTTATCGAAATCTCAAAGCGCCCTTTGCGGGTTTTCACCTTGGATTCTCTTCTCCTTTAGACAAAGTATTTTTTAACTGAGTCTGAGTTCACTGGGTTGGGTAAACTTTTCCCATCCATTTCCATTAAGATCAATCACCGCCAGAGAAAGCTTTCTTCACGACATACGGCCCCTCCCAATTCCGCATCCATTTCCCCCTAAAGTCCTTTTGAATAGGAATGATATTTTTCAGTACAAGGTCTCCCTCGTGGAACTCTCTTGGTCGAACTTTCTTGTCATAAGCTCGCATCATTCGCTTCTGATACATCTGACCATGTCGAACGGCTCTTAGCCTCTTTTCCTCAATCAAGTTCAACTGGTCATATCGGGATTGAACCCATTCAGCTTCATCTAACCTTATCTTTGTCAAAATTCGAAGAGAAGGTATTTCTACTTCAATAGGTAACACTGCTTCCATCCCATAAAATAACGAGAATGGGGTTGCCCCAATAGAGGTTTTGACAGATGTTCGATAGGCCAGGAGTGCAAACGGTAACTTCTCATGCCAATCTCTATAGGTCTCAGTCACCTTTCCTACTATTTTTTTAATGTTCTTGTTGGTGGCTTCCACTGCCCCATTCATTTTTGGGTGATAGGGAGAAGAATTGTGATGCTTGATCTTGAAATGGTCGCAAACCTTTGCTATCGTTTTGTTGTTCAAGTTCAATGCATTGTCGGATATAATCTTCTCAGGCTTTCCATACCGACAAATGATCTCCTTCTTCAAGAATTGTCTCACAGCTGACTTAGTAACATTCACATAAGAAGCGGCCTCTACCCATTTTGTAAAGTAGTCAATTACCACGAAGATAAATCGATGTCCATTCGACGCTTTCGGTGATATTGGTCCAATGGCATCTATGCCCCACATGGAGAAAGGCCATGAAGAAGTCATAACATGCAAAGGAGAAGGTGGTATGTGAATTTTGTCCCCATAAATCTGACACTTATGGCATTTCTTGGTATAGTTGATACAGTCCCCTTCCATAGTGGCCCAATAATAGCCAAACCTCATGATTTGCCTTGCCATCGTGAACCCATTTGCATGCGTCCCACATACACCTTCATGAACTTCTTCTAAAATTAGCTTAGCTTCCACAGCATCGACGCATCTCAAAAGTACTTGGTCTTTCCTTCTCTTGTACAGGATATCTCCGTCCAAGACATAGTCGCAAGCTAACCTTCTCAAAGTTCGTTTGTCATTTTCATTGGCCTGTTCAGGGTATTTATGATCTCTCACATATTGTAATATATCCTGATACCAAGGTTTATCATCATTTTCTTCCTTTTCAATGTTACAACAATGAGCTGGAGCCTCATAGACACTCATTTGAATTGGTTTCATCTCTTCCTCTTTATTCGCCTTAATCATTGAGGCCAGGGTTGCTAAAGCATCTGCCATCTGATTTTCATCTTGTGGGAGATAATTGAAGGTCATGTCATCGAACTCCTTAAGTAACCCCAAAACTATCTTTCGATAATTAATCAATTTAGGGTCCCTTGTCTTCCATTAACCTCTAAGCTGATAAATTACCAATGCAGAATCTCCATATCCTTTTAGGGTTTTTATACCTCGCTCTATAGCTGCTTGAAGTCCCATTATGCATGCTTCATACTCAGCCATATTATTCGTGTAATCAAAGTCCAACTTGCATGTAAACGGGTAATGATCGCCATCGGGGATACCAAGACTACCCCAATTTTATTTCTGACTGCATTAGAAGCCCCATCAAAATTTATCTTCCAAGGAGAATCTTTGGTTGTTGCTATACACATTAACTCCTCATTTGGAAAATCAAGGTTCAATGACTCATAATCCTCTGGAGCCCTACTGGCCAAGAAGTCTACTACCGCACTTCCTTTTATAGCCTTCTGACATATGTAGACTATATCAAACTCTGAAAGCAGAATTTGCCACCTCGCCATTCTCCCATTCAAAGCTGTTGACTCCATCATATACTTCAAAGGATCAAGTTTCGAAATAAGCCAAGTAGTATGATATAGCATGTACTGTCTTAACCTTCGAGTCGTCCAGATTAAAGCACAACACAATTTCTCAATTGGCGAATATCTCATCTCACACTCTGTAAATTTCTTACTGAGGTAGTATATCGCCTTCTCCTTTCTTCCTGACTCGTCATGTTGACCAAGCACACATCCCATGGAATTGTTGAATACTGACAAGTATAGTATTAGCGGTCTATCTAGACTGAGCGGAGATAACACTGGAGCATTTAACAAGTGATGTTTGACCTTTTCAAAAGCATTCTGGCATTCCTTATCCCAAGTACCTTGATTGTGCTTTCTAAGTAGGCGAAAAATGGGATCACACTTCTCAGTTAATTGTGAAATAAACCGAGCGATGTAATTCAGTCTTCCTAGAAATCCTCGAACTTCCTTCTGAGTTTGTGGTAGAGGTAATTCTTGTATGGCTTTGACCTTGTCTGAGTCAACTTCAATTCCCTTTTCACTGACTACGAAGCCTAATAACTTTTTCGATCTAACTCCAAAGGTACACTTTGCTATATTGAGCTTCAACTGAAACTTTCTCAATCTCAAAAATAATCTTCTTAAGATCTCAATGTGCACTTTTTTTGTTTGCGACTTGGCAATCATATCATCAACATACACCTGAATATCCTTATGCATCATGTCGTGAAACAGGTTCACCATGGCCCGTTTGTATGTTGCCCCTGCATTCTTCAACCCAAATGGCATCACTTTGCAGCAAAAGGTACCCCACAAGGTTATGAAGGTAGTTTTATCCACGTCCTCTAGATGCATCTTTATCTGATTGTACCCCGAGAAACCATCCATGAAAGAGAACAACGAATATCCTACCGTGTTGCCTACTAAAGTGTCGATGTGTGGCAAAGGAAAATTGTCCTTTAGGCTAGCTTTGTTCAGATCTCTATAATCAACGTACATCCGTACCTTCCCATCCTTCTTAGGAACAGGCACAATATTAGCTACTCATTCCGAGTACTTTACTTCTTGTAAGAAACCCGCATCGAATTGCTTCTTAACTTCGTCCTTTATTTTCAGAACAATATCTGGCCTCATTCTCCGCAACTTTTGTTGGACTGGTTTGCAATCCTGTCTTATCAGAAGACGATGTACTACAATGTCGGTACTCAATCCGAGCATATCTTGATATGACCATGCAAAGATATCCTTGAACTCCCGAAGCAATTCAACCAGACTATGCCTTGTGTCCTCGGTGATCAGTGTTCCAATTTTCAACTCCTTCCCTTCCTCTAGGGCTACATTTTCTATTGCCTCTTTCTCATATGGCATAATTCATTTTTCCTCCTGTTTTACCATTCTTAATAGATCAGGAGACACATCACAATCTTGAACATCTTCAAAATCCTGAGATTCCTCTAAACACATGTCTTGCTTGCAAGAGAAATCAGGAGTTGTGGTATCAGTGCTCATATTATTGATATATAGGGACCTGTGGGGGTATGAAATAATATACAAAGAATGAATGAATCTAAGAATGATTGTTTATGTGCTATGAATGAAAGAATGACGATTGCAAAAGTTTAACAAAATATTGATTGATAAAAAGAAACAATATTCGTCCAAATTGATAATAAAGTTATGTTTTATTAAAATAATAATAAATGATCATAAGCCTTTTTCACAAACGTAATCTTACTACTCCTAGGCCCTAAAGTAACAGACATGTTTTGAGAATTACTCTGAAAAATTCCTAAAGACTACAGGAAGGTCCTCCGCAATCCAATTATTCAGAGAGCTCCCCGGTTCGTAAGGGCGAATGCCCTCGAGGCTTCTTGGCTCCAATCCCTCATTGTGTACAGCATTAATCTGGTGACTTTCTTCTACCAGTAACCCTCCTGACTTAAAGGATTTGGATATAAATGGGAATATCATCGGTTCCCACTCCACTTCTCTTTCGTTCAAACGCGCCTTTCTTCTCGCTTGGCGCTTCTCAATCTCTTGCCTCCGGTGCTTATGGTCTGGCTTGAAGCCCAAACCAAAGCGATCTTTCTTCTCAATCAGTTTTGGGATTTGAACCCCTCCTTGTAACTGTCTTCCTAGTCATTTTCCTGGCAATGCTCCTTTCCCCATCATCATTTGCAGGGCCATCCTTGTGGCTCTAGACATTTTGGGTACCGGCACCTCACTTCCTTCCAAAATGAAGGTTGCATTGATGATTTCTAAAGAGCGGAAAGAACACTCAATAGCCTCTTCATTCGCCTCGACATAAGGGGCCTTGCTAGTGACTGCTGCTATAATATCTTCCTCTGCATTGATGGTTATTAACCGTCCATCTGTCACTAACTTCAATTTTTGGTGCAATGAGGAGGGCACCACTCCTGCCGAGTGTATCCATGGTCTCCCCAATAAACAATTATAGGAGGGCTTGATATCCATCACCAAGAAATCAACTTCATATGTATTTGGCCCAATTTCCAAAGGGATGTCAATTCGTCCCTTCACTTTTCTTTTGGTTCCATCGAAGGCTCTTACCACATTGTGACATGTTTTCATATGCGAACTGTCAATGGGTAATCTGTTCAATGTAGATAATGGAAGGACAATCAAAGCCAACCCGTTATCAACGAGTACACTTGGAAGTGTGTATCCTTTGCACCGAGTAGTGATGTGTAAGGCCTTAGCTGACCCTATGCCCCCAGGTGGAATTTCATCATCATTGAAGTAGATGAAATTGTCAGCACTGATGTTATTCACCAACCGATCCAACTTGTTAATGGATATGTCGTGGGTGACATATGTTTCATTAAGTACCTTTAACAATGCATCCCGATGCACCTCAGAACTCAGAAGTAGGGCTAATACTGATATACGCATTGGCTGCCTACGCAACTGCTCGACCACACTATATTCGCTATGCTTCAGGAACTTTAGAAACTCTTTAGCCTCCTCCTCCTTTACCGGCTCCTTGACAGGTACTTCAACCTCTTTCTTTTTCTTAATGTCAACATCCTTCGTTTTCGTGGGCTCCACTCTGATGCCCCCTTCATCATAATGCTTCCCACTTCGTGTATGGGAACCTTCATTTTGCACGTCCCTAGACGCACTGGCTATACTCTCCCCCTCAGGTACTGTTACATTGCAGTCATAGCTCCATAGTACCCTCCTGTCATCCTTGTAAGGGAAAGGAGTGGGCTTATGGATGACGACCTTGGGTGTGACAGCCCTAAAGTGACCCTAGTCGGGAAGTGGTTTTGGGGCCACAAAACCGAGTCATAAAAATAATTAGCTGTCATATTTGATGCTTATTATATGTATATATGCATGTGTGAAAATTTCATGTTTGAATTTTGTCAATTGTAAGTGAATTTTATCAAATAGGACTTATGTGAGAAAATTTAGAAATGTGCTAGGCAAATGTGAAATGGCCTATTAATGCATGTTGTGAAAATGATGGGTTTGCATGTCAATTTACCCAAATTTAAGCTTAGTGGCCGGCCATGCTATGAGTGGAAACATGTCACAAACATGTTATGTTAGTGATGTATGTTAGGAAAAATAAAATAAGGAGTATGGGTAATAAAGAAATGGAAAAAAAAAGGAAAGAATGTGTGTGATTGTCTCCCCCCTCATTGCCGTGAGTAGAAGAAAAGAAAACAAAAAAAAAAGTGTTCATCCTTTGGTTCATCCTTGGCCGAAAATTCTAAGGAAGAAGGATGGAGTTCTTGCTTCATGTTTGGTTTGGAAGAGGATTAGGAGAAGGTTCGGCCATACTTGTATCTAGATTAATGTATGTTGATGTTGTGCCATGAGATTCATGCATGTTTTTAGTTGCTAGCTTGATTTCTAATTAGCCATGGTTCAAATCTTTGCTATGTCATGGGGATGATATTCGGCCAAGGTGGATTTTGTGTTAATGTCATTGCATGCTAAATGTGAAGCTTGTTAATGATACATGTGATGGTGGATTGATTAACTCTTGGATTTTCTTTTTAGCATTTTTGAGTGAGACATTAAGTCCTTTGTTTAACCATGATCAAAATTGAAATGGTAAGGTGTTGTGATGTATTCGGCCATGGTATATCCATAAGTATGATTTATGCTTATTGCATGGTAGGTAAGATTTGTGTTTTGGATTTATGTTTATGTTTGGTTATAATCAACCTTGTGATTCGGCTCTTACACACATATATATATGTTTGCACATGATGTATTGGCATGACATATATAATATCTCAAGGTATATATTTTCATATGATGGTGTTTCGGTTATGGAGTAAATGATGGATGCGTATTGAGTTATAATATGTAATGCATTAGTTAGTAAAATGTATGCCATTTGTGTGTGGTATTAAGTATATAATTGGCCTCAACATAAACATGCATATTCAGCCACATGAATGAGTACATAGGTTGATGTGTTTGTTCGGCCATAGGTAAGCATATTGAAGGATTTATCTTGACTTAGAAAATTCGGCTAAGGAGAATACTAACTAATGTGTTGAGTTTGATTCATGATTCCGTACATATGTGACTTTGATGTCTAATGAATTATATATGGGCTAAGTACCTTGAGTTCCTCTTTTCGATGCTCAAATGATTAAATCAATTTATTTGTTAAATTAAGCTCAAGAGCAAAGGGGAACTAAATCCGATAAAGGGAAGGAAAAAGTGGTCGAATAGCCATCGAAATCGTTCGACAACATCTGAGGTAAGTTCTTGAGTAATAGAGCTTAAATTATGATTTGATTAGATCATGTTTTAAGCAAATCAAAATCATGCTCTTTGTGTGTGGCTATTGAGCCGAAATTGCAAGAGTGATAAGTGTCTTGTGTTTGAGTTTTTCTAATGAAAATGAAATACGAATGTGTCATGATTTATTGTTAAATGTGCATGGTTATTCGAATGATGTCCGGGCTAAGTCCCGAAGGCTTTGTGCTAAGTGGCCATATCCGGACTAAGATCCGAAGGCATTTGTGCGAGTTACTAATTCCGGGCTAAGCCCGAAGGCATTGGTGCGAGTTACTAAATCTGGGTTAAGTCCCGAAGGCATTTGTGCGAGTTACTATAACCGGGCTATGTCCCGAAGGCATTTGAACGAGTAGCTATATCCGGTTAAATTCCGAAGGTACGTGATTCGGGAATGAGCGATCTTGCTGTAAAAATTTCAGTTATTACGCTTGTAAAATCCCAACAATGAGGTATGTTTCGTGTGTGCATTGGAATAGTTGATTCCCTTCGAATAATATTCGCTCAGTAAATTTATGAGTTTCCGGCCTTGGCTAAGTTGATCTTTTGTGTGTGAATATAAGGGTTGGTAATGTGAAGTAATTATGATATTGAGAATTTGTGCATATGAAATCATCCGTTTAGTTATATGAATGCTATACTTCAGTTGTGCTTAAATTCTTTGCTCAAACTTACTAAGCACTAAATGCTTACTCCGTTTCTTTGATTCTCTGTTTTATAGATTTTGGTTCGTCAGCTATCGGACTCGGGAATTTTGAAGTCGAAGTCGCCCACACTATCAAAGCCCATTTTGGTACACTTTTGGTTGAACTTTGAAATGGCATGTATAGGACTACCCTTTTTGTTGTGGGTCATAGACCCTTTGGATTTGTATAATTTTGGATAGCCATGCGAAAATGGCTTATATATGTTTGAGCATAATGTTATAATCATTTGGTATGGATATGGTTATTGAGAGGTGTGGATATGCTTAACAAGGATTGGCCATGGGAATGGTTAATCACTATCATAATTTGTGCTATTTATGCTAAAAGGGCTAGTTGAATCATGGAAACTATGAAATAGGTAAAGTCTACCTTAAAGGCAGATGCTGACAGCAGCAGTGATGTAGATTTGGAAAATCAGTAAAAATAGTAGGAATGGAATTAAATAGTGAATAAATTATGTAAACAAACCTTGATGAATCTATTTTCATAGGAAAGTAATGAAACGATCATATGAATAGTATGTTAAGAGATATTCAGGTTTTTGTGAGACAGGGCCAGAACGGTTTCTGGATTCCCTGTTCCGACTTTGGAAATTCATTATAACTTAACCAGAGATAATTAGAAGTCATTCCATATAGTCATAGATTCCTTTTTGAGTCTAGTTTCTATAGAAACAAATGGAATCAGTATTGAAGTCCTGTACAGGGAGATATCCAAGTCGTAATGCGCAAAGGTCAGTGTAGTCGATCCCTGTAACATGGGAGACTTTGACTAATAAACTGTACTAATTGGCCCAACCAAAAATTCTAGAAAAAAATTTGTAAATGCATATATGAGTCTAGTTTCAGGGAAAAATCATGAAACTAATTTTCGAGTTGTGAAACTCAAGATATGATTTTTAAGGTGACAGTGACGCAGTTAGCCAGCTTGCCTGGAAAATTTAAAATGGATTGTGCAAAGAAGTGATTTAAGTCTGCAAACCCCTCGTGTCCGACTCCGGCGACGGACTCGGGTACGGGGTGTTACAATTTTATTGGTATCAGAGCTACGGTTTAGTCGATTCTAGGACTACCGTAATGCGTTGGGTCTAGCTATACATGCCATTTTATGTGATTATTTGATAGTGTGGTGATTTCTGACATTTGCAAATGTGTTTATTTATAGTAATGGATCCCGATCCCAACCGAGCGGTAGCTGATGATCTTGAGAGTGTAGCGCTTGCTCTCGCCCAAGGGACAGCTCCGGCGGACTCTCATCCTATTGCTAGTAATCCGAATGATGAGGCTAGACAAGCTTTCTGTAGCGTGATGAATGATTGGTTCAACCAATACATTCGAACTAATACGGCTGTTCCACAACCTCCATTCCCGACAAATACCACCCCCGCACCTACAATACCTCCGGTAACGGACCAAATAAGGTCAAATAAGCCCCCAGTTGATAGAATCCAAAAACACGGGGCTACTGAATTTAAAGCTACGGACAGCGATGATGCCGAGCAAGCTGAATTTTGGTTGGACAACACTATCCGGGTACTCGACGAGCTATCTTGCACACCCGATGAGTGCCTAAAGTGTACTATCTCCTTGCTACGTGATTCTGCCTACTATTGGTGGAATACATTGACTTCTGTTGTGCCTAGAGAGCAAGTAACTTGGGAATTCTTCCAAACCGAGTTTCGAAAGAAGTATATCAGTCAGAGATTCATTGACCAAAAACGGAAGGAATTTCTTGAACTCAAACAAGGTTCCATGTCGGTTACCGACTATGAACGAAAATTTGTGAGGCTTAGCCGGTATGCGCGAGAATGCATTTCTTCAGAAGCTGTGATGTGTAAACGTTTCGAAGATGGACTGAATGATGACATAAAGTTGTATGTTGGCATGTTAGAAATCCGAGAATTTGTGGTACTTGTCGAGCGAGCTTGTAAAGCCGAGGAGCTCAGTATGGAGAAAAGAAAAGCTGAGGTGGGAGCAAGGGAGTTACGTAAGAGGTCTTCGGGGAAGCCCTTCCCACAGTCATCGAAGAAATTTAGAGATGCCTTAGGCCGGTCTAGAGACACTTCAGGCTTTTCTAGACGAGATCGCGATCGACCCCCTGTGAGTGCACGAGTCACTTCGGTCGCTAGTGTTGGAAATGATCGTCGGGACAGAGCGGAGTGCCAGTATTGTGGTAAATGGCATTCAGGGAGTTGTAGATTCCATGATCGCTCCTGTTACAAGTGCGGATCAGTTGACCACTTCATTAAAGATTGCCCGAGGTTGTCTGAACAGAATATAAATCAGAGCGGGAAACCGGGTGCTACCACTGCTCGAGGTAGACCATCCAGAAATACGGGCAATGCTAGTGGTGGTCAGAGAGGATCTAGAGATGCTACGACCAGATCTGAGGCTCATGCTCCTGCTAGGACTTATGCTATACGCGCACGTGAAGATGCTTCCTCGCCAGATGTTATTACGGGTACTTTTACTCTCTTTGATACTAAAGTGATTGCTTTGATTGACCCTGGTTCTACTCATTCTTATATATGCGAAACCTTAGCATCCAGTAAGACTTTACCTATTGAGTCTACTGAGTTCGTAATTCGGGTATCAAATCCCTTGGGTCGTTACGTGCTTGTCGACAAAGTGTGCAAGAAATGCCCCCTAGTAATTCGAGGTTCCTATTTTCTGGCAGACTTGATGCTTTTGCCGTTTGATGAATTTGATGTTATTCTTGGTTTGGATTGGTTGACCGTACATGATGCGGTTGTGAATTGCAAAAGCAAGACTATTGATTTGAGGTGCGCAAGTAACGAGATAATCCAAGTTGAGTCTACAGACTTAAAGGGGTTGCCAGCTGTAATATCATCAATGTCGGCTCAGAAATATGTAAGAAAGGGGTGCGAAGCATACCTTGCGTATGTACTTGATGACAAAGAGTTAGAAAAGAAACCCGAATCTGTGCCGGTGGTTTGTGAATACCCGGATGTTTTTCCCGAAGAATTACCGGGTTTACCACCTGTGTGGGAGGTAGAGTTTGGTATTGAGCTTGTACCGGGGACTACGCTGATTTCGATAGCTCCGTATCGTATGGTACCAACCGAGTTAAAGGAGTTGAAAGCTCAGTTGCAAGAGTTGACTGATAGAGGTTTCGCTCGACCAAGTTTCTCACCTTGGGGTGCACCAGTATTGTTTGTGAAGAAGAAGGACGGAACCATGATGTTGTGCATCGACTATCGTCAGCTGAATAAAGTGACAATAAAGAATAAATATCTGTTACCGCGTATTGATGATTTGTTTGATCAATTAAAGGGAGCCTCAGTGTTTTTCAAAGATAGATTTGAGATCGGGTTATTATCAGTTGCGAATTCGAGATTCGGATATACCCAAAACTGCTTTCAGAACGAGATACGACCACTACGAGTTCTTAGTGATGCCGTTTGGGCTCACTAATGCCCCTGCGGTATTTATGGATTTGATGAATCGGATCTTCAGACAGTATTTGGACCGGTTCGTAGTTGTGTTTATTGATGACATCTTGGTCTATTCAAGAGATGAGACCGAACATGCTGAGCACCTAAGATTAGTGTTGCAAATTTTACGGGATAAGCAGTTATATGCTAAGTTCAGTAAGTGTGAGTTCTGGTTAAGAGAGGTTAGCTTCTTGGGCCACGTGGTATCCGCATCGGGTATTCGAGTTGACCCGAACAAAATTTCAGCCATACTTAACTGGAAGCCTCCGAGAAATATTACTGAGGTTCGGAGCTTTTTGGGACTTGCCGGTTACTACCGACGGTTTGTAAAAGGTTTCTCGATGATAGCCACACCGATGACGAAGCTACTTCAAAAAGATGTTAAGTTCGAATGGACGGAAAAATGTCAGAAAAGTTTTGATCAACTGAAAACTTATTTGACCGAAGCTCCAATTCTAGTGCAGCTCGAATCAGGCAAAGAGTTTGTCATTTATAGTGATGCGTCCCTACTTGGGTTAGGTTGCGTATTAATGCAAGAAGGTCGAGTTGTGGCCTATGCGTCGAGACAATTAAAGCCACATGAGAAAAATTATCCGACCCATGATCTCGAACTAGCTGCCATCATATTCGCTTTAAAAATATGGCGACATTACTTATTTGGTGAAAAGTGCCATGTATTTTCGGATCACAAAAGTCTCAAATATTTGATGACTCAAAGAGACTTAAATCTGCGACAAAGATGTTGGCTCGAGTTGTTAAAGGATTATGAGCTTGTCATTGACTATCACCCGGGAAAAGCTAATGTGGTTGCGGATGCCTTAAGTCGTAAATCACTGTTCGCTTTACGAGCGACGAATGTACACTTGTCTATTCTACCCGACAATGCGTTAGTAGCTGAATTAAAAGCCAAACCATTATTGATTCCTCAAATTCGTGAGGCTCAGAAAGTCGATGATGAATTGGTTGCAAAACGGGCTGAATGTGTTCCGAATGTGGAATCAGAGTTTCAAGTTGATGATGACGATTGCTTGAGGTTCAAAAATCGTTTGTGTGTTCCAAGAAATTCAGAACTTATTTCGATGATTCTGAACGAAGCTCATTGTAGCCGAATGTCGATTCACCCGGGGAGTACGAAAATGTACAACGATCTGAGACGTTAGTTTTGGTGGCATGGTATGAAACGAGACATTTCCGATTTTGTTTCGAAGTGTTTAATATGTCAGCAAGTAAAGGCGGAACATCAAGTGCCTACGGGTTTACTTCAGCCGATCATGATACCTGAATGGAAATAGGATCGAGTCGCGATGGATTTTATGTCTGGGTTGCCACCGTCGACAAGTAAGAAAGATGCAATTTGGGTTGTTGTTGATAGACTGACTAAGTCGGCTCATTTTATCCCCGTACGTACGGATTTTTCATTGGATAAACTAGCTGAATTGTATGTTTCTCAGATTGTGAGATTACACGGGGTACCGATTTCTATTGTGTCGGATAGAGATTCGAGATTCACCTCGCGATTTTGGAAGAAATTGCAAGAAGCTTTGGGTACCAAGCTGCACTTTAGCACCGCTTTTCACCCCCAAACCGATGGTCAATCCGAGCGGATAATTCAGATACTTGAGGATATGTTGAGATGTTGCATCCTCGAGTTCAGTGGTTCATGGGAACGATATTTACCTTTGATTGAATTCGCTTACAACAACAGTTTTCAATCAAGTATTAAGATGGCACCTTACGAGGCTTTGTACGGTCGTAAATGCCGTACACCATTGTTTTGGACCGAGCTCGGTGAAAGTAAAATTTTCGGAGTTGATTTGATTAAAGATGCTGAACAGAAAGTAAAAATAATTCGTGAGAGTCTGAAGGCAGCCACAGATCGCCAGAAGTCGTACGCGGACTTGAAACGAAAAGACATTGAGTATCAGGTGAGAGATAAAGTGTTTCTTAAAGTTTCGCCTTGGAAAAAGATACTCAGATTTGGCCGTAAGGGCAAGTTGAGCCCGAGATTCATTGGACCGTACAAAATCTCCGAATGAGTTGGTCCAGTTGCGTATAGATTGATTTTGCCCCCTGAACTTGAAAAGATTCACGACCTCTTTCATGTTTCAATGCTTCGACGTTATAGATCCGATCCATCACACATGATTAATCCATCAGAAGTTGAAATTCAATCTGACTTGAGTTATGAAGAAGAACCGATTCGTATCCTAGCTCGTGAAGTGAAAGAGTTGCGAAACAAAAGGGTTCCGTTAGTAAAAGTGTTATGGCTCAAACACGGTATCGAAGAAGCTACTTGGGAAACCAAGAATTCTATGAAAGAACGATATCCAAACCCATTTACCGGTAAGATTTTCGGGGATGAAAATTTCTTAAGTGGGGGAGAGTTGTGACAGCCCTAAAGTGACCCTAGTCGGGAAGTGGTTTCGGGGCCACAAAACCGAGTCATAAAAATAATTAGCTGTCATATTTGATGCTTATTATATGTATATATGCATGTGTGAAAATTTCATTTTTAAATTTTGTCAATTGTAAGTGAATTTTATCAAATAGGACTTATGTGAGAAATTTAGAAATGTGCTAGGCAAATGTGAAATGGCCTATTAATGCATGTTGTGAAAATGATGGGTTTGCATGTCAATTTACCCAAATTTAAGCTTAGTGGCCGGCCATGCTATGAGTGGAAACATGTCACAAACATGTTATGTTAGTGATGTATGTTAGGAAAAATAAAATAAGGAGTATGGGTAAGAAAGAAATGGAAAAAAAAAAAGAAAGAATGTGTGTGATTGTCTCCCCCCTATTGCCGTGAGTGGAAGAAAAGAAAACAAAAAAAAAGTGTTCATCCTTTGGTTCATCCTTGGCCGAAAATTCTAAGGAAGAAGGAAGGAGTTCTTGCTTCATGCTTGGTTTGGAAGAGGATTAGGAGGAGGTTCGGCCATACTTGTATCTAGATTAAGGTATGTTGATGTTGTGCCATGAGATTCATGCATGTTTTTAGTTGCTAGCTTGAGTTCTAATTAGCCATGGTTCAAATCTTTGCTATGTCATGGGGATGATATTCGGCCAAGGTGGATTTTGTGTTAATGTCATTGCATGCTAAATGTGAAGCTTGTTAATGATACATGTGATGGTGGATTGATTAACTCTTGGATTTTCTTTTTAGTATTTTTGAGTGAGACATTAAGTTCTTTGTTTAACCATGATCAAAATTGAAATGGTAAGGTGTTGTGATGTATTCGGCCATGGTATATCCATAAGTATGATTTATGCTTATTGCATGGTAGGTAAGATTTGTGTTTTGGATTTATGTTTATGTTTGGTTATAATCAACCTTGTGATTCGGCTCTTACACATATATATATATATATGTTTGCACATGATGTATTGGCATGACATAGATAATATCTCAAGGTATATATTTTCATATGATGGTGTTTCGGTTATGGAGTAAATGATGGATGCGTATTGAGTTATAATATGTAATGCATTAGTTAGTAAAATGTATGCCATTTGTGTGTGGTATTAAGTATATAATTGGCCTCAACATAAACATGCATATTCGGCCACATGAATGAGTACATAGGTTGATGTGTTTGTTCGGCCATAGGTAAGCATAATGAAGGATTTATCTTGACTTAGAAAATTCGGCTAAGGAGAATACTAACTAATGTGTTGAGTTTGATTCATGATTCCGTACATATGTGACTTTGATGTCTAATGAATTATATATGGGCTAAGTACCTTGAGTTCCTCTTTTCGATGCTCAAATGATTAAATCAATTTATTTGTTAAATTAAGCTCAAGAGCAAAGGGAAACTAAATCCGATAAAGGGAAGGAAAAAGTGGTCGAATAGCCATCGAAATCGTTCGACAACATCCGAGGTAAGTTTTCGAGTAATGGAACTTAGATTATGATTTGATTAGATCATATTTTAAGCGAATCAAAATCATGCTCTTTGTATGTGGCTATTGAGCCGAAATTGCAAGAGTGATAAGTGTCTTGTTTTTGAGTTTTGCTAATGAAAATGAAATACGAATGTGTCATGATTTATTGTTAAATGTGCATGGTTATTCGAATGATGTCCGGGCTAAGTCCCGAAGGCTTTGTGCTAAGTGACCATATCCGGACTAAGATCCGAAGGCATTGGTGTGAGTTACTAATTCCGGGCTAAGCCCGAAGGCATTGGTGCGAGTTACTAAATCCGGGTTAAGTCCCGAAGGCATTTCTGCGAGTTACTATAACCGGGCTATGTCCCGAAGGCATTTGAACGAGTAGCTATATCCGGTTAAATTCCGAAGGTACGTGATTCGGGAATGAACGATCTTGCTGTAAAAATTTCAGTTAATACGCTTGTAACATCCCAACATTGAGGTATGTTTCGTATGTGCTTTGAATTAGTTGAGCCCTTACAAATAAGTATTCGCTCAGTTGATAAATGAGCTACCGGCCTTTGGCTAAGTTGATCTTTGTGTATGAATATAAGGGTTGGTAATGTGAAGTAAGTATGATATTGAAAATTTGTGCATATGAAATTATCTGTTTAGCTACATGAATGCTATACTTTGGTTGTGTCTAAATTCTTTGCTCAAAACTTACTAAGCATTTAATGCTTACTCCATTTCTTTGATTCTCTGTTTTATAGATTTTGGTTCTTCAGCTATCGGACTTGGGATTTTGAAGTCGAAGTCGCCCACACTATCAAAGCTCCTTTTGGTATACTTTTGGTTGAACTTTGAAATGGCATGTATAGGACTACCCTTTTTGTTGTGGGTCATGGACCCTTTGGATTTGTATAATTTTGGATAGCCATGCGAAAATGGCTTATATATGTTTGAGCATAATATTATAATCATTTGGTATGGATATGATTATTGAGAGGTGTGGATATGCTTAACAAGGATTGGCCATGGGAATGGTTAATCACTATCATAATTTGTGCTATTTATGCTAAAAGGGCTAGTTGAATCATGGAAACTATGAAATAGGTAAAGTCTACCTTAAAGGCAGATGCTGACAGCAGCAGTGATGTAGATTTGGAAAATCAGTAAAAATAGTAGGAATGGAATTAAATAGTGAATAAATTATGTAAACAAACCTTGATGAATCTATTTTCATAGGAAAGTAATGAAACGATCATATGAACAGTATGTTAAGAGATATTCAGGTTTTCGTGAGACAGGGCCAGAACGGTTTCTGGATTCCCTGTTCTGAATTTGGAAATTCATTATAAATTAACCAGAGATAATTAGAAGTCATTCCATATAGTCATAGATTCCTTTTGAGTCTAGTTTCTATAGAAACAAATGGCATCAGTATTGAAGTCCTTTACAGGGAGATATCTAAGTCGTAATGCGCAAAGGTCAGTGTAGTCGATCCCTGTAACATGGGAGACTTTGACTAATAAACTGTACTAATTGGCCCAACCAAAAATTCTAGAAAAAAATTTGTAGATGCATATATGAGTCTAGTTTCGGGGAAAAATATCGAAACTGATTTTCGAGTTGTGAAACTCAAGATATGATTTTTAAGGTGACAGTGACGCAGTTAGCCAGCTTGCCTGGAAAATTTAAAATGGATTGTGCAAAGAAGTGATTTAAGTCTGCAAACCCCTCGTGTCCGACTCCGGCGACGGACTCGGGTACGGGGTGTTACATTGGGCCCAATTTGCGCCCCCACTTCATTATTCCCTAGCAAGGAAATAATAATTCTTGGTTGGCTGGTTCCTTGTCGTTCATTTTCCAGCACACATATTTGTCTTTTGCAAGAACTCCCTTAAAAAATCTGTAGCTCTTTGTTAACCATAAAGCCTTGCACCATGGCTTTGAACTCTTCACAATTTTGGATCATATGACCCACCTCTCCATGGAATTCACAATAGTTCCCCATTCTTTCTCTACCTTTTCTAGAGGTTAATATACCTCTCTTCACTATTTCCTCCCATATTACTTTCATGGGTGTCTTCACCTTAGCAACATCTTTCTTGATTCTTCCTTCCCTAATTTCATCAATGGCATTCACTCCTTGATTGCCATGATCTGGTAATGGGTTTTTAGCATTAGGGGTATTGTCGAATTTCACAACCCCCATCTTAATAAGCCTCTCCACGGCTTTCTTGAATCTGGTGCAGTTTTCAATCGAATATCCCGGTATTCCCGCATGATATTCGCATTTAGCATTTGCATCATACCATTTGGGGTACGGTGGCTGTAGCGGTTTCAAGTGAAATGGAGCAATAGCATGTGCATCGTATAAGCTTTGATAAAGCTCACGATACGTCACAGGGATAGGCGTGAATTGCATCCTTTCCGAATTCTGTCTTTTGCCCGATTCCTGTCTTAGAGTACTTTGTTGCTCGACCGCAGCTGCTTTGGGTTGACCAATTGTGATTTACCTTGAGTTGAAACTATACATGTTATTCACCTCGTTGTCCTTTCTCCTTGGGGTCGATCTTTTAGCCGTTTCCCCCTTAATTTTACCGCCCCTTATGGCGTTCTCAATCATCTCTCCTTCTATAACTATATCTGCGAAACTCTTCGTGGTGCTTCCAATCATGTGAGTGATGAACAACGCTTTCAAAGTGTTGATAAATAACATGGTGGTCTCCTTTTCTAACAGTGGTGGTTGTACTTGCATTGCCACCTCCCTCCATCGTTGTGCGTATTGCCTAAAACTTTTATTAAGCTTTTTCTCCATATTTTGAAGCGTGATCCTGTCCGGCATCATATCAGACACATGGCTTTACTGTTGCATGAAGGCTTGTGCAAGATCTCTCCATGAACCGATTCTTGAACGGCTCAACTGATTGTACCACCTAGCCGCTGCTCCTACTAAGCTGTCTTGAAAACAATGGATCAATAGTTGATCATTGTTCATATACCCAGTCATTCTCCTACAAAACATTGTTATGTGTGCCTCTGGGTAAGTAGTCCCGTTGTACTTTTCAAACTCCAGCATCTTAAATTTGTGAGGAAGCACCAAGTCTGGGACCAAAATTAAGTCTTTGGCATCAATATGATGATTGCCAGTGCCTTCAAAAACCCTAAACTTCTCTTCCAACCACTTGCAACGATCCTCCAACTGTTTTGAGGATTCGATTGCCATTCTTTCCCTCTCCATCATATCCAGATCAGGAGTGATAAGGTTGATCAGGCTATCGCCCAAATTATTTCCCGACCCAGATCGGAAATTCACGAGAATTCCAGTATCAACCAGCCCATGTTGAGGCCTTACAGTGACAGATGGCCTTCTAGGAGGTGCCTCGATTTGCAGTGGCACATGAGGCAGAGTAAAACACCGAGGATGATCCTTATTTTCCTCACCAGTGATAGCCACAGGGGCTTTCCCTTTATCAGTGGCCCTTAACAGCTGAGTCATTTCAGCCATCATATTCCTCTGAGCCTCTAGCATTTGCTCCCTCATGTCATTCTACATCTTGGCCAACTGCTCCTGCAATTGGTCTTGCATATCCTTTTGCAATTGTTCGAACCTTTGATCCATACTCTTTGTTTTAGTGCGGGTGCCGTAAGGATGTGTGATTTCCAGATTTTCTTTTCTACCTTCGGAAGTAAACTTTAAGTAATTAGGGTCTTTCTATAATTTTGAATGCATATGATGTGATGTAATGCAAATGCATGAATGCAAAAAAGGCATCAATCTCGATTCAATCTCATTTAGAAAACTTTATTTAGAAAAAGAATATCTTTACATACAAATGGATTACATATACGCCTTTGCCCTAATACCCAAAGTTCTAACTTTATCTAATAAAAGGGCTAACTCTCGACCTTTATCAGACACTGACTCATATATCATACTCAACGCATCAGCTCGTACTGCTAAGTCTTGCACATATTCAGCAATCTCTCAGATCTGGGCTATAGCTTCCCCAATAACGTAATCTCTGTCTCTGACTTGACCTTTAATTTGATGGAGCTCCCCTTTTACAGAATATTCTTGCGCCTCGAGTTGCTCAATCCAAAGTTCACCATCATGTAATGCCACTTCCAAATCTTCAACCTTTCTTTTTAGCTCCTTTAACTCGACCCTAGGATCATGGTTTCGAAGCCAACGAAGGGATCTTCCAAGCTGAGTTACCTTAGTCTTCAACCCTTTATTCTCTTCCTCTAATGCCAAATTCTGTGATCGCATCTCTTGGAACTTCCTCTCCCAATACTCGGCTCTAGCTTTTTCCACTTGAACTTCTTTCTGCCACTGTTTCGAAGACCTTCCTAACCCCACTCGCTTTAAAGATACTTGTACCTTCTTATACTCCTCTTTTAAATCATCTTGGTCTTCCTCAACATTCCTTTTTTCCTTCCTAACTTTTTCAACCTCCTTCTTTTACAGGTCAACATCTAGACTCAGGTACATCTTCTCCTCCTCAAGCTTTTCTATCTTCTTTTCAAGCTCCAAATTCTTTTTCTATCTTCTTTTCAAGTTCCAAATTCTTTCTCTTAAATTCTTGCTTCATGATATCAAGCTTTGAGGTATTACTTGTAGATATTCCTCTATTGGTCGAACTTCCTCTATTCTTGTCATAGGGACATTATCGTTAATCCTTCTACTCCTCCACTCGATATATTCCAGTGCCATAGTAGGATTAATGGCCACTCCCTTCAACCGACAAGTCTTGTTCCAAGCACTAGAAACCTCGCTAACCTTCCTCTTGTAATCGGCTCATCTGTATACAAACTCACTTTGAGCCAACCCCTGAGTCGCTGGTACGAACTGTCTCAATCCATGCTGCCTTAGCACGAGCAATGGGGCATAACCAATGGCACCCCAAATTCCCAACAGGGGAACCCAATCAAAGCTGCCGCATTGATAAAGTATCTCTCCAGGAACCATCCATGGAGCTCTCCACTAAACATCCTCCGACTGTAGATTCTGAAGTAATGCCATCCAATTCTCTTTTGGCACATCCATTTTCCTAGATGAGGCTATTATATCTTTCAACCTGGGAGTAGTTCTCAAAGAAAACCCGACAAACAATCCCATCAATCAATCGGAAGTGACTGCAGAACCAAGCCAAAAGTAACTGAGCACACCCTATAAACCTGCCTGCACCAGCCCTCTTACATGCCCCTAAGGACCTGAATGTCTCCGCCAAAATCGCAGGGACGGAAGTGACCCTTTTACTGAGTCGATGAAAAAGATCCGTAGTTGCCTCGTCCACATATCCCAAAGCCCTAGGGAAAACCATCAGTCCATACAAACTCAAGGCAAAAACATCTACCTTTTTCGTCTCATCGGGGTGTGTCAAAATCAAATCTTTCAAAGCGCCCCACGAAATGCACTTGCACTTACCCTTCTCCTTAATTCTGGCTGTGATCCACTGCTCAATTATCCCCGTAATGATCATTAATTTCTTCCAAAAGGTAGTGACGCAAGCAGCTCGAGAATAGATCCTATCACTCTGAAACCTGGGACAACGAAGGAAGGTAGTGTACTCCTCCACGGTAGGTACCAAATCTACTTCCCCAAAAGTGAAACAACTGTACGCCGGGTTCCAAAACTGAGCAAGGGCTCGGAACAAGTGCTCATCTACCTGAATATTGAGCAAGTAAGGTAAATCTCCGTAATTATCGTAGAATAACTGCTTGGTCTCATTGCCCCATTGATCCCAAATTTCCTTAAGCTCTTGGAGATTATTCTGTGTGACACTAATACGAGTATAATCCGACAGCTCCGACACATATCCCATAGTTATACTGTCTCCCTTTTCTAGCTGAGTTTGCTCTGACCATCTATGAACATTGGTGTTGCCCTCCACTCTATCAAGAAGTCCGTTCTCCATAATAAAACTTCCTAACTTAGAAATTGACCGTAAATCGATACCTTTGTAAATGCAAAATGACATGCAAAGAAAAGAAAAGAAATAGTCAGTATCACATGATATCAATAAATCTCAACGATAATTTATAAGGATAATATCTAAAGTTTAACTCTAACTAAGTTGGGCTCTTACGATTTTTCTATATGAGGTTAGTTCTAAAGTTTGAGGTACTCGAACCAGTAGATTCCTCGATTCTCACCCATTATAGGCTCATTTGAAACGAGTTCATTTCAAGGGAATACATTTCCCTATGGCTACACGAAGATGAAAATCTCACGAAACCATAGGTACGGATGTATCCCGAAAGTGATCCACTATCCTGCACGGAGGCGAAAACCTCACAAAGGCGTAGTTTTTCACTCCCACTTAAGGATGTGACCACAAAGGTCATGCAAATACAATGTGTATCAGAATATATAACATATGCAATAATACAGACACATGTAATGCAAAGAGGATTGAATTTTAAAAATTTTCAAATTTCTGACATTAAGACAAAAGGTAATCAATTATACGGCTAGACTCTCTTATTAATCCCTAGTGGAGTCGCCAAGGTGTCGAGACCATTTTTAAATCGAGTTTTGGAAAATGGAAATCGACTTTAAAAAAATGAAAATGAGAGTCGCCACCAATCTTTTTAGGTGTGATTGGATCACCTTATAAATGTTTTGTTTTAAAACAATAATTTTGGTCTACAAAAATTGAGAAAATGGATTCGGGTGTCGGTTACGTACGAGGAAGGGTTAGCACCCTCGTAACGCCCAAAAATTGGTACCTAATTGATTATCAAGTGTCTTGAATGTCGGAAATTTAAAAATTTTAAGATGCAATCCTCTTTTAATATTTTTGATTTTGAAAATTAGGGTTCACTTGTATCAAATAAATCAAAATATTATATCCAATAAGTTAGGACATAATATTTTTAAGATATCTGACACTAAGTTAGCCTTGTTGGAAATCCCTATCTCGAAACAATGAAACGCCATATCCAGTAAGTTAGGACACAACGTCTTGAAATTCCGAGACAGTTGCTTGCACTTAGAAAACCTTAAAAACTTAGAAGGGTGCTTGACTATTCAAACTCAACGAGAAAAGTTGCAACCCAATAAGTTAGGGCACTACTTTTCTCGAAATTTCCAAACACCAAGTATTGCCTTTATTTTTGAAAACTTTAAAGTCTCGTTTTTTAGATCAATGCATGAAGGAGCATATTAACATAACATACGGGATAACATGTTATAGTAATAGGTAAATAAAAGCACAATAGCATAAATATCATACATTAACTAACATATACATATAAGAAACATGGCAAATTTTAAATAAGTAAAATATACATAAAACATGATATATATTTAAGAAGAATAGGAAAAAACACATAAACATGTAATTCATCGTATATTTAAACATGTTGATAATGAAAATGATGCATGATATATATATATATAAATACAATAAAAATAATAATATGTCAAGCACTCAACATTTAATAAAATTATGAGACCAACATCTAATGTATTGACATAATATAAAGAAAGGTTCAATATACATATTAAAATATAAAATAAAGTGAGTAATTATTGATAAAAAATACCTAAAATATAATTAAAAAATGTTTTAAATAAGTTATATATAATAATATAAGATGAATAAAATATAAGGAAATATAATATAAAATAATAAAAATATAATAAGTAATTTGCATATAAAATATAGTAAAATAAATAGTATAAAAAAACAAAATAAATAATATATAAAAATATAAGAAAGATAGATATTATAAGGATAAATAATAAAATAAAGTATGTAATAAAAATTCATAAATAATTATAATGAAATATAATATGGTATACGTATATTATAAAATAAATAGGATATGAGTAATTTTCATAAGAATATTGTAAAATAAATAATATACATATATAAAATATATAAATAAAGAAAAGGTGTAATATATATAAATGGAATATGAATACTATTATAAATAAGGATAATATATACTATTATTTATTAATAATGTTTTTGAAATTTATTTACCATTTACAAATTTAGTAAATAGTAATACGAGTTTATAAAAATATATAAAGAAATATATAAAAAAATATATAGTATAATATAATTTATAGACAAAATATGTGATAAAATAATGTATTGGATAATAACAATATATAACTAATATTAATAAAAATATATAAAGTATTTAAAGTAAATTAAAATATAAAAGGATTAAAATTGAATTTAATTAGAAAATCTAAGGTTAATCTGCAAAATAGTAAAATTCTGGGCCTGGTTCCAAATGCGTGTTAAATTCGGAGGACTCACTGGGCAATTAGCCCTAATCCTAAAAAAAAACGTCGTTTCCCAGAATAAATTCTACTGGCCATTGGGACTAAATTGAATTAAATGTAAGAAGTTAAGGCCAATTTGAATAAACATAAATTGAGATTGTAAATATTAAAAAGGAGGAAGGATCAATTGGGCAATTTACCCAATTCACAAAAACATGCGGATCCTCCCCGGGTAATTGGGTCAACACGCGGATCCTCTCTGTTGAAATGATGCCGTTTTAGTGCTTATCAAGCTAAGCCAAAACGACACCGTTTTCGTAGGACTATAAATGTTAAAACCTTAACCCAAAATTCATTTTAGTACCCCACTTAAAAAAAAACTTGAAAATTCTCTGAAAAGGAAAAAAGGAGTAGTCCAGCCTTCGGTCTCCGACTACAGTGCAGTGCCTGCACACGCGCCTCACGCGCCGTCGTACGCTGTGGTCTGAGGGTTTAAAAACCTTCGTCCTTCCACATGTAACTCCTTTTCTTTTGAATGTTACTAGTTTTTAAAAAAAAACAGTTTGTATATTCGTCTAAGAAAAGAGAAAAGAAACGAAATATGAGATAAAAAAAATCACCTTCGTTTCTTGTGAAATATCTCTGATATATTATTGCAAAATATTTGATGTACAATATCTTTGTGGTATTTCTTCTCTCTATATGTGTGTATCGTATCCTTTTTTACATATTCTCAGAAAGGCTTTATAGCCTTAAATTGACATATTTTAGGAAAGGAATCACAAGATTCCTTTCCATATCCTGTTCTAATCTGCCTACTAATTTCTTTCCTTTTTCGCAGGAAAATAGCGAAGATCACGGTGGTAAACTCATCGGCGTTGATGGAGGCATGAAATCTGGTGGTGAGGAGCCCTGGGTATGCTGAGAAGTCCCGATTGGTAGCTGAGGAGTTGTCTGGGCTGTGCTGAGAAAGTGCATTAATGGCCTCGATTTGGGGAGCTGAACAGACGCTCCCTGAGGCTTCCAGAAGATGTTCCGGCGCTAGGAGAAAGAGAGCTAGGGTTTCTAACCCTATCTGAAAGTCATTTGGGCCCCTGCTATTTGGGCCTTCAGGTTTATTGGTATTAAGTGGGTCTGTTTGGGTCTGTTGTAATGGGTCTAGTTTAAGTTTGGGCTACGGGTGTATTTGGGTACACGGGTGGTGGGCTAGTTGGGTTTTAATTTTTGGGCTCTAAAAGGACTTTAAAATAACTGGACTTTATTATTTTTTATTTTTTATTTTAGTTTAAGGCTTGGGCGAATTTGGGCTATTACACCTAATGTACGAAACTAACAATTAAACTTTTGCAATTTAGTCATTTTCATATACTAAGCTTAATTTCTAACAATTTAACACCAAATTCATTCAATTCTCAACAATTTCATGTAACACCCTATACCCAACCCAATCACCGGGATTAGGTACTAAATGTCACAATTAAACTGTATTAATTTACAAAATTTTTAACCTGATTTATTCACGCACTTAGAATATAACAAAATTTCAAAATCTAACTTCTACCCTATTAAACATAATAGTTATTTACAAATTTAAATTTAAGACTTTAATATAGATACATCAAATCTAATTCTTGAGGTGTGGCCTCTAAGGGTGCCCCTCTGTATAAATGATACAATTATGGCATCGCTTGTGCAACTTGGCGGTGTTTAGCTTGGTCCCTCTATGATCCTTGAATCCTTCCTTGATTCTGCATTTAAAGTAATACAAGAGTAAGTCTAGATGAACTTAGTGAGATTTTGTACAACAATAAACAAATGACTCTATACTTCTAGAAATAAGATATGTCACATCCCAACAATCGGGTTAGTAGAATTGGGTTAGTGAACCAAGAGTTGTTACACCCTGACTTTTAAGTTTTTCTTTGCATATTTAAAATAAGAATGTATAATTGGCTTAATGGTTAAAATTAGTGAAGTTTTCCTTGAGACTCGAGTTCGATTCCCTTTCCCTCGCATAATTTTTATTTTCTATAACTTTGCCCAAAACACTAGTATAGATATGTGTTTTTTTCTCTTTTGTTCAGCGTTTTGGCTCATTTTCTTTTCCTTTTTGTCGTCTCACTCTCTTCCCTTATCTACAATTATATTATTCACTTTTCTTCTCACTTATCTTTACCATCTTTACTATCGCCGCCATTGTTTTTTTTCTTTTCCTCCCATTGTCTTATATTGTTGCTGCCGAGACCATCATATCAGCCTTAAGTCAAACCTGAGTTGGCCTTCTTGCAAGTACTTATTTGATCTCTATTTTCATCATTTGGATTTGAAATACTGGAAGGGTAAGGGATAGTAATCAAGAACTGATTTCGTGTTCCCTCTTTCTTCTTTTGGTAATGGGCGAAATTCTCATGAGTTTTCTGTTTATATAATTTGTAACCAAGTTTCAGATCTGAATTGGAGTGGTGTCTCAGACAATTGTTAGTGCTTTAGAATTGCATTTCTAGGTCTGTGTGTTCTAAACATTTGTGACCGATAGGTGTTTCTATGCTCTAATCATGTGAAGTGTAGCAAAATTGAGTGTGGATTTTAGACTACATGGCCTACCCATACGAGTGTTCGCTGCGTACGAGTGGTCGACATGACTGTGTGCCACTGTAGATGTTAAGGTTAATTTTTTGACACAAGTCCTAGTGTGAGTTACACAGTCATGTGACTACTTTTAGGGAATTTATCGATTGACACATGGCCTCAGAGAGTTACATGGTCAGTCCACATGACTGTGTACCTTAGTAACATGGTTTATACCCTCTCACATGGCCTAGCCACATGGTCGTGTGACCCCTATTTCACTATGTTTACCTCTGTCTTGTTAGAGATCTTATAGGTAGAATTGAGACACTATTATTGTTATTAGATTGTATGATCATGTTTGACATGTAATTGCTTGTATGGAAGCAAGTTATGGATTGCTACTGCTTATACTTTTTTCTTGAAAGTCATGAAATTGAAATTGTTGAATTGAAAGCATGTTGAGCATGCCATTGATAATGTTATTGTATTATTTAGCATGATATGCGACATTCATGACATTCTATATTGCAGTGCATGGGGACTGGGATGATTGGAGATGGAGGAGTTATGTGGAGATTAGAGGTATTTAAAGTCCGCAATATTGTTCTGAGTGCATTGCACCGGAGTATTGTAGGGGATTGATTATTGGTGGCTTGACCACATTTATTAGCAATTTTTCTACAACATATTAGTGTCTTGGCCACATTATTGGCAGTTTATATGCACATTACTAGCAACACTATCTGCACATTATTGGCAACTCGTCCTCACTTACACTAGCAGTATATCTGCATTATGTGGTTCGTCCACATTACCAGCAACTTGTCAGTATATTGTTATTGGTGGTTTATCCACACTGAGCCACGACTCTTAATTATTTTGGTGATTCAATAGATAGGTTCTAAGGGACTCATGGTGTGTAGCGGATTGATAGGTAGAATCTTTGCATAGATATTCGTTAGAACATGCCATGCATAATTGTTGCAATTATCAAGTACTGTGATGCTATAGTCTATTGTGGTTTTCAGTTATTAATTTTTTTTTTGGTTTATTGTAAAATTTGATTGTCTGATTGTTACTGCACTGTTTACATATGTTTTCAACTAACACTGAGCTTCATAGCTCACTACCTTAGTTTAACATTTTTTAGGTAATCCAAAAAATTAAGGCTCTGACTCAGCATTATGAGGTCTCATCTTTTTTATTTATCTAAATAATGTTTTTTATATTATATTATTTTATATTTTTTTAGGACTGCAATTATTTTTATATGAACTATGGCATGGAGTTTAATATTGGGATATTTTAAAATTATCATGCACGAACATTATACAATTGGACAATTTTTATATATTTGGTCACGAATGAATTATAAATTTATGGATTTACTAAAAAATTTAAAACGTCGGACTTTCCACTACAAAATATGACTCCCTTATTAGTTCAACAACTGTCTTCTTTTTACTTAGCCCTTGCATTGACCCTCTTTTAAGGAAGACCCAATTTTAACATTTTTCACTTGTAGTCTCGTATATGACACATAGCTTATAGATATACACCCCTTTGCTTGCGGACTTGTACTTCGTAGGATAGTCTTGTAGGATCTTTCCCCTTCAAAACATTTTACTATGACATTCTCCAAAGCAGATAACCCCGAAGGACTATCTATTTCTCAGATTTCTTTAGAGGATTTTCTACTACGGGCAGTCCCACATGGACTCCTCTTACTAAAATAGACTAACATGTATCCTATTCTTTAGTTAAATTTTGACAGATTCTCTACTAAAGATAATCCTTGGCGAACCTTTCTCTTGAGAGAATCTTTGGCGGACTTACCCGTCTTTGGCTACCTCTTATCTGCAAACCCTTAGGGTTAAAATCCACTTGTTCGTCTCACTATCATAACCAATAATACTTTATTGCCAAACACTGGTGAACTTTTAATAGCAAATACTTAAATACCTCGAAGAAGGTATCCCTTCCATTACCACTACAACATTGAGACCGTTTATACTAATTCCTCTCACCGTCAAAATTTGGCGGATCCCATTATTAATAGGCTTCCCATATTCTCAAACACTTCTACATTCTGAATTAGACATTTTATTCACTTGACTTAATTATGAAAATACTAATTATGACTTAATTATTAGATTTGACTCTAATCCGGCAGATTTATATTGTCTTCTCTCTAGGATTGCATGCAACTTCGCTTAATTATGAATGATATACTCTTAAAAAGGGACTTTTGCTCCACTGAATAAGCACATCAAAAACCTGAATTAATATCCTGGAATATTAAAGTAAGTGTTAAAACTCACAATTACGAATAAGAACAAGTATTTATCATATAATTCAAATAGTAATAAGATTCTTCTTAGGTTTCATCTCCCTTACGTATTTAGGGAGTTCAGTTCATAATAATGGAAAACATCTCAAGATTGGGAAAATAACAAAACATAAAGAACCCAAAGAACTTCTAAGGAAATTGAATGGAGATCTTCAGTCTTGAAGTAGATCCTACTCCTAAACTGATTCCGATGGCTATCCTTGAGTATTTTCTTCCTTTTACTCTCTGTTTCCCACTTTAATCCTCTTCTAGGGTGTTTATATAGACTTCGGACTGCTTTAAAACCCTCAAAATTAGCCTTTTCTGAGTAGAATTAGACTTGGGCTAGATAGGGACACGGCAGTGTGCCACGCCCATGTGAAGGTCCTCAGGCTGTGTGCAATTCTAACTTGGTTTTAGTCGACACGGCCATGTCGTACGGCCATGTAGCTTTATCGCAGGCCGTGTGGCGCGATACTTGGGGATTTTTTTTAGCCTTGTTTCTACACGGCCAAGGACATGCCCGTGTGTCCAGGCCGTATGGGCCACTGTACCTGCATTAAAATATGAAAAATAGCTAAAATAAACTAATTAGTGGTGTTAGTGCTCGGGTTACCTCTCAAAAAGCACTTATTTAGAGTCTAAGCTCGACTTACCTCTTCATTTGCATGGTCATGACGAATCACGGAGTCGAGACTCCTCTTTCTCATTATTAATTCTATTATCCACATGAAGTCTAAGTCGAGTAACATTTACCTTAAACGTGTCAAATTGAGAATGATTTACCTTGACTATACTGTATGGGAAAACATTCAGTACCGTGAAAAGAATCGCTCATTTTGTATTAAGCTTTGAAGTAGCAATTCGGGGGTCCTTTTCATCTAACGATACTTTATCCCTGACCTTAAATTACTTTATTTCATCCCTACGCCAATCATGGCGTCGCTTTAATTCATCATTTACTTTTGGTTCCTCCTTGACATGTGTTCGTCATTCGTCTAATTCATCGATCTGAAGCCTTCGTTCGTCGTGAGTCACTCTGTTTTTGTCACATGGATTAGAATGTGGCTCCATCACGTTCTTCCTAGGAGTTCCCTGAAAAGAAGTTTGAGCCATAATGTTATTCATATCAACAGAACTTGTATAGCCATCTTGCTTACCAGATAATTTAGTCCAATTAGGAGCTTGGAGAGGAATTGTGTCATCTCCTACACGAAGTATTAGTTCTCTTGTACCAACATCAATGATAGTCCTGGCAGTTGCTAAAAAGGGTCGTCCTAAAATCAAAGGCACATCACTATCCTCTTCCATGTCTAGAACAAAAAAATCAATTGGGAATATAAATTTATCAATTTTGACTATCACATCTTCAATGATACCCCTGAGAAACCTAATTGTTTTATCTGCTAGTTGAATGCTCATCCTAGTTTGTTTTGGTTTCCCAAGACCTAGTTGTTTAAACATTTTATAGGGCATAACATTAATGCTCACCCCTAGATCAGCCAACGCATTATTAATATTTAAACTACCTATTAAGCAAGGAATCATAAAACTCTCTGGATCTTTCAACTTGTTGGGTAGCTTATTCTTTAGAATGTCTGAGCAAGCTTCATTTAATTCCACATGCGACGCATCATCTAACTTCCGTTTATTAGCCAAGAGCTCCTTTAAAATTTTCACTGCATTTGGCATCTGTGAAAGAGGTTCAATAAACGGTAAGTTAATATGTAATTTTTTTAATAATTTAAAGAATTTATCGAATTGTTCATCCGTGTGGTCTTTCCTTGTCGCCTTAGGGTATGGCACACGAGGTTTATACTATTTACTTACCGGCTCCTGTGTACCCTGATTCATCTTATCCTTACCATTACTTACCACAGCCTCGTGCCTCGTTTCAAATTTAGATTCAACTAACCTTTCTTCGTCATGCACAGCGATGGCATGGAGTTGCTCCATTGGGTTAGTTTCTGTGTTACTGGGCATGCTACCTTGTGGTCGTTCAGAAAGCAACTTAGTAAGCTATTCTATTTGAGTTTTGAGCCCTTGAATTGATGCTTGTTAGTTCTCAAGCACTGTTTCAGTATTCTGAAAATGAGTTTTTGACACCGAGATGAATTTTGTGAGCATCTCTTCAAGGTCCAGTTTCTTCTCTTGTTGGTAAGGTGGTTGTTTAAAACCTGGAGGATGTTATGGTCTTTGATTTCCTTGACCATCCCATGAGAAATTGAGATGGTTCCTCCAACCTGCATTAAACATGTTACTATACGGATTATTTTGAGATCTAGAATTATTACCCATATAGTGGACTTGTTCCTCCTTGGTGCTAGGGTTGAAGGATGGATAGTATGTGTTATGCACTCCTCTATTTGAATCACACCTCATCAGTGGATGTACTTGAGTAGAACCATACAAACCATCAATCTTTTTATTTAAAAGTTCTACCTGGTTAGATAGCATAGTGACCGCGTCGAGGTTGAAAACACTAGCTGCTTTTGTCTGCTTCGTTCTTATGACTTGCCACTGATAGTTATTCAGCAACATCTCTTCAATAAATTCATAAGCCTCTTCAGGTGTTTTATTGTTTAAAGTTCCACTGGTAGCTACGTCGATAAGTTGCCTTGTTGAGGGGTTCACACCGTTGTAAAAAGTCTGAACCTGCAGCCATAGAGGTAACCCATGGTGAGGGCACCTTCTCAATAAGTCTTTGTATCTCTCCCATGCATAATAAAGAGTTTCTAAATCCATCTGCACAAAAAAAGAGATATAATTCCTCAATTTTTCTATTTTGGCCGGCGGAAAGTATTTAAGTAAAATTTTTTTGGTTATTTGTTCCTAAGTAGTGATTGACCCTCGTGGTAAAGAGTTTAAGCACTGTTTAGCCTTATTCCTTAATGAAAAGGGAAACAACCGAAGGCGAATGGCATCGTCAGAAACACCATTAATCTTAAAGGTGTGGCAGAATTCTAGGAAATTTGCTAAATGAGTGTTTGGATCCTCGTCCTGCAAACCATCAAACTAAACAAACTATTGTATCATTTGAATAATGTTAGGTTTCAGTTCAAAATTATTTGCAGCAACAGCAGGTCTAACAATACTCGATTCAGTTCCTGTTAAAGTATGTTTAGCATAATCATACATAGTACGAGGAGCAGGATTCTGGTCTATTGGATTTGCAGCAACTACAGGAGGCAGCGGATTATTTTGATTTTCAGCAATCTCTTCGATTGTAGTATAGATATCATCCTCTCACTCGTCCTCTATGTATTGTAGACTTCACCTTATTTCTCTTCGGTTTCTGTGAGCTGTGATCTCTATCTCACTATCAAAAAGCAAAGATCCAGAGGGTTCCTCCTAGTCATAAACTTGAGACACCTGCCAGAGGCAGACAAAAGAAAAATTAGAAAAGAAAAATTAGACTAAAAACAATAAGTAAATTACAATAAAAGTAAAATGACTAAAGTAATAAAAATTAAATGTTCCTAATATCTTAGTCCTCGGTAACGGTGCCAAAAACTTGATGGTTGTGAAACTAACTAAAAATTCGACTAAGGCAAGTGCAACTATCGAACAGTAGTATAGTTATGATGAGACCGAAAATATCGTATCCACGAGAACTAAAAGTATTAGTAATTACTATCTTTTTATTATCTAGCCTAAGAATTAAAGGATGTTTTTAATCTAAAACTAATTATCTAATTAACTAAGATTACGAAAAAGATTAAAATTGAAAAATACTTTTTAGAAAACCGATGGAGAAGACAATACCCAAGGAAGAATCCACCTAGACTTCACTTATTACTTCTGAATTAGAGAATTTATTCACTTAACTTAATCCGTAGAAGTCCCTGATTTATGTTAATATCTCTCTCGAGACTAAGAACAACTGACTCTAGGTTGATTAATCGAAATCTCTTTCTAATTAAAACTCCTATTGTCGCGTTAACTCGATCTATGGATCCCCTTATTAGATTTGACTCTAATCCTGCAGATTTATGTCGTCCTATCTCTAGGATTGCATGCAACTCAGCTTAATTATGAATGATCTACTCTTAAACAATGACTTTTGCTCCACTAAATAAGCACATCAAAAACCTAAATTAGTATCCTGGAATATTAAAGCAAGGGTTAAAACTCACAATTAAGAATAAGAACAAGTATTTATCATATAATTCAAATAGTAATAAGATTCGTCTTAGGATTCATCTCCCTTAAGTATTTAGGGAGTTCGGTTCATAATAATGGAAAACATCTTAAGATTGGGAAAATAACAAAACATAAAGAACCCAAAGAACATCTAAGAAAATTGAATGGAGATCTTCAGTCTTGAAGTAGATCCTACTCCTGAACTGATTCCGATGGCTATTCTTAAGTATTTTCTGCCTTCTACTCTCCATGTCCCACATTAATCCTCTTCTAGGGTGTTTATATAGACTTTGGAATGCTTTAAAACCCTCAAAATTAGCCTTTTCTAAGTAGAATTAGACTTGGGCTCGATAGGAACATGGCCGTGTGCCACGCCTGTGTGAAGGTCCTCAGGCCGTGTGCAATTCTGACTTGGTTGTTAGTCGACATGGCCGTGTAACACGAGTGTGTGGTTTACCCATGTGGAAGTGCCTAGGACGTGTGAAACACTAAATTAGGCCCATTTTGTCCCATTTTGGCCCGTTTCTTGCTATTTTCGCCTTCCTATGCTCTCCTGAGTATAAAACATTAATTTAAAGGATTAGGAGCATCGAATTCAATGAAACTGAGGAAAAATCATCCATAAATATGTTAAACATGGGGTAAAAATATGTATATATTATGGTTTATCACTTATAATTACATATTCACTATCAAACAATTAGCTAACATTCGGTCATTCGAATAACTTCAATATGACTTTTAAAATTTTATTCACTCATTGATATTCATGACTGAACCTAAGTAGCTAATTCATAGGTAAACATGTCGTAAGCATACAACTTTATTTTGACTAGGTTTAGCCGTGTATAATCATGCATTAAACAACATACCATGAATACATATTTTCAATATAAGCTAAAACATGACCGAATTATCATTATGATTGACATCATTAATAAGCCACAACCTAAAATACATCCGTTTTCCATATATCAAACTTACTTAAAGCTATTTATAAATTATTCATATCATTAACAAAATATAAGCATATAACCAAAACAGAAATCATTCATACCATTCAATATGCATACCAAAATAAACTCCAACCATGATTGAATATAACCGAATTTAAACATGAAAATTAAGTCATTTTCGCATAGCTATATATATACACTTTCAAAACCAACCAAAACAAGTGCTAGACTATACATGCCATAGGTTCAAAATTCATGCTTTTAAAAAACCGAGACAATGCTCGATAGTGTGACGAACTTCCTTCACGATCCTCGAGCTCGTAACTAGCTTACAAAATCTATAAAACAGCAAATGAACACATACAGTAAGCTTAAATAGCTTAGTAAGTCATAAGCAATTAAATCAATTCTATTCAATGACATTCATCATTCAGCTTAATTAAACCTAATCATAATAACCATAACAACAAATATAATAATCAAGCTTGCAACTTCGAATATCCATACATATACTTCAACATTATTTTTCCACTTGGCCGAATACACTTATAATTCTAAGAATTTTTAACTCTCACTTCCAAAATACACATTTCATATATTTATATAAGTATAAACTCACTTTACTATTCAATCATTTAACTTAGTACATACTTGACTTTTTAGCTCGATTTCACATTCGATCTTAACTCGATATTGCCCGTTGAACCATTCGAAATTAATAAGGATACTCAGATAGTCGAAAACTCATACAACACCAATGTCCCAGACGTGGTCTTACATGTAATCACATAACGATGCCACTGTCCTAGACAGGGTCTTACACACAAATCAAAAATTGATGCCAACATCCCAGACATGGTCTTACACGATATCATATATCGGAATACTATATCATGAAATATGTATCCTAACTATTCCTAAGGTTCATAAGGGACTTTCGAATGTCGTAACTCGATCGATTCAGGCTTACAAATACTTCTCCATACTTAAAAAAATTCGGCTTGAACATATATATACAAGCAATAGTTCAATTCAGCACAAATATAATATATACAATTGAATTTAAAGACATATATTTACTTATGAATTTACCTCATACGAAGACGAACAGACCGGGTCGACTATTGAACAACTTTAGATTTCCCCCGATCCAAATGCGATTTTCTCTTTTCTTGATCTTGAATCAAGCTTGGACAAGGCCGAACCTATCTTGTTCTTTTTCTTTGTTTTTCTTTTGAAGTTTCAGCCAAAGATGAACTAAAATGCATGGCCATTTTATGTTTATTTTATTTAATAACATGTTATTTTACTTTTTACTATTTTAACCTTAAGTATTTAATTATAAAACTATTTAATGGTTGTCAATATTTGTCCATGCATTTTTCTAATGGTTAAATTACATCATAAGAACCCCACATTATAAAAGCCATAACAATGTAGCACTTTAACAAATAGCTAGCCACTTTTACATTTTACGCGATTAAGTCCTTTTAATTAAATCGAGCACACAAACGATAAACTTTTCACACAAAATTTTCACACATATAAATTAACATGCTTAGACACCAAAAATAATATTAGAATATTTTTTTGACTCAAATTTGTGGCCCCGAATACACTATTCTGATTAGGGTCTAAATCGCGCTATTATAGTCAGCTTCCTGGTTCACCATCCCAGCGTACTTCATTTATTGCCAAAGCCCAACTATGGTCTTACATAATATGGTGTCATGTTTACTATCATAGGGAACTTTATATGTTGCCATAGCCCAACTATGGTGTTACACAATATGATGCCATGGTCACTCATGGACTTCTGATTTTGAGGAATCAATAAACCTCTTTCAAGGTGTCACCCTAAAAGACTTATAAACTATTTACACGGTGTCGCCTGAAGGACCAGTCGATAACCACTGTTCTAGTGTCGCATCATAGAGTCAATAAACCATCATCACGGTGTCACTCTAACGAGCAAGTAGATAGACATTCCATGATATTGCCCAACTCCCTTGTCTTCTACAACAATCTGTCCATTCCTCCATTACCCCATCTTTCCCTATCTTTATCTACCCCGTCAAGGTAATTCTCTTCGCACTCCATATATAACATAATCATGTATTTCATGCAAATCAAAATACTTATGACATATAGTTTGCCACTTATTTAACATCATATCATAATCACATGATAGTCAAAAATCATACATACAAATGTTTGCATACTCGCACCAAGTGCGCATTCATAACATACTCAATCATCATTATCATACACAAGAATGGATTCAGACAACTCATGATAGACATAACTCAAATCATTCAAGCAGCACAGTTTCATTAATGACCCAAAGGTACAGTACAGAAACTCACCTAAACTCCTTCATCCTCGTTAGCTTAGCTTTTCCAAATTCCAAAGCCTCCATCATCTAAGCAGCTAGGCATGATAACCGTAGATCAATTAGGTTGAAGGCATTCAGACCTTAAAACCTCGAACGCATGAGTATATAGAATCCTTTTAGGAATCCTTACATCTCTTATATTATAATTCACAAGTACAATAAGGATTAGGGTCTTACTAGCTCAAGAAATGCTCTACTTTCCACACTTGAATCTCACATTGTAAATGAAATTGTAAACGATGTAGATGAGAAGATGTAACACCCCTTACCCGTATTTGACGTCGAGACAGGGTTCGAAGCATTACCAGATTTAAACATTCACAAACATGCAAAACCGGCCCATAAAATTTTGTCCAAAACTAAAAACATTCAATCACATGCATAATGTCCCTTACATGAGCTACCGAGGCTCTAAACATGCATTAAAGGTGATTTGGGACTAAATCGAGAACTTTAAAAAGTTTTGGGAAAACTTAAAAAAAATTTCCTAAAACAAGGCACATGCCCGTGTGGACATAGGGACATGCCCATGTGTCTCCAACACGCCCGTGTCCTTAGGCCATGTAACTCTCTGTTTATGACGTCAGCAAAAAAAATTTAACCACACGGCCAGGCCACATGCCCTGGTGCTAGGCCGTGTCCTCCATACGGTTGAGACACATGGCCATGTTTCTACCCATGTGACTAGTACTTAGGCTATTTTCCAATCCTTTTGTTATCATTAATCTCTCACATCTTTACACACATCAAAGATATATATCATTGCATCATTTTAATGATTTAACATATTTTACTAAGGTATATTCTTAACTTTAACATGCTATCATCCACTTATTATACGTACTCATATAATATCAAATCTAGACACAACAATTCTATATTCATTGACCTTATCATTTGATGACCACTTTTACCAAACTTTCATAACCATAAATTTATCAAGTAGCTTCAATCAACATCAAGTATTCATGTTCAAACATTATCAACTTATTTCCATATTATACATTTACCACATGGCTATGACCATTTCGATCGGTCAAGAAGCACCCATCATGCATATATGTCATAATACCAACCATACATATCCCACAAGCACAAACACATCATCGCATCACAAGCATTAGAACTTATCATGGATAATTAGGCTTACAAGCCACAATCATTACACGCCACATCTCATGGCTATATACAATGAATCCATATAAGCCAATACATATGGCTAATCATAGTAGCATCTATCATAAAACTAAGTCCCTATACATGCCACTCACTTGAAGACATTAAGATTCATCAATGCTCCAAAAGAGGTGGCTTGATAGTGTGAGGTTGCCTCTGACAATCTCCAACCCCGAGCTAACCTGTCAACACTAAAGAAATGGAAAGGAGGGAGTAAGCTTAAAGCTTAGTAAGTCCATATGAAAATAATAAGCAAATTATCAGCATGATTCCATGGAAATATAATCATAATTACACTTTTACTTATTTTCTGGTCATGCTATTTTCTTGAGTCATAGTTACTAAATTATTTATATCTGGAGCTACGGCACTCCAATCTAATATCGATAAATTTTCCCTAAAACTAGAATCAAATATATTTTTACCATAAAATTTCCAGAATTTTTGGTCTAGCCAATAACTAGAGTTTATTCTTTAAAGTTACCCCTATTCTGCTGCTTGACAGCTTCGACCTCTCTTTACTAAAAACCGATTATCTCATAGTACGGGTTTTGATTAATGTTTCCATCTATTTCTCTTGAAAATAGACTCATTAAGGATTTATTCATCTAAATACTAGCCTATAATAATTTTTGAAAATTTTTTAGTGATTTTCCAAATTTGAGACAGGGGAGCCCGAAATCACTCTGACTTTGTCTTACAAAAGTTCAAATATCTCATAGTATAAAACTCTTTTGTTTACACTGTTTCCTCTATGTGAAACTAGACTCAATAAGCTTTAATCTTATATCTTATTCAGTTCCTATTTCAATTTCCACAATTTTTTGGTTGATTTTTAAATTCACATAGGTCCTGCTGTCCAACACTATTATAGTGCAAATTCATAATAACTAACATAAGTTCATTGTCACATTGATCATGGACTTATCATTTCATGGATCCCTTATTCAATTACACAATGTAAATTAACATGATATTGCAACAAATTTCATAATTATAGGCATAAGGATGGTTTACCATTCAACCCTTTTTACTTGTTTATCATATATATACACATACATATGCTTCCTCATCACAAGTCATCATTCACCGAAGTATTACTCATGAATTTAAGTACATACCTATGCTCATCGTAGTATATCATATAACCATACCTCTTAACATGCCCTTCTCAGGACTTTCATCACATTCATTACATATCAATACCCGTTTGAAGACTTGGAATACTATTGGATACACGGAACCTTGCACATATAGTAACCAATCTAGGTGTAACTACACGGGCTGCTCATAAAAGATGATAGGTATCCGACTGCTCAAGGATTACTTAGCCACTGGTAGAACACTCAAGATCGTTTCCCAGAACTTAGTCACAGACATCGCATCCACAATGAATTCAGACCACTCAACGAGCTCAGATACTCGCATCCATAATGAACTCGGACCACTCAACAAGCTCGGATGCCACATATCTCATGAACTTGGGCCACTCAACAAGTTCAAAATCTCATACATATCATGAACTTGGACCACTCAACAAGCTCGAATAGATTAATTCTTAGCGACATGTCACTTGTATCCTAAACTATTCCTAAGGTTCAAGCGGGATTCTTTCTCACTTGCACATGGCATACTTGCTCGTGGTGTCGTATTTAATGGCCACATGTCATTCAAGCTTACAATAGTACTAATTTCCCTTTCATAGCATCAACCACATATTCATGGGATAATCAAAACACATTCCATAATAAAAATTTAAGCATTAAACACATGGTACAACATTACATTAATTATGTATACTCACCATAGTAAAAGCTTTCATTTCAATCAATTCATCACAACTAAATTAACATACCAATTTAGATTTTAGCCATAAACAACAATAACATTAACAACTTGCTTATTTCATCATACAAACTTTACCTCGGGTTCGAGTACAACTACTTATTTCGAATTAGTCCATAACCTTGTTAAACCTCGTTCTAAGCCCGAATCTTGTTTTCCTTGATCTATAATATCGCATTTAGCTTACTAATTAGTCACTTATTCATATGGGTCCAAAAATCATATCTTAAAATTTTGCATTTTGACCCTTAAACTTTTATATATTTGCACTTTTTCCCCAAGGCTCGTAAAATGATTTTTATTCAATTTTCCCATTCTACAGGCCTAGCCGAACCATTTTCATAACTATAGCAAACTAAAATTTTCATCATAACACCCTTTTATACCATTTTTACAACTTTTACATTTTAGTCCTTTTTAGGTGTTTTCATGAAAAATCACCAAGTAAAAGATGTTTATCAAACTTTAATCTTTCATATTCTACCATTAAACATCAAAATACTAACATGTCATGAATGGGTAAATTTTTCAAACATAAACCCTAGCTAAAACTAATGGTACAAATGAGTAGATCATGTTCTCGGGACTTCAAAAATGCATAGAATGTTAAAAACGGGGCTCGAGAGTACTTACTATTGAGCTTGAAAGCTTGTAAACCCTAACCATGGCTTCCCCCTTGTTACATTCGACCATGAGGAAGATGGATGAGCAAATTTTTGTTTTTTTCCCTTTTTAATTCATTTAATTACTAAATGACTAAAATACCCTTAATGCCTTTCTTTGAAATTTTACCTAACCATGTCCATTTTTGTCCAAATTTTTAGAACTTGGTAAAATTACTCTTTAAGGACCTCTAATTAATAATTCAATTCAGTTTCATACTTGAAGCTTCTAGAACTCAAGTTTTACAATTTATTCAATTTAGTCCTTAAAGTCTAATTGAGTACCTTAGACATAAAATTTCTTCATGAAATTTTTACACAAGCATATAAACATGTCATAGGCCTTATAATAATCATAAAATAATTATTAATAATTCGGATTTCTGGTCTCAAAATCACTTTTTTGACTTGGCCCTAATTCAGGATGTTACAGAAGAAAAATTGTAAACGAAATTGTGAAGCAATCCATGTTAGGAATTTTCCTTCTCACCTAAACATATAACTATTTTTGCACGTACTCCAAATCTCAATCATCCATCCACTGACAATCATTGTGTCTCCCATTATGGAACCAACCGATTCCGTCTTATCCAAACCAGAATTGAAACCCAACTAATTTTCCAACAACCAATAAAATTTCTAACTATCCTAGTAGAGCCCATCAACTTACTGGTTGTTCAATTTTTTCCCTTCTCTTCTCTAAATTCGAAATCTTAAAGAAACTCGAGTGTGAAAATTCCCTCACCCTTAAAGAAAATTTCATCCTCAAAATTTCCTCTCGTGACTAAATTTAAAAGCGGACTTCATGAAATACTCTCTTACTCCTTCTTATCATAAAGATAGGCGCCTCAACTTTTCCCTGGTTCTGTAGCGTTGTTTAATTTATCACAAATTCACCTTAAACCCGTCTTGCTTCAATGGGAGTTCATCTCTACTCCTTATATGGCGAATAACTACACAAGGACAACCTTACCGTTATCCAGGCAGAGCCTCTGGCTTACACCTTGTGCCAGATTGTGCTGAAAATAAGGCTACTTAGTGAATTCTTATTGTCGAGCATCAAATTGGTCGGTACTCACCAGAAATATAACTCTGGTGGGTACTCCCACTTTTTTTTGTTATTGAGGGGTTTAATAAAAACCCTTACCTTGGTCAACAATTGTCAAAAGTAAATTTGAAGACCTAAACAATTTATTACTTTTTGAACACAAAGCTTCCCTTGGATATTTTGTTATTTAAATCGAGACACAAGGGTAGGAAATCCTTCCATCCAAAATCATTTTTCCCCCAAATTCCTTATTGTTTAAGTTTCTTTCTAGACTCTAAGTCTCATTTCTCCCATTCATTTCTTCTTCCTCTGATTTTCCTCATCAGAGTTATTCTTTCTTTGTGAGCCTTTCCAAATTTCTAAGTAATCCTTCATTTTACTGTCTTACTTCTATATCAGTATGTCCAAAATTGCACCAACGTTAGAAAGGATGGCCAAAGGTTCTCAGCCTCAGAGTTAGAGGGGTCACTAGAAAAGTTCTATGGTTTTAAATGATAATAATCTACAGTCCCAATGGACTAATACTTCAGTTCGAATGCCATTGTATAGATGCCTAACTACTCAGGAGAAGATGGTAAGTTACTTGGCGCCTGTGGTATTCGGTTGTTGAACTTTGCATAACACTTTGAGATCGTTGTTGGGAAGAGACATTTAAGTGATTCCAGCTACGGCCTGATACTACCCTTTTACCTATTAGAAGCTGGCTTCCACTTTCCTTTACACCTTTTCTTCTATACAACCCTTGAAAAATATAAGATTGCTCCAGGGCAGTTGACTGGTCTATCCTAGTGGACCTTGGTGGTGTACTTCCTGAACTACAGCAGTCAGAATGAGCCACCCATGCTCAGCGTCATCCAACACGTCTATTGTTTAAAGGTCATAACTTAAGGGCCCTCAGCTATGATGGTTTACTTTCATGTTCGCGAAGTTCGCGAACCCATACTTAAGGATTGGGCTCCAAATTTTCACTTGGATCACAACAAATTTATTTTGTTGAAAAGGAAACTCACCAGCGGCTTCAGTTTTCCCACAAGATGATCAATTCCTAAGGATTTTACTTACCTCCAGGCTCAAGCCCTAGATACTGATATCATGGTAATGGAAGTTGAGAGGTTAAAACTTGGGCACACTGTAACACCCTGCAAACACGCATAGAAGTTATGGCATCTCAAGTGAAGTGATCGCCAGTGTATCGATGAATTGGTGTCCGCCACAGAGTGTGCGAGCAAGGTGTTGGCTAGAAAAGTAACAGTATGCTCCAAAAGTTATGGTAAAGGGGTTCACCAGTTTCTCTGTGAGGTAAGTTCGCTAGTGTGTTGGCAAATCAGGGTTCACAGATCAAAGATACGGACAAACTTAAATTAGGATAAAATTATATAGTGTATCTAGGAATATTTTACATACAAGTAAAAACTTTCCTAAGCCAATTAGGGTATCCTAAGACTTTCAAGACTCCTAGGTCTACAAATAAGACCCTTAATTTTTGTGAATTCTTCACTGAATATTTTGTTGTTAAAGTACTTGTTCTTAGTTCAGTACGTATCTATCAGGATAAGTCTTTTTCTTGTTGGGTGTGATTGTCTTGGTTTGCATTGGATGAATTATGTATGTTTTGTTTTGTCTAAGCAATATATCTGTGTTTTGTTTCGAACCACCCAGACCGTCTACCAACAAGGATAAGGGAAAAGTTAAAATTGTTTAAAGATTTTCGTTTTCTAATGAGTGATCGGGATCTATTATGATTATGTTCTTTGCTAAGCTTTTAAAAGTGTGAGTAGTTCGGAATTATTTGGAATATGGTAATTGCTATGATTTTTAGTTTAACTAAATATGTTTTTTAAGAATTATGTTTTCAAAACAGTTTAATGGTAAGTTACTGAAAAGCTCTGTTTTAAACTACGATACTCTATTTTCAATTACGATGTGAAAATATGATATTAGCACAGTTTGTGTATACTTCTAAGGAAGCTAAGGCTTTCAAAGAATGTTTGAAGAATGTTTTTATAATTTTGTATCAGCAAAACTCCTCTTTGAGCTAAGGATAAGTTGTGTATTAGCAAAGCTCTCCACATGAGCTTAAGTGATGAAGTTGTGTATCAGTGGAGCTTCCAGTGTGAGCTTAAGTGAAAGTGCTCTTCAGTGAGCCCATCTCTATGCGAGCTACGTTGTATCATGTCCACCAAGACAAAGTGACAAACCAATCTTGCGACCTAATACAGACTTTGTTCATAAGTGAGAACTAGTCTTGTGAGCTAAGGCAGACTTTGTTCTAAGAAAACGGTTTCTAAAAAAGTACGAGCTAGCTTTCCAATTTAAAGGTAAACCCAGACTATGGTTTTTAAAGGCTTTGTTAAGAAAAAATAGGCTCGTGAAGCAAACCTTGCCAAGGACATTTTAAGAAAAAATAGTGAGTTTTTGGAAACACAAAAATTTATATACTTTTTCATACCCTTTTTAACTTAAAACCAGGCTATTCCGGTTAAATTCTTGTCGAAAAATAATTAAATATTATAAAATAACTAAATTATGTTAAAAATATGAAAAATATGAATTTTAATTAATTTTATAGTTAATTTTGATTAAATTTGGTTATTTTTGACAGAATTACACAATTGGAGAAAAAGGGCCCGGTGAACACTGCGAGAAGAACAAAATCGAGAGTAATTTGAAGTATCGAGGCCAATTAATTTCCATCCCAAGGTGGTCCAAAAATGTGTATTAATTCATAATTAAATTAATTTAAATTTATTTCCTATTTAATTTAGGTTAAATGAATTAATTTTAATTAATTATGAAGAAAGGGCCTAGTGAACTGCACTGGTTGAACCGAATGGAGTGAGCCGAACCAGCCACTAATTGGGCTGACCAGAACTGTCCATTGGCTGAGAAAAATCAAAAAATTAGCTGATAAAATATGCTTGCAAAAAGGCCCTTGAAAAACCTCCATATTACGTTCAAACCCCATCTTTATTTTAGGCTTTGTAGATTTGCCCCAGCCTATTTTTAGCAAGGTTGAAAGCTTCAACCTTGCCATGTGTGTGGCCAGCCATGGGAGGGCTCTCTTGGCTGATGAATTTTATGTTTTTAGCAGCCCCCTTCAGCTATAAAATCCACCCTATGCTACCCATTCAAAGCATCCCTCAACATCCCTCATTCCACAACATTCTCTCATCCTCTCTTCACTTCTCTCAAAGTTTCCTCTCCATTTTTCCATCCCATTTTCCCTTACTCTTGTACCAATTTCCTCTCTTGAGAAAGAGGTGTTCTTCAGCCATCTTGGGCAGCAATCAATGATTCATAGAAGCCTTGCTCGGCGAAGACAACGGAGACTAAGAACGGAGCAACAGTCAAGCTGCAGAGAAACACTGGATTTGCTTTCTGTTCCCTTTCTTTTTAATTTCTGTTGTTTTTATGATGAACATATCTATGAAAAATATTGTTGTTGAAATGGTTATTTTAATCAATTTAGCTTGAATTTAATTCGTGTTGGGTTGATTATATTTTGCCTACTTGAATTATTAAATTAGTGTTTATGCTGTTATAGGCCTCAGTGAAATGCTTGATTAAGTAAAATCATGCTTAGGTTATCTGGCATTATAATTGTTTAGATAACTAAAGAATTAATTGTTTAAACGGATTGAAATTGCAATTAATGGACTCAGTACTTAATCAGTGCATGTTTAATTCTTCTAAGGTAACTGAAAATTAAATCAGCATTATATTTGGTGATACATATGCCTTGCATAACTTGCAAGATTGTTGTGATTAAATTGTTTCAAGGTATGGCTACTTTGTTACTTCACATGATCTTTTACATGTTTATTAAGTTGAATTAATCGGTTGAATCGACATAGGAATATGCGAGAGATAATTTAATTCAATAAGTATGTATGTACGATACCATGTTTACTTTATTAAATCTGTTTAGTCGGTTGAATTGGCATAGGGATATGTTCAAGAGATAAATGGAACTCTTTTAATTAGTAAATATGTTCATAAGTTAGCAAATTACTGGGTTGCCGTGAATTTATTCATAACAGCATAAGCACGAATTTATTATTTCTAAGTTAAATAGGTATAATTAATCCAACACAATTATATCATCTTGATTAAATCTTAATTGAAATCGTGCACTAGAACTCTTTTATTTTATTTAAATTGTTTGCTTAGTTTTAAAATCTTAGTTTATAAATCACTCTTTTCAAACCAAAATTATTTTTACCTCACCAAAGTGTTTTAATTAATTTCATAAATATTGCTTTTTACAGTCCCTATGGGTACGATAACTCGACATTTACTTGTCACTTTATTACTTGTTACGATTGTGTACACTTGCACATTTCCACCGTTCCAAGTTTTCAAACTGATTTCAAAAATATATGTTTTCTGAAAAAAAGGGTGAATTGGGTCTCGCAACCTTGCCTGCGAATCTAGCTCACAAAACATTTTCAAACTATGTTTTTCCACTGCTTTCAATTATTGTTTTAACACATATTCCAAGAATCCTAATTAGTCACTGAGTTATTAATGAACTCACCACTCTTCCCTTACTCCTTATGTAAGTAGGTCACGAAAGGCATAGGTGAGGTTGATGATAGGCAAGGACGTTCCTAGCAGATATTGGCGAACCTAGATTAACAGCAATGGGATTTCTGTTATGGGTTTTACATATGTTTATGATTTTGTGACTCTGACAATTTGATTCAAAAATTGATTATTTTATTTTGTTTAGTTTTCTTGTTTATATGAACCATTTTTAAGTACTTAATAAATCATAAATAAAATGTTATTTATGCATGAGATTATTGTATTTGTATATGCTTAAGTTAGAGTTCCAATTTAAGTTTATTTCATACTTTGTATGTTTTGTGCTATATTTACATGCAAAACCTTGTAATGATTACTAAATCTATATGCGTGCCCCTAACTCAGTGAACCCAATGATGCATGCGACCTCGTGTATGTATTGTGACCCTTGATTACATGTGTAGCCCTGTAGTGTTTGTCTTATTACTTGTGAACCATTAGTAAAATATGCAAACCCATAAGTGTGTGAACGTGTGTATTTGCATGAACCCTACTAAAGTTTAATAGCCTTGCATACATAATCCTTTTAAACTCCAAAGCTTGTTTATTTGTAAAATCATAATATTCCTGTAAAGTGATGATTTTATGACCCTTAGTTTTATGTAAAACTCATACCTTAAGAACTATGCAAACCCTTACGCCATGTGTTATAATAAGCTATGAACTCATATGTTCTTTGTTATACGAAATATGATGACGTTTGAGAAAAGTCTAATTTGTGCTGAGAAGTCTTCAGTATATTGTTTTGAGACATATGAACTTGCTTATGATGTTTATGTAGCTTGCATGTTTGCTTTCTGTTTCCAATGGTGTGTTTTGAGTTAGCACAACTTTTGGTAAGACATAAGTGGTGTGTTGGAGGTTAGGTTGGGAGTTTATGGAAAGTCACTTTAGTGGCCAATGTAGCTCACCAAATTCACGTTGAAACATTTAGGTTGGGTTTGGGGTGTTACACGCACTCTGGAGTTAAGAAGGCTCCTCACAGTCAGGAACATTTTTCTCTTCTATTTAGAAGGAAGAAGCCCAAATGATTGGTGGACAATAGATCTCTATATTTTTCTCTTCTATTTAGAAGGAAGAAGCCCAAATGATTGGTGGGCAATAGATCTCTATCTTGGCATGAGCCCCAAGATGGTGCAGTCGACCGAAGAAGCATAGCCATTTGAGACCGATAAATGAGTTAGCCTAGGTGCTTATTGGAAGAATGAGGGAGCCCCTAAATTTTTTTTTACATCATTTGCATTATTCGTCCCTGCCACTTGTTTTCCTCAACTTCGAGAATCATGAGTGAGTCATTGGGTAGAAACTTAGTTGAGAATGTTGCTGAGCCCGCTGTTCATACTACAGGTCCTACTCCTCCTTTAATCTTATCATCACTTTCGCAACTCAGATCCTAGGATGTATATTCGTTGATAGAGAGTGCATAACAGGCCATGGATGTGGCTGACCCTAGAGCACAAGCTGCAGTAATAATCGCAAGAGGCTGAGAGTTGAAAGAGGTTCCTCCAACACCAGAGAGAGAAACATCAATAAGTTAACCTGCCACAAGCTTCGCAAGCAGCCAATCATTCTTGAAAGTGAATCCCCTACTCTACCTCCACCCATCCTTAGGCTTCCTGCTAGCTCTGTCAATGTAACAAACCTCTTCGTGGCTTCTTTGGTACCACTCCCCATAGGTTCAGATTTGAACACTCCTCACCAAAGCACCCTCTACTGCACCCCTTTATCCTCCGAGGTCCTAACCTTTTTCTCCTAGAACAAGCATATAAGTGTGAGGTAATACCTTTTTTCTCCTTTTGCTATCAAACAAATACAAGACGGGGAGTTGTCCCAAGAGTTAGAGGATTTAATTTATCCTTCCTCTCTCTCTCCCTCCACTAGCATTCACAAACCTACTCATATCTAGCTGGCAAGTTCTTTCTCTATGTTGGCAATGAAATGTGGCCCCGCAACTTAGGCCCTTCAAAAGTCTTATGCTGAAACTGAAGTCAAGAAATAAAGTCTAAGAGGGCCCTTCTCTTTGGCAACCAATCTCTTAACCAACTCCACTGATCATATGAAGCCTATGTCTACCAAACTTGTGAGATATTTGACCACCTATAAGCAAGTTATCATTTGTAATAAAAGTAACACACCAAAAATATAAGAAATTAAAATGATGGCGTCTGCAAGTGCACGAGTCAAATTGTAATATAGTATAGTTTACAACGGAACACTTGGAAGTTTTTTGAGGATCGTACCTAAGGGAGGATGGAATAAATCTATAAAAACATTTTTATAATAATAAGTCTAAATAATAATTAATTCCTATATTACGCCAAATCATAAAATAGAGTAATAAGATAATTAAAATAATTAAAATAAAGAAACAAGAAAAATGAAAAGCGACTAAAATCAATAAACCAATTAAGAAGATTAACTCATTTCAGGGATTGTAATTAACTTTAGATTAGGGTTTTAGGGTGTATTAGCTACCGATTAACCAATCATTACCTTTTAGCCTCTAACTAATTAATCAATTGTTTGGTACTCGCTTATCTCCCGACCTCACTTTCTCAACCAGGATAAACTACTATTTACTCGATTTAACTTATCTCTCAATCTCGTCTAACCTATGATAACTTCTTAGGGTTGTCAAGCCTAAGGTTTAAAAACACGTAATTAATAAAAACTAACCCTCTCGAGAAACTCTAAATCCTTCATTAATCACATCCCCATCCACTCATTAATCTCCCCTAAAGGATTTAACCACTCATATTATTCATATTCTCTAACTTAATTGAATAAATCATGTAAAGAACATGATTGGATCAGAAGAGAAATGAGATTAAAATAGTCATAGATTGATACCAAATGGAGAATGGAGTAGTAAATCAATTGATCGGAATAATGAAATATGTCGATTACAAAGAAGAAAGAAACGGAATACTTTAATAATATAAAAGAACTCTTAGATCGAAACTAATTCCAAGAGGGAAAAAATAATATAGAAAAGCTGAAAGAAAACTAATCTAATCCTACTCCTAAACTATTAGGGTTTTTTATTGTGTCTAAGATGACTTAGTTACATCAAACCCCTACGGTCTTATTTATAAGAGTGTTGGTAGCCCAAATTAGGTCTTCGACACGTCTTGGGACTTTGTATAAAATAGATTATGCAGAAGAAAATAGCCTTGATATTCTTGGGTAGCATGTAGCACCCCAAACTCGGCCCAGAAGTTATGGCCGAATCCGGCATGCCACATCAAAAACGTAAAAAAAAATTCATTCTAAGTCCAGAAAATCGTACTTGATGTTCAAAAGATTAATTCATTAAGGGTTAAAGTGAATGGAAGCTGTGCACCAGGTAAGAAACCGGAAAAGAAGTGGCGAGTCCATCGGACTACTTAAGTACCAAGCTCCCTTCGGATCCAATCCTAGACATGCATACCGCCATTGCCACACCTTAACGTCATGGATATTTCTAGGAAACCGATTTGATTAAGTCATTTTTAGGAAAAGTGATTAATTTTGGAAAATACTTTCATTGCGGAAGCTTTGCTTGTTGTCGTGTTATTTTGAAATCAATTGTTGTTTTTGAAAACGCGCCCTAAAGCTATCCAATTTCAATAGTTAAAATAAGTAATACCTATCTTAGTAATACATATTAAAACCATCAAAAATAATTAAGCGGCCTTATTACATTTAAAAACCCAAAACTTCAAACTTAAATAAAAGGATGTCCAGTTCACCAGAAGAAAATCAAACTTTCAGAACGGGTGGCCACTCCAAATTCCCTCACAGCTCCAAGCCCACTATGGTTGGGGATTTCCTGCGTGGATGAAAATAAAAGGGGTGAGTTTGGGGAAACTCAGTGTATAAGGAAAACCCATTCAAAGCCCAAGTCAGCTCAAGCCTATTGGGCCTAAGCCCATTCAGGTAACAGTGGTACTGGACCAGAGCCCTTTTCAGATTACAATAAACTGGACCTTATCCCCTTATTCATATAACAGTATGGCCCATAGGCCCATTTCAAAATACATGCAACATTAGTAAACATATGCAAGCCCATTTGGGTAACAGTGGTACTTGGCCAGAGCCCTTTTCAGATTACAATAAACTGGGCCTTAGCCCCTTATTCAGATAACAGTATGGCCCATAGGCCCATTTCAAAATACATGCAACATCAGTAAACATATGCAAGCCCATTTGGGGAGACTACTCAACCCACCAACCACTACACTCCACCCGTACCAGCCATACACTCCATGTGGGGAATAGCTCAACCCACCCAGCCCAACACTCCACAGTTGCAGCCTTGCTGCTCAGTTAACAGTAAATTAGGCAAAGCCTCCAGTACGTGGACAAGCCACTTTCAGTACTTCCTCCGTCAATATCCCAATCCCATGCATCAGATGATACCAGCATGGCATGCAGTAAATAACAACAGTCAAACATGCATTTAAGTCAATTTAACCCTAGGGGTATTTCGGTAATTTATCTCCTAGGGGTAAAACTGTAAATTTTCCACTTTTAAAGGTATTTCAATAATTTATCTATTTTAGGGTTTTTCATGCATATTCCTACCTTTCACGTACTACAGAATCACGTACCGAGGGTTCTTACCGAATTGGGCCCGTTGGCCCATCATTCCAATTTTGGCCCATTAAGCCCAAAAATATCGAGGACACAGAAATCATGCACTTTGCAGTCCAAACATTGCAGCTTACCAAAAACATTAATCGATTTACCTCACGAGCATTTGCACACTCGCAAATCTACAAAATACCAGTTTTCGGCATTTCGGCTTTTCGGCTTTTGTCGATCTAGACTAAGAAAGAGGGTGTTAGTTACACACCTGTTTGCAACGATATGCTGACGAGATCCACACACGAACCGCCTACAATTGGATTACTAACACATTAATCTAACTATTCAAATACAAACCACGTTTAACCCCTTACAATATTCGGCCAACCACACCTACAGATCATAGTAAGCTTATAAGAAATCAATAAGCAACTCATTAACAAATTTTTGTCAATGTTTACCACATAATCATAATTTCACTGCAAGCTGTCTTCCTAAGCAACAGTCACTAAATTATTTCTAACTGGAGCTACGAAACTCCAAATCAAGTTCCGTTAATTTTTCTTGAAAATAGACTCATATATCTTATATCCATAAAATTTTCAGAATTTTTGGTTTAGCCAATCAATACCAGATTTTTCTCAAAGTTTCCCATGTTTCACTATTTGACTAATCTGACCACACTTCATTACGAATCAAATTTCTCATTGTACAGAATTCAAAATATGTTCTCGTTTATTCCATTTGAAACTAGACTCATTAATATTTAATTACATAATTTATTTAGCTTCTAATTCATCTCCCACAATTTATGGTGATTTTCCAAAGTCACGTTACTGCTGCTGTCCCAAGCAGATTTATTACCAAATCACTCTTTCATACACCTATCTTGCATGCATGTTATTTAAACATGTATATCACCAATCAATCATCACATATCTATGATTTTTCTTAAGCATAATCTCCATTTCATCATTTTAAAGCACAACATGTTAGCCGATTTTTCCCTTTAGCATCTAAGGCACATGCATGCTCATTTGTTTGGCTCAACTTCACATATCTTCCATTTTTCATCAAAAGAACATGAAACAACAACCATTTCCTTCATTTTAATTCATGACCAAATGCTCACAACACAACCAAAAATCAAAATATACTTCAAGAGTTAAGGTAGAATCAAGAAGAACTCATGAACCTCAAAATAGAAGCAAGGTACCAAGAACTTACCTTCAATTTTCCTCCTCCTAATGACCGAATACTCAAGAGCTTTCTCCTCTCCTTTCTCTTCTCTAACTTTCAGCTATGATGAACAAAGATGGACAAAACTTTGTTCTTTTCACCCCTTTTTCTTTTAATAAAACTTCATATTTCATCCATTTAATTCTTTAATACAAAAGACATGAAATTCTTATCATGAAACATTTACCTAACCCATTATCATGAAACATATACCTAACCCATTATCATGGAACATTTACTAACCTATTATCATGGAACATTTACCTAACCTTTTATCAATTTGTATCAATTTGTACCATAAATTATAGATATCAAGTGTACATTTTGTCTACAACAACATGATGGCTGGCCACTTCATGTAAAATGGGAGGTTTGTCATGCAAATCCTCCTATTTTGCACTCCTATTTATTTGGCCACTTCAATTTAATCTATAGCATTTTCAAACATTTTCACATAGGTCCTATTTCATAATTTCACCCCCTTTTTCTTATGGAACAAAAATTAACTAAAATTGTCGGGTTCTATCTTAAGTTTGGGCTTTCTAGAGGCCCACTAACATAATTAAACCTATGCCAACATTCACAGGATTCCCAAAAATTGGGGCGTTACATAGCAAGTCGTGTAATAGCCCGTTTATGGGTTAAATAGGAATAGTGGTTTTGGTACCACAAATCCGAAGTAAAAATATTTATCTTATTATTATTTTAAGGTCTATAGCATGATAGAATAATTGTGTGAAAATTTCGTTAAGAAATTTTATCGATTGAGTACTCAATTTGACTAGAAGGACTAAATTGCAATAGTTGCAAAACTTGCATTCTATAGATAAAGATGTCTAATTACTAAGAAAATTTAATTGCAAGTCCTTATGTGGTAATTAGACCATTGTTTAAATTGGTGGACAAACATGGATATGGTTAGGTGAAATTTTAAAGTTATACATTAAGGGTATTTTAGTAATTTGGTAAATAAAGACAAAATTAACTAAAATAAAAGTGTCCATCTTCTTAAATTTCATCCCCCATAGCTGAAAATTTCAAGGAGACCATAGCTAGGGTCTAGCAAACTTTCAAGCTCTATTGTAAGTCCGTTCTTGTTCGTTTTTAAAGATTTCTATATTTTTGAGGTCGTGGTAACTTGATCTAGCTATTTCAAGGACTAATTTGAGAGAAAGTTAAAGTATAAAATTTTACCCATGTTGAATATGTTTATATTTTGATGTTTGATGGTAGAAAATGCATGTTAGTTAAAAAACATTTGTAAAGTGATTTTCGGTAAAAATGTCAAATAGGGACTTATTTGTAAAAGGTTATAAAATGTATGAAAAAATGTGAATAAATGAAAAATGTGGGCTATTATGAGTAAGGGTAAGGTTCAACTAGGCTTGGGTTGAGAAGAAATTCAAAGAAATTCATTTTACGAGCCTAGGGACTAATTTGTAAAATGATGAAATGTTAGGGGTAAAAATGTATTTTTTCCATAATGTTTTTTTGGACTATATTGAATATTTTGATGATTAAATAAGTTAAATTTGACATTATAGATCAAGAAAAATGAAGTTCAGATCTATATCGGGGGAAAAATAAAATAATTGGCGAATAGATTCTTTTGTTGTTTTTGCTTCCGAGGTAAGTTCGTATGTAAATAAGCTTTATTATAATTGTATTTTAAATGTTTTAATTTTTGTATACATTGTGTAAACGACTCTACAAACACGTTCGACGACATTTTGGCAAGCGAGAAATCCTAATCGAACCTTAGGAATAGATTAAAATACAAGTGACATGTCACTAGGGTATTATGTTATGTGATCCGGGTGCTGGTCCTGTACGTCCTACCAGTGGTTGAGTATACCGGCATATGTTGCAGTTACTTGACAGCTTGTCTGAGTAGCACTATGTAGCTACGTCTTGACTGACAGCTTGTGTGAGCAGGCCTGTTGATGGTTCGAAAGCGAGCATATATGTGTTATGAGATAGAGGTAGCAATGGCTACATATGTGACACCTTGTGCAAGGTTTCCTGAGTATCCAATATTATTATTCTGAGTGGTTCATTAGGCATGCCAACGATGAGAATAAGTATGAAATTATTACAAGATGGTATAGGTATGTACATGAAGCTTATGATTATTAAATTCGTGAAATGATGCTTTCAAGGTAAGTTTATCGTGGAATGAATTATGGTCATGATATTATGGTAAATTACGTTATCTTATATTATATTACTTGAATGTAAAATGCATGGTAAGATTTGCTTATTTCTTTCATACGAGCTTACTAAGCTATATAGCTTACTCCATTTTATTTTTCTGTGTTTTATAGTGTTACCAAGCTAGCTCGGATTGGAGATCATCGGAGATCGCATCACACTATCAAACTGTCATTTTGGGTATCAATGATTTTAAACATTTTGAGTATATGGCATGTATAGGGACTTGGTCATTTTGGGTAAATGTGTCATTACGAATTTGGCCAAATGTGTTGGCTTATATTTGTTTAAGTTGATTTGGTATTTAGCAATGTAATTGGCTTATTTTGACTAAAATGGTTGCATGCCTATTTATATAAGTATACGTGCCAATGCGTTTTGTTTGTGTATTTTGTAATGGTTCACTATATGTTTATTTATGGCTATATAGCTTTGTTGTTGAATGATTGAGTTTGGTTCATTGGTATGCTAGAATGTGAGTGGTATGATTAGTTTGGTAAAATATGATGTTGTAAGTATGTCAGGTATTGAAATGACATGTTTTAGCCTTGATTGTGGATGTTTTGGTTGTCTAAGTATGCTATGATTTGTTCCATTTGATGTTGTGTATGTATGTGCAAATGTGGGTGGCAAATTGGCTTGGTAGATAGCCTTTATTTTTGTCCACACGGATAGACACACGGGTATGTGTCTGGGCTGTGTGTGACACACAACCTGCCCCATAGGCATGTGTTTTGGCTTTGTGTCCCCTGGACATTAATTTTGGGAAACAGAATGCTCAGAATTGAACACATAGGCAGAGACACAGGCATGTGTCTCAGCCATGTGAGGGACATGGCCCCAGACATGGGTGTGTGTCCTGGCCGTGTGAAGCCTGCACCTATTTTATGAAAATTAATTAATACACGGCCTAGCACACGAGTCTGTGGCTTGGTCGTGTGACTTCAATTTTTTCATGCCTTTCAAAACAAAGAGTTACACTAGTTAGGGACACGGGCGTGTCCCAAACCCCACAGGCGTGTGACCCCTGTACATGACAAAAATCTTTTAAGTTTTGTAAAAATTTCCTAAGTTCTCGGTTTAATCCCAGACCATTTCCAACGCATGGTTTGGGCCTCGTATGCTCGTACTAGGGACTTTATGACTAAAAACAAATGGTTTTAATTTGGTCGAGATTTATGACTCAAAATTGTATGATTGTTGTGATGTAAGTCCGGTAATGCCTCGTAACCCTGTTCTAGTATCAAAGATCACTCGTCCTTTGCTCCCACATTAATTGGGCCTATAAATATTTGATGCGGGTCAAATACCCCCACACTTATGTCTTTTCTTGTCATTAAGCAAACTAAGCAAAAGAAAATAAAAATTGAAAATAAACTAAACTGAAAATAAGAAAGAAACATGCAAACAAAAGAAAATGTACTTGAGCTAGCTTGATAAAGGAAATTGGATTAAAATATATTAACAAGACAATGTAAATAAATATATAACTCTAGAGTGATATACAATTGACTCACAATTTCTAAATCTAGACGAGTTAGTTCGATAAAAAAGTGAACAAATAAAAGAATGTTAAGTATAGGTTTCCATCAAAACATACATACAAATATACATGTATGTTTAGATTAATAAAAGTTGTAAAAACATCAAAACTTGGCAAATTTTATCCACATAAGGTACTACCTAAGTTACATAGGACTTTTTGGCTTGTAACGTGCTGTGATTTAGGTTGGTTTGGAATTCAAATAATAGGCTTGATAGAACGGTTAAGCACGAAAGCAGTTTGGCACATGATATTGTCCCCGATACCCCAAGAGCATACATGTAGCTCACCACCCTATATTCACTTCTCTCACCTTCCTTATTTCTCCATTTACTAAAGCCTAGTATAGTATTCATGAGTACAGTCATTCGAGCTCATAAATTTTTTTGACAAAGGTGAGTGCACTTTTTTTCGAACCCACTTCTTTTCTTTTGTAGCTGTAATAGCCCAAATTTACCCGGGCCCGTAAAATAAATAAATAAAAAACAAAAACAAAAAATTATTAAAAAAATCCATTTACAGTCCATTTACAAAGCCCAAAACTCGTTTAGCCCAAAATCCATTAACGCTATACCCGGTTACACCCAAGCCCGTACTGTAGCCCAGATACCCAAATGCTGCCCAAAATTTGTTAAACCCAAAATACACAGGGCCCAAGTGACCCAATTCGTTAACAGAAGACAGAAAGCTTAGGGTTTTCTAAAACCCTAAGCGCCGCAAGCACCCCAACCGTCACGTCGTTTCATCTCGCATTGGCGCCATGACTCCGACCTCATTTTACTCCGTAATCGGCGTGCCAATCCCGCCACCGACAGATACGCATCATCAGCACATGATCGTCGCCGGATATCTCGTCGTCACCTGCAAAAGAAGGAAAGAACCATAGGAGCAAAAGAGGCAAACTTAGAAAGAAATCAAAAGATTCTTTCCCTAAAAATGTAACCGAGGGTTATAAAAACCCCTTTCTTTTAATTTGTAAGACACGATTTTTTTAGTGGAATATACAAACAGTTTATACACACATATAAAAAAAACATCAACAGATTATCGAAGAGCACAGAGGTGATTATTTCATTTTTTTCTTCTTTATTACAAATACATACTGCTATCATAAAAATAGAAAGAAGGGGACTACCGTTTTGATCTACATTGGAATAGGAAGCTTTCCAGCTTCTGGCCGCCGTACGTAGCGGCGTTGACAGTGGCGCGTGAGCACGTGCAAACCTCTGAACGGAGGACTGATAGAACTCTGAGAACTCCTCCCCAACCCTCCTTCAGAGGGTTTCTTTTTTTTTTTTTTAAATCAGATTTCAAAATGATTTTAAAGTTGAAATTTGGCTTATATAGCCTTATGAAAATGGTGCCATTTTACTTAAAACAAATAGCTTCAAAACGACGTTGTTTCAGAGCCCAGGATCCACGTGTTGACCCGTGACCTGGATAGGATCCGCGTGTTTTCGTTTAAAGGGCAAATTACTCGATCGATCCTTCTGAATTTTTTAAATTTATAATTCTATTTTATTTTTATTTTTATTTTAAATTGACCCCAATCTTTTACGATTAATTCAATCTAGTCCTAATGGCTATTAAAGCCTATTCTGGGAACGACGTCGTTTTTGGGATTAGGGCTAATTGCCCAGTGAGTCCCTCTAAATTTAACGCACATTTCAATTAGGCCCAAAATTTTTTATTTATTTGTAATTAACCCTAATTTTTAAATTAAATTTTAATCTTTTTTATATAAATTCAATTTATTTTTTAAATACTATATATTTTTATAAACATTAGTTATATATAAAAAATATATATAGTATTTATCTTTGTATATTATTTATTATATTATTATACATTATTATATATTATATTACATACATTTTACTATATATATTATTTTATATATTATCTATCCTATTGTTCATATCATTATATATTTTGTTTATAAATTTTATTATATGTTACATATTTTACCACATATTATTCCTTACATTACTTTTATTTTATTATAAAATATACATTATTTTGTTACTCATTAATTACATATGTTTTTTTTTTAATTTTTATTATTAAATAAATATGTGTAATATCAATATTTAGCACATTGTTTTTAATATATTAAGTTATTATTTCCTATAGTTTATATATATTAAACATTTTTAAAAAAAGGTTCTCCTTTATCATTCTTATATTATTCTAAATATTTTTAAATATCTTTATTTTTATTTTATTTGATTTATATTTTATATGTTTATAATTTATTTATTTATTTTTTTAGTATTGTTTTAGTAGGTTAAATTTTTATAGATTATTTGTTATTTTATGTTATTGTTTTTACATATTCGCATGAAAATTAATTATTTATGTTGATTTAAGTTACATTTGCATGAAATATTATTGTATATATATTATGCAATTTATATTGTTGTATTCATTATGCTCTACGTTGTATTTTGCATGTAACGATAATGCACGTTTATTTATGTTATCTATGATCATATATGCATAAAATGATAACGTATATTGTGTGATTTATGCCATTATCCATCATTTTTTATATATTATATTTGCATGGAATGTTAAAGTAGGTATCATGTAGGATAATTTATTTAATATTGATCATTTGTAATATGTTAAATGTATCATCACTTAAAAAAACTTTCTATTTCATTCGATCCAAAAAGAATTTAAAAAATAAGGCAATGTTTTTGGTAGTTAGGAATTCGGGAAGTAGTGCCCTAATATGCTAGGTTGCGATTTCTCGTTTGTCTAAATGCCTAAAATATCCTTCTAAATAAGTTTTGAAAATCACAAGATGATTTTAGTTACGAAAGTTTAAGAATATCGTGTCCAATCATGTTAGATGTGATATTTATATTCTTTTGAAGCGAAGGAATCTTGATTCTTTTTTAACTCAAATCATTACGATTTTAAAAGAGATCTTATTTCTAAATTCTTTTAAACTTTTGACATTAAGGAAAAAAAATTTAATTTGGTACCAATTTTGGGCGTTGCGAGGGTGCTAACCCTTCCTCGTACGTAACCGACTCCTGAACCTGTTTTCTCATAATTTCGTAGACCAAAATATTTTATAAAGGGATCCAATCACACCTAAAAAGGTTGGTGGCGACTCCCGTTTTCAAAATACCTCCCTTTTAAAAAGAGGTTTCAACAGTAATCACCGAGATGTATCTACCTAACTCCTCAATATCAATGGCTAGACATTTAAATCTGTGCATCAAGAAATAAATGATCAAATAAATTATACTTTAAGCTTAAGGTTTCATTTTTTGTTCATCTAGAAAATTGATTTAGGCTAAAAATAGGTTCCAGGGAAAAATATTTACGAAATAGCTTTTTGACTCAAAAAGTTGTCTAACAAACAATGCCTTAGGTCGTCCTTAGGTAATTATATACATGGATTAAATAGGCCAAGTCTATCAACCTATAATTTAATTAAACATTCATGCTATTTATATACCTATTTATCATGTCGTATACTTAACAACTTAAATCTATTCACAATTTAATAAATTGAACTAAGTAGTCAAAAATAAAAAAAATTAGAACCAATTATTATCAAACTAAATTTATAATTTATTCACACCATCCTATTAAAATATGCCTAACCAATTACTTGTATTTATACAAGCTCAAGCACATAGAAAACATGCAAAAATTAAAATTTTAAAAATATTAATAAAATATAATAAAATAATAGAAAAATAAAAATTTTAAAATCTTCCTAAGTCATGCCACACTTTATTCGACACATTGTCCCTAATGTGAAATTAAAAAATTATAAAGAAAGAGGTTAACCGATTGGCGTGATGAGTGCAACAAAAATGGTGGGACTACTCTTTTTGGGTTTGGCTCGCAATTGTAGTGTCATAAAAAATTATGGGGTTCCTACAAAGAAAAACTAAAACATACAATATACATAAACTACTAAATATTAACTAATTAAAAACTAAAACAAAAACAAAAAATCATCCCAAATAAAATACAAAACAAAATCTAAATAAAGATAAAAATGTTCAAAAATAGTTAGAATCAGATCCCAACTCCTACATTATTGGTGCCTTGTCACTCTCGCGCCTTACCAATGCTTTAGTAGCCCGCCTTCCTGAAGTCTGGGTTAAGCTGTGATACATGGGTCATGGATCGCCACGCCCTTCGTCAATGATCGATTTGGTCGAAATATTCTATCATAATTCGGTGGCACGACTAGGGTTCCTCATCATCATCATCCTCATCATTGATGTCCTCCTCACCTGGCAATGGGAATCTCTTGAACATGTCCGAGAGTGGTGTTGGTGTGGGCTACCCATTCTGTTTCGCAATGCGAATCAAAATGTTTCCCGTGTCTTGTGTTAATTGTGTTTCCCACTCTGAGATAAGCATATCTATGAGTCCCGTCATCTTCGACATGTGAGCTTTACTCTTACTCTTCGTCGGCCTTTGGCTATAACTCTTTCTCTCAATTTTGCTTTTGCTGGAGCTCGATAAACTAGCTATATGGGTTGTCTTCAATTACATTCCTCGTAGGTCTCGTGAATGGGACATGGCAACATTAGCTCAATGACATAGAGCATAATGAATTCCCTCGTAAATCCATATTGGGACAAACTCCATAATTATGGATTCGCTTACTAAAGGACTACACCCAAGGTTTTTCATGAGCACATTGCTCATATGGGTGTAATGCCATTTAAGGATATTTGGTTTTAGTGTGAGTTTATACTTTTAAATGTTTTTTATGTTATAGACACATTTTCAGTTATTTCAGTTTACAGATATTAAGTTTATTTTCTACAGAAATAAAGTTTATTTGGTTTATTCACACTCTGACTTTGGTAAGGTTTGATCTCATTAAGGTTTAAGGAGGACCAGTTGGAAATAGACATGTTTAGATCATATTTTCTATAATTTCCATGCTACACATCCATATTTGATCTATATCATTTGGTTATGTTAATATATGTAATCAGGGATGTATTTAGTTATGATATATGTAACAAAAGTCATATTGGTTCTATGTTAACATAATTAATGGACGAGATTGTTCGGAATACCTTTGGATATGATAGTAAAGTTTTGAGCTCATAAGGTTATATAATGACATGTAATTATAGAGTAATTAGTACATATATGTGGTCCAAGTGGGAGATTGTTTGAAAATATGGACATCACATATATAAAAGGGTAATTACATGTTATTATTTAATATCATAATAAATTGGCCATAAGGAAGATTTATGGTTCGGCATGTTCTTATTGTCAATGTTTGATTATTACACCAAGATATCACTTACAAGTTAATACTTTGTCCAAATATGAAATATTAATAGAGTGTCTGATATTTAAGATGAGGTTTACCTTTATTCAAAATAGTTTTGTTTAAATTTGAAATCTTATGTGAGGTTATTTATGATTTATTCAACTATTATTATATTTGCCAACATTATTGTATGTTGAAATTAAGAGAAATATTTTGAAACAAATAAATTCAGATTTTGGCTTGGAGATTTAATTAAGGATGTCTAATATTTTAAATAGATTAGTTGAAACAAAATGCCACCAAAGTGACCTCTTTTATATAGATTAGTTTATTTAAAATATCAAGATGGTTATATGTTTTTCTGGTTCATGCGTTTATTAATTGACTCATTGTTTAACATAATTTATTATCAATGTTTGATTGCTACAACAAGAGTACTGTTTACTGTTATATTACTGTCCAAAGACTTGATATTAATGTTGTGTTTGGTATCTTGATATGGGATTAGCTATTATCCTGAATTTATCGTTTACTTATGAATATTGATGTGTGCTTGTTTTTATTTATTTTTTGTTCTATATTCAACTAGTTCATCTTTTGCTACTACAATATCTGCTAATATAAATTCTATACCCATACTTAATGGGAAAATTTTCAATGAATGGAAAAGACACTTACTGATAGTGCTTGGCTGTATGGACATATACCTTGCATTAAGGGAAGAACAACCTGCACCTCTCACTGCAGAAAGCGCCCTTGATGCTAAAAGGAATTTTAAGAGGTGGGATTGTTTAAATTGCATGAGTCTAGGGATCATGAAGCATAACATTCTAGAACCCTTTAGGGGCACAAAATCTGAAAAGATTACTCAGGCCAATGGTTTCCTTGACGAAATTGAGAAATGTTTTGCTAAAAACGATAAGGTTGAGATGACATCACTTCTGACTTCTTTGATGCCTATGAACTCTAAAGGTCAAGGAAATTCTGAGTGATTTAGGGGCTATGTGATTTATGATCCCTCAATTAGGAGTAATTTTGAGACGAAAATTACAACATTTTTAAGGATGTTGAGTTTGGAGGGAGAAATAAGGTTAGAGACATTGCTTTTTTGAGGAGGAATTAGATTCTAACTCAGTTCCTACTATCACGTTGGACGATGTTCAGGTTCTCATACCTATCATTGATCAATAAGTGAATGTAGAACCTCAACAAGACAATGTGGAACAACTCTATATGCAAGATAAGGTAATTTTTCTAGAAAAACAAACTAAACAACCTCAAGAACGAATGTCACTAAAAAGGTCCACTAGAGAAAGGATTATAATGGCTTTAGTGAAATATTTTGACCTTAAGCTGCATCAGATGAATATTAAGTTAATTGTTTCTCAACGGTAACATTTTTCATACATTTATATGGTACAACTAGAAACCTTTTTGTCTAACGATGCAAAGTTAATGATTTGCAAATTAAAGAACTTCATCTATGGGCTTAAGCAGACTTCTTGTCAATAGTATTACAAATTTTACCAAATGATTATCTTATTCGGTTTAGAGATGAATTTGGTCAATACTTGTATATACCACAAGTTCAGTGGGAGTAAGGTTCAATATTTGGTTTTATATGTTAATGACATATTGCTTGTCAATAATAAGTTATGTTGGAAAATATATTAATAGTTGAATAAATCATAAACAACCTCACATAAGACTTCAAATTTAAACCAAAATAATTTGAATAAAGGTAAACATCATCTTAAATATCAAACACTCCATTAATATTTCATATTTGGACAAGTTATAACTTGTAAGTGATATCTTGGTGTAAGAATCAAACATTGACAGTAAGAACATGTTGAACCATAGATCTTCTTTTTGGCCAATTTCTTGCTCACATGTAAAATTGAATAACTATCACATGTTTATAACCATAGTTGCACATGTAATATTATTAACCTTTGTAACGCCCCAATTTTCGGGAATCCTGTGAATGTTGGCATAGGTTTAATTATGTTAGTGGGCCTCTAAAAGGCCCAAGCTTAAGATAGAACCCGGCAATTTTAGTTAATTTTTGTTCCATAAGAAAAAGGGGGTGAAATTATGAAATAGGACCTATGTGAAAATGTTTGAAAATGCTATAGGCTAAATTGAAGTGGCCAAATAAATAGGAGTGCAAAATAGGAGGATTTGCATGACAAACCTCCCATTTTACATGAAGTGGCCAGCCATCATGTTGTTGTAGACAAAATGTACACTTGATATCCATAATTTATGGTACAAATTGATACAAATTGATAATAGGTTAGGTAAATGTTCCATGATAATGGGTTAGGTAAATGTTTCATGATAATAGGTTAGGTAAATGTTCCATGATAATGGGTTAGGTAAATGTTTCATGATAATGGGTTAGGTAAATGTTTCATGATAAGAATATCATGTCTTTTGTATTAAAGAATTAAATGGATGAAATATGAAGTTTTATTAAAAGAAAAAGGGGTGAAAAGAACAAAGTTTTGTCCATCTTTGTTCATCATAGCTGAAAGTTAGAGAAGAGAAAGGAGAGGAAAAAGCTCTTGAGTATTCGGTCATTAGGAGGAGGAAAATTGAAGGTAAGTTCTTGGTACCTTGTTTCTATTTTGAGGTTCATGAGTTCTTCTTGATTCTACCTTAACTCTTGAAGTATATTTTGATTTTTAGTTGTGTTGTGAGCATTTAGTCATGAATTAAAATGAAGGAAATGGTTGTTGTTTCATGTTCTTTTGATGAAAAATGGAAGATAGGTGAAGTTGAGCCAAACAAATGAGCATGCATGTGCCTTAGATGCTAAAGGGAAAAATCGACTAACATGTTGTGCTTTAAAATGATGAAATGGAGATTATACTTTAAGAGTGATTTGGTAATAAATCTGCTTGGGATAGCAGCAGTAACGTGACTTTGGAAAATCACCATAAATTGTGGGAGATGAATTAGAAGCTGAATAAATTATGTAATTAAAGCTTATTGAGTCTAGTTTCTAATGAAATAAACAAGAACATATTTTGAATTCTGTACAATGAGAAATTTTATTCGTAATGAAGAGTGGTCAGATTAGTCAAACAGTGAAACATAGGAAACTTTAAGAAAAATCTGGTATTGATTGGCCATACCAAAAATTCTGAAAATTTTATGGATAAAAGATATATAAGTCTATTTTCATGAAAAATTAACGGAACTTTATTTGGAGTTTCGTAGCTCCAGTTATAAATGATTTAGTGACTGTTGCTCAGGAAGACAGCTTGCAGTGAAATTATGATTATGTGGTAAACATTGACAAAAATTTGTTAATGAGTTGCTTATTGATTTCTTATAAGCTTACTATGATCTGTAGGTGTGGTTGGCCGAATATTGTAAGGGGTTAATACGTAGTTTGTATTTGAATAGTTAGATTAACGTGTTAGTAATCCAATTGTAGGCGGTTCGTGTGTGGATCTCGTCAGCATATCGTCGCAAACAGGTGTGTAACTGACACCCTCTCATAGACTAGATTGGCAAAAGCCGAAAAGCAGAAATACCGAAAAGTCAGTATTTTGGGAATTTGCGAGTGTGCGAATGCTCGTAAGATAGTTGGGTTTGTATATTTGGTAATCTAAAGTAATAAACTGCAGTACGCGCAATTTCGTACATTTTGATAATTTGGGCTTAATGGGCCAAAGATCGGGTTCATGGGCCAACGGGCCCAATTCTGTAAGTATGCGCGGTAAGTGTTCTGATAGTACGTAAATAGTTAGGATATGCATGAAAACCCTAAAAGTAGCTAAATTACTATAATATCCCTATGTATGGAAAATTACTGTTATACCCCTAGGTGTAAAATTATCGTTATACCCCTAGGGTTAATTTTGACTGAAAAGCACGACGATCTGATTCTGTATGATGTATGCCATGATTATATATCTGTTGCATGGGGACATGGGTTATATTATGGAGGAAGCGTTCTGGTGGCTATGCCACAAATATCTGATCTGGTGGCTCTGCCACAAATATCTGATCTGGTGGCTCTGCCACATATATCTGTTCTGGTGGCTCTGCCACGATTATCTGTATCTGGTGACTCTATCACATTATCTGTTCTGGCAGCCATGCTGCAAATTCTGTGGTGTGTAGCGGTTATGTGGGTCGAGTTGTCTCCCCACACGGTGTAAGGTTGGTACGGGGGTGTATACGGTTGGATATGGTTGGGTTTCTGCATAAACATGTAATATCTGTTCTGTTCTGTTATGGGCCTATGGGCTTTATTCTGAATTCTGTTCTGGGCTAAGGCCAACTTATTCTATTTCTGTGGTTTGAGCTGATATAGGCTATGGTTGGGTTATTTTACACACTGAGTTTCCCCAAACTCACCCCTTTTATTTTCATCCACGCAGGAAATCCCCAACCATAGTGGGCTTGGAGCTGTGAAGGAATTCGGAGTGGCCACCCGTTCTGAAAGTTTGATTTTCTTCTGGTGAACTAGACATCCTTTTATTTACGTTTGAAGTTTTGGGTTTTCAAATGTAATAAGGCCGCTTAATTATTTTTGATGGTTTTAATATGTATTACTAAGATAGGTATTACTTATTTTAACTGTCGAAATTGGATAGCTTTAGGGCGCGTTTTCAAAAACAACAATTGATTTCAAAATAACACGACAACAAGCAAAGCTTCCGCAATGAAAGTATTTTCCAAAATTAATCACTTTTCCTAAAAATGACTTAATCAAATCGGTTTCCTAGAAATATCCATGACGTTAAGGTGTGGCAATGGTGGTATGCATGTCTAGGATTGGATCTGAAGGGAGCTTGGTACTTAAGCAGTCCGATGGACTCACCACCTCTTTTCCGGTTTCCTACCTGGTGCACAGCTTCCATTCACTTTAACCCTTAATGAATTAATCTTTTGAACATCAAGTATGATTTTCTGGACTTAGAATGAATTTTTTTTTTACGTTTTTGATGTGGCATGCTGGATCTGGCCATAACTTCTGGGCCGGGTTTGGGGTGTTACAACCGTCATTTGGGTCGATCAATATTAACATAACTTAAGTTACATGTGCACAACCTTTTATACTTTGAAACAAAAATAATTTACACAAAAAGATCACTTTGGTGACTTATTGCTTCAATTAAGTTATTTTAAAATATATATAATTATACTAATATTCAAATCTAAAGTTTACCCAATAATCAAAGGTCAAAACTAAAATTTCTGATTGCACTAGAGTTTCCCAAATAACCCAAAATAAGGTTGCCTAAATAGTGCAATAAAAAAAATCAAAAACCTTAGTCTTTAACTCTTTTTTTTTAAACCATTTATGTCAAAACCAAATAGAAATAATGTAGTAGTTCAAGGTCAAATAATTAACAAGCATATGTATTTATAATTTTGACATAGATAAAAAACACCAAAGCAATTCACACATATACATGTATTCATAATCAAATAGAAAAACTTACCCTGAATATACTATGTAAATCCAAAATTGTATTTATGATTAAACAAAGATTCGCATGAATACTTGAAAAATATTTTCAAGCTAATAAATCTACAAAGCAAAATCTGTAACACCCCAAACCTGACCTAGAAGTCCAGATCGAATTTGAAATGCTACATTGACCACCGAAGTGATCGTGAGAAAATCTTACAAAACTAGTCATTCTTAATTCAATTCTTGAAAAAATTAATATCGAGTATAAAAAAACTAGAATAATAAAATGATTAAACCGTAAAACAGTATTTTACCATAGTGTTAAAAACCTTATATTCAAAACTGAATAACAAATAAAAGTTTAAAACCACAAACTAATAACTTATTAGCCTTAAAACAGTCTGAGTCCTCCGCATACCGAGTCCAGCATCCAAAATCCCGAAATGTACTTGAAAGGGGAAACAAAATAAGGGGTAAGCTATACAAGCTTAGTGTGAGATCAAACTAACTAGCTACCGAAATAGAAATAGATACAGTAAACCTGAAAATAATTAAGCAGCAGAACACACTTACAAAGCGACTATAAAAAATAGACCATATGTAACTTTACAGTCATATGGCTCTGTTAGACAAAATATCAGAAATTCTCAGAAGTCACAAACTGGCCTAAGCCCTTTTTCCAGAATCAGAATCGGTTGGGCCTTAGACCATCACACAAGGTTTCTTTAGAAACTAGTGCCTTTCAGTCCAATAGTACAATCCGACTCCTCAGTCAATCAGATAGAGAAATAATTCAATTAGATAGTCAAATAGATATTGCAGTCACAGAATCACATAGACGCATATGAGTGCAAATGAATTATAAAATAACCCATCCATCCAACCAACACACCATCTCCATCCAACCCAACACATCATGTGGGGATTTAATCAACCCACCCATCCCTGCACTCCGAGTAGGACCTCGAAAAGCCCATCCAACCTTATACTCCACAGAACGTCATCCAGGGTTGCCCAGCAATGATGATCATCAATATTGTCCTCGACCCTCAGGGAATTGGGACCGCCCACGACCCTCTGGGTGTTAGGGCTATTAGTAAGCTGTAAGGTGCCATGCGAAAAACCGCGATAGAAACATGCAGTATAACTGCCAGATCAGATATGTTACGCAGCAAGGCTAGCGTATAAGCTGTATTGTGCAATGCAGTGAACCGCGGTACAGACATGCAGAATAACTGCCAGATCAGATAATGGTACGTAGCATAGATAATGTACATGCGGTACAGTGCAAGGCGGTAAACCACTGTACCATTATTAGTAATGTCCACGACTCTCAGGGTATTGGGACCGCCCATGATCCTTTGGGTATTATTAAGGGCTTTCAGAATGCAGACAAACTGTCAAATTGTAAATCTCCCTTTTCTTCAACATCCCACCCAAAAAGATTTATGCATATGTATGTATGTATACTGTCAGATCTACACAATTCAGAATACAAATTCAGACAGTCAATCAAAAGGAGACACACACATCCAGTCAATCAGTTACAGAATCAAACATGTGTACCTTCGTATCTTGAATCCAGTATCAACTTATCTAACAAACAATCACAAATACGAACATATTAAGCCCAAGTCAAAGTCATAATTACCCCCAGTAAGGCTTAGTCGGGGGTTGGAACACACAGAGTCGCATTTGCACTTGCATTTGACCTAAAACCCGAAGTTTGGCGAGATAGGGCCAGACGTCCGTGTGCTCTAGCTGTGTGGAGCACTCCAAGCAGTGTGGGGGTCCAAACGCCCGTGTGAAGGGTAGCACACGGCCCTGTGATAGAGGCATATGCCCGTGTGGTACAGAGGCACGGTTGTGTGATCAGGCCGTGTAAGACACTGTACTATTTCACTAAGCTCAAGTGCAAAGTAGACACGGCCGTGTGAGGGTCTCACACACTGGTACGGCCACCAGACACGACTGTGTGTTCCAAAACACACGCCTGTGTGGAATCCCTAATTCCCAAATCAGTCGCATGGCCATGTGATCAGGCCGTGTGACCCCAAATCTTAATCGCTAATTCCGAAACTCACATGCCCGTGTGGACCAAGGGACACAGCCGTGTGATTTTTGACAAATATCCCCAAAATAGCCACACGACCGTGTGGCCAGGTCGTATGGCACCAAAATTTACTGAAACCCTAATTTCCCAAATCCACACGACCGTGTGCCACGGTACACACCCGTGTGGCTGTCAAGGAAGCCATGAAACCACCCCAGAACAGCCCCGAAAACACCACTTTGGCCACCAAACCGTCCCCTAACTTTGGTACTATTGAAACCACATCAGAAAACGGAGTATCGCACTCCCTTTCAGCCTTCAAAGCTCTGAAACTAGAGAATCAAAGCATTCTCACAAAAAGCTAAAACAACACTTGTAAAAAACAAAAGATAAGTTGATTAGTCAGAGTTGAGTCCCACACCTATTTCAACGACGAAGAAGACGACAGAGGAGCAGAAAATCAAGGTCCTTCAACCCCATAACACCACCAATTCCAAAAAGCAAAAAGAAGAACACAAGAATAAAAACCAAGAAGAAACAGAACAAAAATTAGCGTGCCCAGTAAAAGCAAATAAAAATAAAAATAAAAATAATTAATAATAACACTAAAGACAAATAAATAAAATAATTATTTTAACTGAAATCAGAAATAACTAAAATGTTTTCTAAAATGCCCACACAGAGATTCAAACTCAGAACCCTGAGACAAACCAACACACTTACAACCACTAGACCAGCAGGCCCATTTTGCCACTAAACTGCACAACTTAACTTATGTGTGCAACCTTCCCACTATCCCTACACTCAAAACCCAAAACTTCTAGGCCCAAAATTCGGGGCGTTACAAAATCATAATAGCTAATATATCTCACAATTCATATAATAAATCATATCATCATAATTTAACCAAATACTTGGAACTATAAGATGCCAAAACGTATATTATAGAACCAAATTTAAAGCCAAATTCTTTAAACATATGTTATGGTTAACATGATTTTACTTCAAAACATCCAAAAACTGAACAAATATTCATTGTATAAAAATTAACAATTCAATGAATATCTATCAACCAATATAAGAGAAAATCATAATTAAATCTATAAAAAATTATCAGCAATTTTAACATAAATTTACACAAAACTTAGAACCATAAATATTTTATAAATCCAATATAAACCAATTCAAACATATATTTATGTAACCAACCAACAAAAAAGAACTTATAACCTTTAAAGTAATTGGCAGTTGCTGATCATAATATATATATTTTATAAACAAAACTTGATTCTTAAAGGAATTGATATAATAACATGAAAATTCATCATATGAACAAATCATAAATATTGCTAACATAATCAAATTGATATGTTTAGCTAAAATATAATAAAAATGATATGATAATAAATTCATAAAAAAATTTAATGATTAATAACCAATCACCGTTAACGATTAATTACCAATCATGTCTTAATATCCAAGCATTAAATTATATCTTATAAGAAGAAGATTCATGTATAGGTAATTTACCAATTGAAGTCAAAATCATGTGGGTTTGGTCATTATGAATTGAAAGACAATAATTCACCAAAGACAATAAAAAATTGAAAGTAGAAATTACGTAGGTTTAGTCTACAGTAGTTTCAAAGGAAAACTTAAATCTTCAATGAATAAGTCCTGAATTCATCTTTTCAAAATTACCCAAATTAAAAAATAAAAAACAAAACCCTAAAATTTTAATGGCTTGCAATATTAGTGGCATGCGATATTAATGATTTCTCGATGATATATAAAAATATGTAAAGAATTAAAAAATAAAAATAAAAAACAAAACATCATCGCCTCGCCAACTTGACCTTCATGCAAGATTGTAAACATAAATTGAATTTCAGACCAATCTACGAAGAAAGAATTTCAAACTAAATTTTTGAATTGAATTTGATCACTCCATCAAATAATATTACTTAAACATTTCAAACCCTAAATTTTTTTAATATGAATTCAAGACAATTAAAATCTAAAAAAAATACTTTAATATAAACCTTCAAAGATCAACATATATCTAAAATATAAAACTCATGAAATTTCATGAATCAATCATTAAAAGAAGAAATAACCTTAATCAATTCCTAATGATTTAACATAGCAAGGCTCGGATGCCACTTGTTAGAATTGTAAAATAAATCTGAAATAAAACTTAATAATCCAAGATCTAATCATGTCAAATCATCAAGAATAAATTAAGAACAAAATTAGATGCGAAAATGTACCTGGATTCATCAATTTTTTGAAATCTATAGATATTGGGGTTTTGATCTTCCAAATTAGCACACAAATAATATAGAGAAGGTGGCTCTCTTTTTTCTAAAGATGGGATGTTAAAAAAGTTAGCTTGTGTATAATTTAGGGACCATAACCCTAATATATAATTTTGGCACATTAGCTCTAATTTCTAATCAACCCATCATCAATTAGTATTTAGTTATTAGAGTATCTACACATATTTGACATATACTTTATTTAATAATTAAAGCCAAATAAATCTATCCAAATTAGATAACTTTTAATTTGGGTCAACTTATGATGACAGTAAATAATAACATGTAATTACCCTTATTATATATGTGATGCCTATATTTTCCAACACCACTTACTTAAATTACTTATTTACGCCCCTATTTTATGATATCTGACTCAACCTCCAGTTAAAAAAACCTAATTCTACTAACCCAAAACTACTAGGCCGGGTTTTGGGGCATGACAAGAACTACGAAAAGAATAGAAGAGGAGAATTTACTTGTTGAAAGTAGAGGTGGGGAATACGAGAACTCGAAGCTAGGTCATTGGGATGAGGTATGGCGACTAGAGGAGGATGTCCTCTCTTCTTAGAGTGTTTAATTTGTATGTTTTCACGCCTAAAACCGATGTATATAAATAGACTTTTGACAAGCTTTATGCCTAAAATGTCCCGATTTGACTGAAAAACACGGGCGTAATGTGCCATAGCTTGTGCATGGCGGGACACAACACCTTAAAAATACACATTTTTTGCTTCAAACTGCTCGTGTCGCGCCATGCATAAACTATGGCACGACATGACACTTTAACATCATGTATTTTGGCTTTGAAGAGCCTTCGTAGCTTCATGGCCTATGCATGGCGTGACACGACATTACTCCAAGCCCTTCAGGATGTGTCAATGTCCTCCAATCATCCGTTTTTGTGCTCGATTAGCTTCTCTGTGTCCCATCATGTTCAATAAACTCGTTTCTCCTAAGTCTAACATATAATTACGCTATAATTATCCTAAAATCTAGCTACAAACGAAGACTTAAAACTAATTTACAATATTTACAATTTAAATGAAGTTCAATAGTGTCATAACTATGTCTTGCTACCGAACTTGTCCAACATTTCTCTCAAGTCAATTAAACCAAAAGCCATTAAAATATATCATATAGTACAATTATAGTCATATCTTTAAAAAATCTAGATCTAGCAAAACAACAAAAAACTTAGGATCTCAAACAATAGTTTCATATTTTTTTAAATAGTTTAAAGTATTTAGAGATTCAAATGGACAATTCTAAACTCCAACCACAACTTATATTCTCTACTTCAGTTTAGCTCTAAAAAATAAATGGGGAAAAATGCCTAACGAAAGTTCTGGAATAAAAGAGAATGGAAAGCAAAATATTCCAAAAGGAAGAGTAGAAGAAAATGGATGACAAAGTAAAAGAAAAAGGCAAGTAATTTTGCCATATGTAGTACAATAGTAAAGGGAAATTTATTTACAAGGACTTTCGTGCTTTTGTATTATTTATATAGACCCTTTTGCAAAATGGAATTGCATATTTAATCCTTCAAGTTAGATATTTATTCTTAAGCATTATCTTAAAGGTTAAAAATTAAAATTCAAGATTTTTTTTTATTTTCATACAAATACCTTATATTTTAAATCACTAAAAAAGGGTTCAACCCACTATTTTCACCCAAGGATTCATGTGAATTTGCAACACCCCTATACCCGATCCGTTTTTCGGGTCCGAGTACCAAAATGTTACATTCATTATCGACACAACTTCAAAGAAAATTGATTCAATTATTGTCCCTAATTAAGTTAACCAAACAAATCGTGGTTAGTATAAAATTTTGGTTTCATTTCGAGTTTCAATCGAGCTTTCGTTAGCACTATTTAACTTTTATTCACCACATAGGACCTGTTTACAAACATTTTCAACATCAGAGGCATCATCGCGGCGTTAGATGGCCACATCGCAATGTGCAATCATTTTTTTCTCAATTTCTGCACGTTTTCAATTTTTTTTAATATTCTAGTACCTACTTCCTATTCCACTTTTTACTTCATTCATACAACTTATTCTCAACTCTTAGCATCATATATTCACACTAAAATGCTATTTAAATCTTTATGCAATTTAGTTACTATATTATAAAATTCATTATTATTTCTATGCTTCTATTTCCTATTTCAACACTATTTGATTCTCAATCAAATTTATAAGATTGAGACAACTATCAAAGTTATACAAATAATTTCATTAACTCATTATATTATAATTATTCACATAATATCTTAACAACTCATTTAACTATTCTTATGCATTAGTAATTCTATCACTTAAAATAATTTCTTAGCATCATGCTCTTCTACTATTTTTCCTCCTCCACTCCATTTCACATCCTTTATGTATGCCTATTTATACGATAATTTATGGCTTTTAGTATTTTATGGCTATATGCAAGATTAATATCAATTTTTACTAATAACATAATTTTAGCTAAACTGTCAATTTGAGTCACAGTCACAAAATGATTCATATCTCAATCTACATAATTCAAAATTTAGATCCGCTTTTTGTTTTTAAAACTAGACTCACGTAAGTTTTTACTATAAAAAATTCAAAATTTCTACATAAGCCAATAAATACAGTTTATTCTTCAAATCTTCCCCTTGTTTTGTTTCTAGGTACCAGTGACCCCTCTTATATAAAAAATATTTATCTTTCAATACAAGTCTCATATTATATTTTTGTTTGTTTCCCTTTAAAATTGACTTATTAATATTTTGTTGATACAACTTTCATCACCTCAACATTTTTTTAAAATTTACTATTATTTTTCAAGATTAGAAGAGGGGATCTGAAAACCGTTTTGCCCTTTTCTTACAAAAATTATTGTATCTCATAATATAAAATTCCATTAATTACACTGTTTCGTCTATGTGAAACTAGACACAATAATATTTAATTCTATATAGGATTCAACTTCTAATTGAATTTTTACAATGTTTGGTGATTTTTCAAATTTGAAATACTTGTGCTATCCAGAAACTGTTTTGGCGGTAATATTTATTTTTTTCAAATTTTTTTTGGTGAAAAGAAACAAAACTAGAAACAAACTAATTACATCAAAAACTAGAAACAAACTAATTACATCAAAGACTGAAGGATAACAATTGCTTTAACAATAGGAGAAATTTCTAACACCTCCCTTGGGATCTCTTCAAACACCGTCAAATTTTGACCTGTATCAAAAGTCAATTTTGACATACAATTAACAATTACATTAGTCTCTCTGGGAATGTGTTGCACGACCCAATGTCCAATCTTCATTTAAATTTCATTTTACATACATAATCATTATTTTTTTATTACTATTCAATTTAATCCTTAAAACTCACATATCTTTAACATATAGTTTTATCATAACTTATCTTATTTCAATTATATACATTTCATAAGTTTATAATTCAGTCCCTAGCATAATGAGAATTCATCATTTAATGTAATTTCACTTTAATATCACATTGTAATTTATCCTTCAACACCTAACACATCATTTAAACTCTTCATCACAATACTTTATTTAAGTTATAAACTTTTGTACACTTTATAATGTAGTCACCATTATCCTAAATGCAAGTTAACTTGGTAATTTCATCACACCACCACTTCTGATGTAATCATTATTTCATCACACTTTATCTATGTTCTCTTTTTAATATTCAATTTCACATAACTTATTTTGTGTACTTTACAATTTAGTCCTTTTCCAACTACTTCAATGCACAAATTCAATTCCATACATAATATTTGTACATTTATAATTAGTTCAACTATTTATGTAACGCCCTGATCTTCTTATTTTTTTTTCTTATAAGTATTTAACACAATTGTGTATTTGTTTCAGTGGTTAAGTGTTCTAAGTGTGTGTGAGAAGTTCCAAGTTCAAGCCTTACCTTTAGCAAGTTTTGTTATTTTTGGATTTAAGCCTTATCTCTATTTGGTGGGCTTATATTTAAATGCCTATAATTCCATATTAGAATGAGCCTGTTGGTTCGAGTGGTAAGGGAGTTGGTGTGTCAGAAGTCCTGTGTTCGAATCTCTGCATTAGTGTAGGTATTTAATTTTACTCAGTTTTCAGATAGAGTTTTCGGGGAATTAAAATCCTGTAGTGGTTGAGGTTGAGGAATATCTAATTTAATTTATTTTATTTTATTTTATTTTTTCCTAAAATTCTCTCTCATTTTTTGACGTTCCTTCTTTCCCTTTTCTCTTCATTGATTTTTCCTTCAGTTATTGGATTCTTCGTGGTCCTCTGTTTCCTTTCGGATTTTCTTGGTTAATCGTCGTTATTACATTCTTATTCCTTGCTTCGACTGGTAAGTGATCTTGTTCAGCCTTTTACTTTTGGTTGGGGTCCAGTAATGTTAGTCTTTGACGGCTAAGTGATGAATTCCATGTTTAGGAGAAGGTGCTGGAGTGGGTAATCGCACTTCAACGGTTTAAATCGAGGTTGTGGATGTTTTGTAAGTGGTAAGTCGGTTTTCCATTTTTGGGTTAAACGTATTTGACATGTGGTTTGGTTGCTAAAAAGTGTGTGATACTCTGGTTTTAGGTTTCTGAAGGCTTAGGAGCGGTTTCGCATCGAATCGATACTAGCGTGTACCCGAAATATCAAAAAACAAACGTCAGAAAAAGTTGAAAAACCTTACTGTCGACACTACACGGGCATGTGGTCACCCATGTGGTAGGCCGTGTGCGAAAGTACGACCGTGTGGTCGATGAAGGCATGGCCGTGTGCATCACACAGCTATGTGGTGGCTTGAGTGTGATTTTGTGGGCCACATGGACTTGTGGATTCTTGGACCAGGCCGTGTGGGCCACACGAGTAAGGCCAATCTGGGCATCTAGGCCATACGAGCAAGTGGGCCCATAATTCTGAAATATTCCTTAGGGTCGCGTGGGTCATTCTATTCGACTATGGACCTATCGTAGGGTTAGTAAGGACTATGGACCTATCGTAGGATACTAATGTATGCCTGATTATACTATTACATGTGTATCTGTTATTTGTATAAAGCATGTTGAGCATGTTTAGTCTAATAATTCTATATCTAATATCTACATTTGTTTTGGGGTGGGTTTTATATATATGTGGAGAAGTGTTATGTATGACGATCATCGCCTATATTATGGCAGCTTGGCTGCACTATATCTGATACGTGTCATAACAACACAATGTGGTGTGTAGCGATGGGTGAGTGTTTTTAACCCTACATGGTGTGATGGGATGGTCGGAGTTGGTCTGTAGAGGATGGGGGTAGGACTTTGCATATCTGAATCTGCTTTTTACATCTGTTTCTATAACTGTATTTAGGATGGGCATAAGCTTGATTCTGTATCTGATTGTCTGAAATGTTTCTGTATGTCTACTTGTCTAATTCTGCTAGGTTACACACTGAGTTTACGTAAACTCACATTTGTTTCTCTGTTCTGTTAGGTAATCTTTAAACTTAGGTGAATTGATGCGGCAGAGACACAGATGTGACCACTATATCATAAAACAGTTAAACTTAGTTCTTTTGGTTTCTTTTAAATTTTGGACTTATTTGAGAGTTCTAATTTTTCGGGAGTCTCTAGACTGTTTGGTTTTTAAATGATTATTTTTGGATTGTTTGTTAATTTGATTGTTTTGGTAAAATTGTTTTATTAAAATGACATTTTTTTATGTAAACAATGATTTTCCTAAAAACATGACTACTTTTCAAACTATAACGACTAAGGCTTCCGCTGTAATAAGTTTTGGTAAAGAAACTAACTAATTTGTTGTTTTTAGTAAATTTCAAAGATTGATGTTTTACTAAGTGAACACAGTTTCTAAAACCCATTTCTTATGACATCACTAGATTCGACCATAACGTCTAGGCCGGGTTTGGGTTGTTACATTTAGTCAAATCAGAGCCAGGTTCAAAACTTAGTTGTGAATTTTGGGTTCGAAATTGTGTTTTATAGAAGAAGTGGTTTACAAATATATTTGAAGAATGTGGTACACCAAGTCTTCGACGTCGATCCTATAAGTATCTCTGAAATTTTGATAAAAAACTCTGAAAATACTATAGTTGGTACTCACTGAAACTGAACTGAATAGTTAAGAAACTAAAACTTTTGGAAACAAATCTGAACTATTAATAGTTAATAACTGTAACTGATGCATAAAACTTTTTAATGTAGATAAAATTTGAAGTACACAATGAGTTCTCGTGGAACACGCGGACGTAGTACTCGTGGCCGTGGTAGAGGCCGTAAGGGGGCTCGAGCTGAGTCTTCCTCTCTGGGCAGTATGCCAAATTTGGATATAAGTGAGACATTAGTTTCACCTGCTACTGAGACTGGGCCTCAAAGTCACTCGACTGATGACGACGCACTATCCCAAGCCATGCTGAGGATCTTAGAAAGGGTCGCTGGACCCTATTCTGGAGCTGGTGGCTGAGGGTCGGTAATTGAACGACTCCAGTCCAATGGTTCTGAGTTGTTTAGGGGTGTCATTGGAGTTGCCTCTAGTGTGGCTGAATACTAGTTGGAGGCCACAGAGTGGATTATGAATGACTTAGATTGCACTCTCGAGCAGAAATTTAAGGGTGCAATCTCCTTACTTCACGACGAGGCATACCAGTGGTGATTAACGGTTGAGAAAGGTATTCAGCCTGATCGTCTGACTTAGGAGTTCTTTAAGACCACCTTCCAAAGTAAGTACGTGGGGACGAGCTATATGGATGCTGTAGGTGTGAGTTCATGAATCTCACGCAAAGTGATAGATCTGTGGTCGAGTATTGGGCTAAATTTTTTAAATTAAGCCGCTATGCTCAAGGCATAGTGGCGTTAGAGTATGAGAGGTGCATCCAGTTTGATGATGGATTAAGGGATAATCTGAGGGTACTGATTGTTCTACAGAGGGAGCAAGAGCTCGCGGTGCTAATTGAGAAGGCGAAGATCACCGGGGATGTTAAACGTATGGAGCACCAGAATAGGGACCGAGAGAAGGGTAAGAATAAAAGGGATTAGGAGTCCTCTAGTTCTGTTTTGAGGCCTAAGAAAAAGACCAGATCTGATGGGCCGATTAAAGTGGGGGTCCCTACTGCTCCTGCTGGGATTCATTTGTGCAGTGACTATGGTAGGTGCCATCCAGGCGAGTGTTAAAGGAGGATTGAGGCTTGTCTAAAGTGTGGGTCATTAGAACACCGTATTAGAGACTGTCCACAATGAGCAGATCAGATGCAAGTTTCAGCTCCAGGTTCTGTGCAGCTTCAAAGGGCAGCTCAGCAGCCACCTAGTGGCCGTGGAGCGGTTAGGAGTGGTAATGGTTTGTGTCGTGGGCAGAGAGCGCCGAGCAGAGGTGCTAATCAGACAGAGGCGAGGCAGCCTGCACTTGTCTATACTGCTCGACACCGAGAGGATAGAGATGCACTAGACGTTATCACTGTTATGTTCTTAATTTTTGATGTACCTTATACTGCTCTTATAGACAAAGGTTCTACACACTCTTATGTGGCTAGTACTGTATCTGAAAACTTGGGGTTACCGTTGAAAGCACTTCTAGTGAGATCACTGTACTGAGTCTGTTGAGGTAATTTTTTTGGGTTAGTAAACTCTATAGGGAGGTTCCGTTAGAGGTGCAAGGGACTATTTTTATGGTAGACTTAATTTTGTTTGGGGAGTTCGACTTAATTATGGACATGGATTGGTTGGTTAAGCACCGAGTTAGTTTGGATTGCGCACTAATAGGGTCGTTCTAAAGATAGAGGATGATAAGGGAGTGGTCGTGATCAGCGAGTGTTGAGATTGTTTGTCCAATGTGATCTCTACTCTTGCGGCTGAGAAATTGTTCTGAAAAGGGCGTGAGACATACTTGGCTTACATCAGTGTTGCTAATTTTAAAGACTCTTCTGTTGGGAATATCAGAACTGTAAGGGATTTTTCAAATATTTTTCCTAAGGAGTTACCAGGTTTACCTCTGAATCGAGAGGTTGAGTTTGGGATTGAGCTTTTTCCGAGTATGGCTTGGTGTCTATCGCTCTCTACCGTATGGCACCGAAAGAGCTTACTAAGCTTAAGGCTCAACTGCAATAGCTTCTGGACTGTGGTTTCATCTGTCCTAGTGTGTCGCTATGGAGAGCATCAGTTATTTTTGTTCAGAAGAATAATGGGACCATGAGGATGTGTATTGATTATCAGCAACTGAATAAGTTGACTATAAAGAATAAGTATCTGCTTCGAAAGATCAACGACCTATTTGATCAATTTTGAAGGGCTTTAGTGTTCTCTAAGATTGATCTTCGATCTGGGTATCATCAGTTGAGGGTTAAGGAAGCTAATGTTTATAAAACTGTATTTAGGACTCATTATGGACATTACGGGTTCCTAGTTATGTCTTTTGGTTTGATGAATGCTTCAACTGCATTCATGGATTTGATGAACTAAGTGTTTTAGGCCTATCTAGATCAGTTTTTCATAGTCTTCATCAATGATATCCTTGTTTACTCTAAGGTTAAGGATGGGCATGATGAGCACCTTAGGTTAGTGCCTCAGATTCTATATGAGAAGTAGCTCTACGTTAAGTTGAGCAAGTGTGAGTTCTGGTTATGAGAAGTAATATTTCTGGGGCATATGGCATCTGTTGGGGGATTCGAGTGGATCCGAGGAAGATAGAGGTTGTGTTGGATTGGAAACAGCCTAAGAACATATCTGAGATCCGTAGTTTTTTGGGTTTGGTGGGATATTATAGACGGTTTGTCGAGGGGTTCTCTCTGATTGTAGCTCCCTTGACTAAGTTTCTACATAAGGGCGTACTGTTTATCTAGACTGATGCGCAACAATCGAGCTTCTAGAAGCTCAAGTATGCTCCGACTCAGGCTCCTATTCTGATATAGCCTGAACCTAGTAAGGAGTTTGTGGTGTACAATGATGCGTCACACGTAGATTTGGGATGTGTGCTGATGCAAGAGGGTAAGGTGGTGGCTTATACATCTCGGTAACTTAAGGCACACAAGGGAAATTATCTGAGCATGATTTGGAGTTAGTTACGGTAGTCTTTGTATTGAAAATCTAGAGGCATTATCTGTATGGTGAGAGGTGTATTCTCTATATCAATCACAAGAGCATTAAGTATCTCCTTACTCAGAATGAGTTGAACCTTAGGTAGGAGCGATGGATTCAGCTACTTAAAAGATTATGACTGCACCATAGAGTATCATCCTAGTAAAGCCAATGTGGTGGCTAATGCTCTAAGTCATAGAACAATGTCTGATTTGAGGGTGATGTTTTCTTGCCTTAGTATGTTTGATGATGGGAGTCTTTTGGCCAAGTTACACATTAAGCCGACTTGGATTGATCAGATTCGAGATAAACAGTCAGTGGATGAGACTCTGGCTGTGCGGTTCCGTCAAGTTGAGAGTGGTACTACTTCTGATTTTGAGTTAAATAATGATGGGGTTCTGTATTTTTGAGCTCATATCTGCATGCCGAATGACCTCGATTTAAGGCAGTCGATTCTGAGGGAGGCGCATAGTAGCCCTTATGCTATGCATCCTGGTGGTAATAAGATGTATCGCAATCTTCGTGAGTTGTACTGGTGGCCGGGTTTGAAGTAGAAAGTTACTGATTTTGTTACTCGTGGCTTGACATGTCAACAAGTTAAGGATGAGCATCAGTTGCCTTCGGGTTTGTTACAGCCAATTAAGATTCCCTTGTAGAAATGGGAGTGAGTGACGATGGACTTTGTTAGTCGGTTGCCCTTGGCACCCACTAAGAAGGATTCTATTTGGGTCATCGTGGATCGATTGACCAAGTCTACTTACTTTATTCTGATTCAGATGGATTACTCTCTGTAAAATTTGGCGAAACTTTATATTTCTAAGATAATAAGACTATATGGGGTGCCTGTTTGGATCATTTCTGATAGAGTTCTTCGCTTCACATCTTTGTTTTGGAAGAATTTCACGAGGCTCTAGGTTCGAGATTGGACTTCAGTACTGCGTACCATCCTCAGACCGATGGTCAATCTAAGAGGGTGATTTAGATACTAGAGGATATGCTTCAGAGTTGTGTGATTGATTTTCGAGGTAACTGAGAGGATTATCTATTGTTAGCTGAGTTTGCCTACAATAACAGTTTTCAGTCTAGCATCCAGATGGTACCTTACAAGGCTCTATATGGTCATAGGTGTCGTACTCTGCTATGCTAGAATGAGTTGGGTGAGCATTGCATTTTGGGTCCTGAGTTGGTTTCTGAGACCAAAAATAAGGTTAGACTATTTCGGGATTATCTAAAGGCAGTTTCTAATAGACAAAAATCTTATGCAGATCTGAAGATACGAGATATTGAGTATTTTATGGGTGATTTTGTGTTTCTTAAGGTTTCTCTTTGGAAGAAGGTTTTGAGATTCAGTCGTAAGGGTAAGTTGAGCCCTAGGTTCATTGGGCCGTATAGGATTTTGAAACATGTGGGACCGATTGCTTATTAGTTGGAGCTACCTCCTGAGTTAGACCAAATACATGATGTGTTTCACATTTAAATGTTAAGGCAGTATCAGCCTGACCCATCTCCCGTTGTATTTGTTGAAAAGATCAAGGTTAGACCAAATTTAACTTTTGAGGAAGAGCCGGTTCAGATTCTGGATCATGATGTTAAGGTTCTGAGGAGGAAGTTCATACCGTTAGTGAAGGTTCTGTGGCGGAATCATGGCATTGAGGAAGCCATATGGGAACCTGAGGATTCGATACGTCAACTGTATCCTCATTTGTTTTGATCAGGTAAATTTCAAGGTAGAAATTTCTTTTATAGGTAGAGTTGTAACGCCCTGATCTTCTTATTTTGTTATTGTAAGTATTTGACACAATTGTGTATCTGCTTCAATGGTTAAGTATTCTAGGTATGTGTGAAAGGTCCCAAGTTCAAGCCTTACCTTTAGCAAGATTTGTTATTTTTGGATTTAAGCATTATCTCTTTTCGGTGGGCTTATATTTAAATGTCTGTAATTTCATATCAATGAGCCTACTGGTTTGAGAGATAAGGGAGTGGGTGTGTTGGAGGTCTTGTGTTCGAATCTCTGCGTTAGCATAGGTATTTAATTTTGTTCGATTTTAGACAGAGTTTTGGTGGAATTAAAATGCTGTAGTGGTTGAGATTGAGGTGATAGTGGGAGGTTGAGGAATACCTAATTTAATTTAATTTATTTTATTTTATTTTTCCTAAATTTCTCTATGCGTTTTCTGACGTTCCTTCTTTCCCTTTTCTCTTCCTTGATTTTTCCTTCTCTTCTTCGATTCTTCGTGGTCCTTTGTTTCCTGTCGAATTTTCTCAGTTAATTATCGCTATTGCGTTCTTGTTCCGTGCTTCGACTAGTTTATGATCTTGTACAGCCTTTTACTTTTGGTTGGGGTCTAGTAATGTTGTTAGTCTTTGACGACTAAGTGATGAATTCCATGTTTAGAAGAAGCTGCTGGAGTGGGTAATCGCACTTCAACGACTTGAATCGAGGTTGTGGACATTTTGTAAGCGGTAAGTTAGTTTTGTGTTTTTGGGTTAAACGTATTTGACGTGCGATTTTGTTGCTAAAAAGTGTGCGATACTCTATTTTTAGGTTTCTAAAGGCTCGAGAGTGGTTTCGCATCGAATCGATATCAGGTGTGTACCCGAAACACTGAAAAACGAACACCGAAAAAAGCCAAAAAATCTTACTGTCGACGCCACACGAGCATGTGGTCGCCCGTGTGGTAAGCGGTATGGTCGACGGAGGCATGGCCGTGTGCAGCACAAGGCCGTGTGGTGGCTTCAGTGTGGCTGTGTAGGCCACACGGACTAGACTAATTTGGATGTGTGGGCCACACAGGCGTGTGGGCCCATACGAGCGTGACACACGGGCGCGTGGATTCTAAGGTCAGACCATATGGGCCACACAGGTAAGGCCAATATGGGCGTGTAGGCCCACACAAGAAAGTCACACGGGCATGTGGGCTCATAATTCTAAAATATTCTCTAGGGTCGCGCGGGTCATTTCGTTCGACTGTGGACCTACCATTGGGTCAGTAAGGGCTAATTAATCCCTTATTTGTATGCTACGAAATTCTTCCTGACTAATCTGATTAGGATACTAATATATGTCTGATTATATTGTTATATGTGTATCTGTTATTTGTATAAATCATGTTGAGCATGTTCAGTCTGATAATTTTGTATCTAATATCTACATTTGTTTGGGGGTGGGTTTTATATATATGTGGAGGAAGTGTTCTATATGGTGATCATCGCCTATATTCTGGCAGCTTGGCTGCATTATATCTGATACGTGTCATAACGACACAATGTGGTATGTAGGGATAGGTGAGTGTTTTTAACCCCACATGGTGTAATGGGATGGTCGGAGTTGGTGTGTAGAGGATGGGGGTAGGACTTTGTATATCTAAATCTATTATCTAATTTGTACATTTGTTTCTGTAACTGTATCTGGGGTGGGCATAAGCTCAATTCTGTATCTGATTGTCTAAAATGTTTCTGTATGTTTGCTTGTCTAATTCTACTGGGTTACACATTGAGTTTACGTAAACTCACATCTGTTTTTCTGTTCTGTCAGGTAATTCTCAGACTTAGGTGGATCGGTGTGGTGGAGACACATCGGTGACCACTATATCGTAAAACAGTTAAACTTAGTTCTTTTGGTTTATTTTAAATTTTAGACTTATTTGAAAGTTAAAATTTTTGAGGACTCTCTGAACTGTTTGGTTTTTAACTGGTTATTTTTGGATTGTTTGTCAATTTGATTGCTTTGGTAAAATTGTTTTATTAAAACGATGGCTTTTATGTAAACAACGGTTTTCCTAAAAACACGACTCTGTTTTCAAACTATAACGACTAAGGCTTTCGCTGTAATAAGTTTTGGTAAAGAAACTGACTAATTTGTGGTTTTTAGTAAATTTCAAAGATTGATGTTTTACCAAGTCAACACAGTTTCCAAAACCCATTTCTTGTGACATCATCAGATTCAGCCATAACGTCTAGGCCGGGTTTGGGGTGTTACAATTTAACATTATCTACACTCAGAATAAAATTAAATAAAGTAAAGTTCTTGGAGTACATACATTGTCTATTTAATCTCTTCACTTTCTCCTCAACTTTTTTCACTTCCATCTCCAATTTCTTGCTTCCAAGATGGTATTCTAACTCTCTAGTATCTTTACTTCACTTTTCCTTTTTGGTGACTATGAAAATTTTCAAAGAATTTGAAAGAAAAATTTGAGTTCATAGTAAATGACCAAATTGTATGAAAATGAAAACTTCTTTCCATCTATTTAAAGAGTGGCGTGAGAAGCATGGAAAGATGATAGTAATTTTCTACACTTTTCTTTAAAAAAATATCTCATACTAATTAATAAATTATTTAATTGTTAAATATCTTATAAATAATAAAATATTCAACCAATCATATTTCAACATTTTTCACATTTAATCATGTCATCATATAATTATCTAATTTGAGTAATAACCATTTTACCTCTTATTTTTCTTCAAAATTTTATTCATGAGTCACTACTCATTTCTGGTAAAATTGTAATTTTTAGTCTCTCGTAGTTCTTTCACTTATTCAATTTGGTCATTGTATCCCAATTTCGTATCTTAAAATGTAAAGCCCCAAAATTTTGGCATACGTGATTTGTTAGATTTTTTTGTAATTAAGTATCTATATTGGTGGTTAAGTGCCTTAATTTTGTGTCTGAGGTCTTGGGTTCAAGCCATACTCTTTTGGTAAATTTAATTAATTTTTGTTTCTAGGTCTATCTTTGTTCTTCGGGTTTAAGTATTATTTTCAGTCAATTTGTGTTAGAATGAGCCTGCTAGTTCAGTGGTAAGGCTTTAGTTTACTTTACGATCTTGTGTTTGAATTTCCACGTGAACATGTTGATAATATTTTTACTATTTTTGTTTTAGCTGGCCATGTGGTAGTTGTGGTCTATTTAAACTCTATTTGTGGAAAAAAAATCTGATTAATTATCAGAATTTTGAATTTGAATAAAGTTTGTTTTGTTTGTAAGAGATAAAATAAATAAAATATATTGTTTACACTTAAAAAAAAAACCAGATTGTTTTTATTTTATTTTATTTTTCTTTTCTTTTCTATTTTCTTTTATTTTGTTTTTCTCTTAACCCACGTTTTGGCTTTTGTTCCCCCACTGCATGCCGTTTTGCACATTCCCTGCTTGTGCAATCTATTTGTTTCTTTTTCAATTCAATTTTGTTCTCCTTCTAGCCTCTCACGTCTGTTCTTGTTCCTTTCGTTGCTGTTGGTGCTTTCAAATTCTTGCGTTCCATATTCCAATTTTGCAAGTATTTTTTTCAATCTATTTTGGGTTTATCGCTTTTACTCTATTTTGTTGTTGCAAGTGTTCGTTAAGCATGTGCATTGGTTGAATTTCGAGTTTGTGGTGCGAAGGATGTATTTTGGATTAACTAATTAATTCGGTTTGTTTTAGGGGACGTTCATAAGACAATTGGCAAATCCTCCAACGACCTAAATTTCGTATTATTGTTGTCCGTTAAGTGGTAAGGGTTTCGATGATGTTTTGGAAGGTTTTAGTTAGTCTTTTGTGAACAATGTTTGTTTAAATTTGCAAACTGTTACTGAGTTAGGTTGTGTTAACTGTTGGTTTAGGTGTAAAATTATCCGGTTGCGGAAATACATAAGAAATTATCCAGGTGTGTACCGAAAACACGAAAAAATAGTAGTCGTTGAAAGTCAAAAAATTTTACTGTCGACGCCACATGGCCGTGTGCTAGACAGTGTGTGATACACGGTCTAGGCTATTTGGGTCGTGTGAGCCCAAAAATTTGAAATCTTTCCTAAGGCCTCATACGTTGTTCCGATCGACTGTGGGCTTTCCGTATGTGTTTAAATGAGCTGTAAAAAATGAAATATGGCCAACTGTTTGCATGAATTCTGATATCTATTTGTATAACTAAAATGTCTCATGTTAGATTCAACCTTTGTATCTATTATGCTATGTTCAACCTTTGTATCTATTATGCTATGTGTTTATACTGTAAGCATGTATGATATATGCGATATTCTATATTTGCATCTAGGATGGGGCATATTAATATGTGGAGGAAGTGTTTCTGTAAAATGGTGACAGTTAGCCTAATGATTTGGCAGCTCAGCTGCAACTATTCTATAAAGTGTCCTAATGACACTAAGTGGTGTTTAGGGTTGGATGGGTGTTTTACACCCATTTGGTGTGTTGGAATGAACGAAGTTTGTGTGTAACAGTTGGGGTAGAATTATATGTCTATATTTGCTCCATTATAACTTTGTTTTTGATAAATCTGTTTGACATGCATTTAACTGTTTTAAGTTATTCATTATACACTGAGTTTAAAAAACTCACTTTCTGTTTGGCTGATATTTTCAAATAATCCTTAGACCTAGGCAGGTCGGTGCAAACTGGAGCTCGATTAATGTCATAATTTATTTGAATTGATTTATTTAAATTTTGGTATTTTGGTTTTGTAAATTTTTGGACTCTCTGGACTTTTTCGACTGTTTAGATTTTTAAACTTTATTTCTATATTTTGCTTTACTGCTCAAATGTTTTAGTTGATAAAATTCGCTTCTCTACAAAATTAAATGATTTCCATCAACGAACTGTGTTTCTTAAATATCGCTTTTTATGTAGTCTTCTGTTGCCAAAATTATTAGTGTTAGAAAATAAAAACAAAACAACGATTTTAGTAAATAGAACAAGAAGAAATGATTTTGAATAAAACCGAGATTTTGAAGGTTTATGATGATTTTACAGTTACTTAGAAACCAAATTTTTACTCATATTAAGTAACAAATTAAGATTTGGCCATAATGTTTAGGTCAGGTTTGGGGTGTAAAAAAAATTAAGTTATTTCACTTTTGATCTTTTAACTTTTTCTTATATTTACACTTTAACCCCTCAAATTCTAAATAATTGTGCTCGTGTCTCAAGACTTTTGACATCTTTACAATCTAGTCCCCTCTTTAAATTAACATGTCACAACATACTTTTATATCCATTTTTTTTTCTTTGGCATCACTTACCCTGTAAATCATATTTATATTTTATCATATTTAGATTTTACCTGTAAATCAATTATACACCATTTCAATTTTAACACTATGTTATAATATATTGATTTTAAGGGTGTTACATTTTTCAACCAAATTGTATAATTTTTGTTTCATTCCTTTATGATTTATAGTTTATGCGCTTAAGTCTTTAATACATACTTTTCCTTTAATTTGATTAATCCTTATTTCAAATTCAATTTATTTTTTAAATTTTTTATGCTTTTTAAATTATTAATGCCATATTGTATACTTAGTTAATTTGATTAAATTTTTTTTTATCAAATTTTATGTTGGATGCTATATTTGCTTATTTGTGCTGATATTTATTTTTTTGTGAATATACCTAAGAGGTCCCTTTATTTTAGGACATGATCAATTTAATCTCTTTACCATTAAATGGATAAATTTAACCCCTGTACTACTAAAAATAATCAAATAAGGTAAACTTGGAATAGAGTTAACAACACTCTAATATATTGTTAGACTTCAATCTTATATTCGGAATTTACATTTGTTTAATATTTATCTTTTTATTATGAAATTATCAATTCCAGTTAGATTTGATCATGAGCCGAACCAATACAAAATTTTAAAATTTAAGCCTTTGAGCTTGTATAAGTGACCTAGTGCATGATCAGGTCTAATGTCGTTAAAAGACTAATTACATTTTATCTATTTAAGAATATAAATAATAAAAACACACTACTATAAAATTTAGTATGATATATATATTGCAATATACATAACCAATTAAGGAAAGTTTCTTATGTGGATAGCTACATCTCGTGCTACATCTCGAAACATCTGTCCAATGTATGAATCTCATGTGTAAAATTTTTAATGTTGTCATATTATGTGGGTCTTCTTTAATTGCTTCTTGATTATCAAAATATCTATCGATTTTGCTAATAATGTGAAACTATTGCCAATTGAAAACCGTTTCCTTTTGTGTTCCTTTTTTAAATGAGAAGTTTATTAATAGAAATCACCCGATATAAAAAATGTCAAACACAATACTGTAAATGGAGACCAACTAGCAAAGCGAAATTAATTTATATAGGGTATTAGTAATTTAAGATTCATTTGTATTTTTCAAATGATAATTAAGTCCAAATGTAATTAATTTGGTTTTATTCGTTGATTTCGTCTTTATATTTTGAACAAACATATCGAATTGCAGACGACAAAATATAGGATCAATGAATCTTGACACTTCTAAAACCGCATAAAATTAATTATACAATAACCATGGTGCGATATTGGATGATTACATATTTTATACCCATGATACGATATTTAATTAATTATATTGTACATAATATTATTAATATTCATAAAAATTTTAAAAATATTAATCAAAAGGGTAAATGAAAACCCAAAGATATTTCAGAAACATTTAGTCTTTCGAAAATTAAAAAATATTATGTTATATTTTCAAATTTTTGGAAATACCGAGATGCTTGCGGTTTTGTCTCATAATCCTATACCAGAAGAAAGAAAGTCTGTGATACAGTTAGAAATTTGAGAGAACAAAACAACGAGAGAGGGAAGAAAAGAATGAAGAGAGAGCATAAGAGAGAAGAAAGAAATAGATTGAGGAACTGTTTGGTGAAATTCAAATCTACCTTCCAATCCTAATTGGTGGCTAAATAGGAAAATTATAGCTTAAATACAATTGTAACAATTCAGCTCCATACACACCGTTTCATTTAAACGACTCTTAGGCCGAAAACATATCGTTTTGTACCAAGCCACCCCTCCCCCACATTAAGAAGCCCGTTTCAAAATCCACTAAAACGCAACGTTTACAACTTAAACAAAATTAACGACACTTAACAGAAATTCAAAAATAGGTAACCGTTTTTTGTCCTTCGTATTTGTTCCATAACAATTGCTACCCTCTCGACCTAGATCCTTGTCCTCAAGGATAGAAAGCTAGAAATTTCTGTTGAAGCTCTTACAAGTTCTCCCAAGTTGAGTCTTCAGGAAAAAGTGTTGACCCACTCAGCTAAAACTTCAGTAGCAGCATGGTCCCGTTTTCTTACAATCCTTTTGATCAAGAATTCTCATTGGTTCCTTGCTGAGTGCTACATTAGTGCCAACCAAGGGCAGCACAGGAAAAGTAATAGCCTTACCAATATGTCTTTCGAGTTGTTACACTTGAAAAGTGTGATGAATTTGAGATCCTTGTTAAAGTTTGTGTGACCCGAATTTTGTCACTTGTTAAAGAAATAAAAATAGTGGTAAAATCAGGAGATCACAATACTTACAATAAAATTCAAATAACATACTCCAAAAAAACATTAACTCAACTCTTGTGATTGTTGCACTTGAAGAAAAAGAAGTGATCTATATATCTATTTCTTCAAACTACACTTTTTAACTTTCTGTAAACTGTTTTTCTTGATTCGATGAAGTCAAACTTCTATCACATCAAGACAAACTGAGTTAGATAATCTCTAAATCTATTATGGGAATAAATACATAGATTTGTTGCTGCTTGAGTTTTAGCTAGGTTGATATCGATTTTGTTGTCAGTGCAAGAGAATGTGGGCTCCAATGCACTGAAACATATTTATCTCCTTATTTAAGGGTTGAGAAGGGTTATATCTAATTCTAGGAATAGATTTTATCCAAAATTTTGGCTACTTAGAATGGTTCTTATTCACTAAAATTTAAATATGATAATTTAAGATACATACTCATGCTTGACACCAAGCTTGAAATTGAGTTGATAAAGGTAGCGATACTATTTTACTACAAAGTTTCACACTCCCTATTAAAATTCGAAGGTATTATGGAAATGGCAGTTAGAACAAAAGATCAAGTGGGTTAGCTTTGTACTAGTTTGATGAACTTCAAGAAAAGGAACACTAAACTTTCTACCTTTTACTAGTAAGAAAGATAAGAAAGTAGAAATAAAGGACCAAATCATACAAAAAGAAGTGGGAAACAAGGGTTGTGGTTAAGGTAATGAGAATGTGAGTAATTCCAAAAGTTATCAAATACCTTCCTATCCAGCATTAGATTTAACTTTTTCTTCTTTTTTAGTGTTTTCTGGATAACACTCATTGCTTCATTTCACTCCATAGAGTATCGTGTTTAGGGTTTCCATTGGCTGCATTTGGTTCTTTTAGCCCTACTAAGAAAAGCAACCCAAACCCTATATGCTTTTCCTTGATTTCGACAAGTTTAACAATCCAAGCCACCAAAGTGGGGGCAAATGAATGATCATTCATATTCTCCAAGAAAAAGTGAAAAAAAGAAAAGAAATGATATATAAATATTCTTCACTAAGAATTACTGACCTCATGCTTCACTCTCATTTCTTTTGTTTGTCATCAATTTTTCATCTTATTCTTGGTGTCACTCTATTTTCTTTGTTTTATTCTTAAAGAAGACTCCATATTAACGTGAGCAGAAAGACTTTTTCATGCTTTGGTGACGCTTCACGATAATAAAGTCAATTAAAGGAAGATCTAACTAAAAGTCACTAAAATATATCATATAGTACAATTATAGTTAGATCTTTAAAAAAATCTAGATCTAGCAAAATAACAAAAAAAAAAAACTTAGGATCTCAAACAATAATTTCATATTTATTAAATATATTTGAAATATATTGATATTCAAATGGAGAGTTCTAAACTCCAACCACTGCTTATATTCTCTGCTTCAGTTTAGCTCTAAGAAATAAATGGGAAAAAAAGGCCTAATGAAAGTTCTGGAATAAAAGAGAATAAACGCAAAATATTCCAAAAGTAAGAGTAGAAGAAAATGGATGACAACATAAAAGAAATAAGGCGAGTAATTTTTCCATATATAGTGCAATAGTAAAGGGAAATTTATTTACAAGGACTTCTGTGTTTTTGAATTATTTATATGGACCCTTTTGCAAATTGGAATTGCATATTTAATCCTTCAAGTTTAATATTGATTCTTAAGCATTATCTTAAAGGTTAAAAATTAAAATTAAAAAAATTGTTTTATTTTCATACTAATACCTTACATTTAAGATTACTAAAAAAATGTTCAACCGACTATTTTCACCCAAGGATTCACATGATTTTGCAACACCCTTATACCCGATCCCATTGTCGGGTCTGAGTACTCAAATATTACATTCGTTGCCAACGCAAAATTAGAGAAAATTGGTTCAATTATTGTCCCTAATTAAGTTAACCAAACAAATCATGGTTAATATAAAATTTTGGTTTCATTTCAAGTTTCAATCGAGCTTTCATTAGCACTATTTAACTTTTATCCACCGCTTAGGACTTGTTTACAAACATTTTCAACATTAGGGGCGTCACCGTGGCGTCAGATGGCCACGTTGCAACGTGCACTCATTTTTTCTCAATTTCTCCACGTTTTCAATTTTCTTTATATTCTAGTGTCACGGGCCAGAGTTCAAAGCCCGTGACCATCAAACCAAATGCATCCGATGGAGGTCTATTACGTAGATGGAGATCATTTGGCCCACGTGAGCTGGCCCGATTCAAGGAACTGTTGGAGAAGCCTGTCAGATTGAAGCCTGGTTGGCTCGATAGCGAAGATATGGCAACTTAGGCAACTATGGTAACTAATCTTTAAAGATAGAGGGAATCATATCTTGTAAGATTAGATAGGATTTGATATGGAAATATCTTGTAAATCCCTTAAATTAGGAGATATGGTTAATCTCGTCTGTCGATGTAATTGTATCTTGACCGTCGGTTTTGGGGGAGCTCAAGTATAAATAGAGAGCCTCCCCCTCATTTGTACTCACTCCATTCATTGTTTCATTATTCTTTGTGAATAAGAATAAAGAGCATTTACTCAAACACTTTGCGAGTGTCCCTTTCTGTTGTTCTTTTTAAGCTTCTTTTGGCATAAGTTTGCTTCCGCTATACGAGTTGGTACCTTGGAGGAGTTCTTAAGGAATACTCATTCGAGTAAAGGCTGACTTGGGCGAGTTTGGACGAGCAAATCGCCTAAGGCGGCACGGATTGTGAGACGAAAGGTCTAGCCCCGTGACACTAGTACCTACTTCCTATTCCACTTTTTACTTCATTCGTACAACTTATTGTCAACTATTAGCATCAAATATTCACACTAAAATACTATTTAACGCTTTATGCAATTTAATTACTATATTATGAAATTCACTATTATTTCTATTCTTCTATTTCCTATTTCAACACTATTTGATTCTCAATCAAATATATAAGATTGATACAACTATTAAAGTTATACAAATAATTCCATTAAGTCATTATATTGGCTTTTTTACTCAAATATTATAAAATAAAATAAAAAAATTTAAAAATGGTATCCCACCCCGATTAATTACGGAATGGGTTGTTTGGGGGTGGAAGGTGGAGCAAAGGCGACACCACCTATCTTTTCTAATAGTGACAAAAATCAGTTAACCAAAAAAAATATTATATTGATGGAGGATAACTAATAGGCGGCACCAAAATAACCCGTATAACCCAACACAACCCAAAAATTAGTGGTGTCTACCTGACAGGTGGCACCAAAGGAAGCAGTCTCACAAACCGCATACCTGTGCTTTGTATTTTTTTTTGTTCTTTATTTTTTTTAAATAGAAAATATTGATGTTTGTGATTAAATTTGTGTTACTGTTTCCTCTTTTTCTTCTTCATTGATTTTATAGGTTTTATATTGCTGACCTTTGATGCACTTTTAGTTTAGAAGGTAGTCCAATTTACTGGGTTTTGTTAACTCTTTTTATAGGTGAATTTTTGAATGATTGCAAGTTATCAAATTTTATAAAATTTCTTTTTAACCTTTGCAAGTTTACTAATTTCTTATATTGGAAATAGAAAATCAAAATGAAAATATAGAATAGATTCAGGTGATGATCGAGACTTTGGTGACGTCTCTCAGGTAGAAAATCAAAACAAAATCAATGAAGAAGAAAAAAGAGGAAACATTAACACTATTTTAATCACAAGAAACAATATTTTCTATTTTCAAAAAAAGAACAAAGAAAAATACAAAGCACAGGTATGTGGTTTGCGAGACTGCTTCCTTTGGTGCCGCCTGTTAGGTAGGCACTTTTGGTGCTGCTTGTTAGGTAGACACTACCAATTTTCGGGTAGTGTTGCGTTATACGGGTTATTTTGGTGCCACCTATTAGTTATCCTCCATCAATATAATTTTTTTTTGGTTAGCTGATTTTTGTCATTGTCAGAAAAAATGGGTGGTGCTGCCTTTGCACCACCCTCCACCCCCCAAACAACCCATTCCCGTAATTAATCGGGGTGGGATACCATTTTCAAATTTTTTATTTTATTTTATAATATTTGAGTAAAAAATCCCATTATATTACAATTAATCACATAATGTCTTAACAACTCATTTAACTATTCTTATGCATTAGTAATTCTATCACTTAAAATAATTTCTTAGCATCATACTCTTCTACTATTTTTCCTCCTCCGCTCCGTTTGGCATCCTTTGTGTATGCCTATTTATATGATAATTTATGGCTTTTAGTATTGTATGCCTATATGCATCATTAATATTAATTTTTACTAATAACATAATTTTAGCTAAACTATCCATTTGAGTCATAGTCACAAAATGATTTATATCTCAATCTACAGAATTCAAAATTTAGATCTGCTTTTTGTTTTTAAAACTAGACTCATGTAAGTTTTTTGTATAAAAAATTCAAAATTTCTACAGAAGCCAATAAATACAGTTTATTCTTCAAATCTTCCCCTATTCTGCTACTAGATACCAATGACCCCTCTTTGCTAAAAAATATTTATCTTTCAATACAAGTCTCATATTATATTTTTGTTTGTTTCCCTTTAAAATAAGCTCATTAACATTTTATTCATATAACTTTCATCACCTAAACATTTGTTTAAAATTTACTATTATTTTTCAAAGTTAGAAAAGGGGATCTCAAAATCATTCCGACCTTGTCTTACAAAAATTATTATATCTCATAATATAAAATTTCATTGATTACATCATTTCTTTTATATGAAACTAGGCTAAATAAGCTTTAATTCTGTATATGATTCAACTTCTAATTCGATTTCTGCAAAGTTTGGTGAATTTTCAAAGTTTAACTATTGATGCTGTCCAGAAAATGTTTTGGTGGTAATATTTATTTTTTCATTTTTTTTTTGAAAAGAAATTGAAAAAAAGTCTAATAACATCAAAGACTGAAGGCTAACGCTTGATTTAACAATAGGAGAAATGGCTAACACCTCCCTTGGGATCTCTTCAAACACTGTCAAATTTTGACCTGTATCAAAAGTCAATTTTGACATACAATCAACAATTACATTAGTCTCCCTCGGAATGTGTTGCATGACCCAATGTTCGACCTTCATTTAACTTTCATTTAACATACATTATCATTTTTCTTATGATTAATATTCAGTTTAATCCTTAAAACTCACATATCTTTTAACATATAGTTTGATTATAACTTATCTTATTTCAATTATATACATTTCATAACTTTACGATTTAGTCCCTAGCGTCATAAGAATTCATCATTTAATGCTATTTTGCTTTAATATCACATCGTAATCTATCCTCTAACACCTAACACACCATTTAAACTTTTCATCATAATACTTATTTAAGTTATAAATTTTTGAACACTTTATAATTTAGTAACCATTATCATAAATGCAAGTTAACTTGATAATTTCATCACACCATCACTTCTGATGTAATCATTATTTTATCACACTTTATCTATGTTCTCTTTTTAATATTCAATTCCACATAACTTTTTTTTTTACAATTTAGTTATTTTTCTACTACTTCAATGCACTAAATCAATTTCATACATAATATTTGAACATTCATAATTAATTCAACTATTTAACATTCTCTAGATAAAGATTAAAATTAAATAAAGTTCTTGATGTACATACATTATCTATTTAATCTCTTCACTTTCTCCTCAACTTCCTTCACTTCCAAGTCCAATTTCTTGCTTCCAAGATGGTATTCTAAGTCTCCAGTATCTTTACTTCACTTCTCCTTTTGGGTGACTATGAAAACTTTTAAAGAATTTGGGAGAAAAAAGTGGGTTCATAGTAAATAACCAAATTGTAAGAAAATGAAAATTTCTCTCTATCTATTTATAGAGTGATGTGAGAATCATGGAAGGATGAAAGTAATTCTTTATAATTTTCTTTAAAAATATCTCATATTAATTAATTAATTATTGTGTAATGTCCTAAAATATTTTTTTATGTTTCTGTAATTGTTTGACACAAATATCTGTCTGCTTAAGTAGTTAAGTGTTTTGGGTGTATGTGAGAGGTCCCAAGCTCAAGCCTTACTTTGGGTGAATTTTGGTATTTTTCTGATCCAAAGCAAGGAGAGTGCTTATAATTAGTTATTTGTAAAGCCATATTAAAAGGAGTTTGCTGGTTCAAGTCTAAGAGAGTTGGTGTGTTGAAGGTCTTGAGTTCAATTTCCTGCGTTGGCAAGGGCATTATTTTTGCTTGGTTCTCAGTTAGAGTTGTGCTTGAAATGGTTTCTAAGTAGTGGATTGGTAATGGGTTAGCGAGAGATAATTAAAGGATTTAGGGGTTATCAAATCTGATTTTTGCTTTCCCTTTTTCAAAAGTTTTCAATTTTCTTTCCCAAATTCTGACGTTCCATTCTTTTGCCACATCTTTGCCGATTTCCCCTTTGCTAATTTCTCTTTCTCTATTTTTCCCTTTTCATCTCTGTTACTTTCCAGTGCGTTGCTCGTTGTGTCTCGTTTCTGTCAGTGTTCTTCGTGTGTTCTGGTAAGTATGGATAATGTGATTATTATTTTGGTTTTAGTAAATCATTATTGAAGGGGGTTGTTTTATTTTATAAGAGGATTAAGGGGCTGAAGTTTTTCCCAAACGGTGTTGTGGTGCATGGAATTGCCATCGTTCGGTCAAAGGTGAGGATTTTTTATGGATAAAGGTTTGTCTGTCTCATTGAAGTTTCTATTAAGTGTCGATTTAAGTGACTGATTGGGGTTTTAATTTATCAATTTTAGGTTTCAGAAGACTCAGTAGTATTTTCGCTATGAAACAGTACCAGGTGTACACCCAAAACATAGAAAATGGGATTTGGCGAAAGTCAAAATTGCAATCTATCGATGCCACACGGGCGTGTAGTCGCACGTGTGGTAGGGCATGTGTAACAACATGGCCGTGTGGTCAATGAAGACACGACCGTGTGGTAGCCAGAGTGTGGCCATGTGGGCCACACAGGCTAAACCAAACTAAGAGTGTTGGCCCATACAAGAAGTCCACACGGGTGTGTGGGATCTGGGCCAAGCCGTGTGATCCACACGGGCAAGGCCAATCTGACCATGTAGGCCACAAGGGTATGTGGGCCCACATGGGCAAGTCACCCGGGTGTTTATCTGAATTTTTCCCTAAGGTTGCACAGGTCGTCCCAAACGACTATGGGCCTACTATAGGGTCGGTAAGGGCTAACTAAACCCTAACTTGTATGATTTGATTGGCTGATATTCTATACTGAGCATGATAGTACTGTACATGTCTAATTACTGATTTGTATGACTATCTGTGATCTGATTAATAGCATGTTGAGCATGTTAAATTGCATAACTATTTATGTTGCTGTTACTGTTATTGGGGTGGGATAATGTATATTAGAGGAAGTGTTCTGAAAGGCAGTTTATGTCTATTATCTAGCAGCATGGTTGCATTATGTCTGTTATATCCCGCATCAGTACAACATGATGTGTAGGGCTGGGTGGGTGTTTTAAACTCCACATGGTGTGTAGGGATGGTCGGAGATGGTGCATAGAGGATGGTGGTATGATATCTGATTTCTGATTCTGATTTGCATATCTGTATCTGTATCTATAATAAGCTTAAGCTCGAATCTGTATCTGACTGGTTCTAATTTTATGGTTGTGTGCATGCTTAATTTTATGCGGTTACACACTGAGTTTGCATAAACTCACTCTTTTCTGTTTATTCTGTATAGGTAATCCACATTATTAGGAGGTGCTGCAGAGCCCCTCCGCGACCACCTATTCGAACTGATTATAATTACGATTTAATTTTTATATTCTATTTTATTCTAGTTTTTATGTAATTCGAACTTTACGGACTATTTTTTTTTAATTTGGGTTAGGCTGCGATTTTATGATTTTATAACTACAAAATGAAATATAACTCAGATTTTACCAAAAGTAAAGGTTTTCTAAAATCTTGAATGGTTTTCTAAACACAACGATATTTAAAGCTTTGGTTACAAATACATCTTACCTCTAAGTGATTAAATGAATGAGAGCTTTGAAATTGATAATAACGATAAGGGCTAATAAACTGGTATGGTTTTAACTTAATGACACCGTTTTCAAAATCTTATCATGTGACTTCTTTAGTTCAACCATAACGTCTAGGTCAGGTTTAGGGTGTTGCATTTAGTTATATCAGAGCCAAGTTGCAAAACTCATCTGTGAATTTTGGGTTCCAAAATTTGGCTTTAAAGAATTGGTTTTCAAATGATTTTAAACACTCTAATTAAGAACGTGCTACACTGAGTCTCTTGCGCCGATTTTGTAAATTTTCTGAAACTTAGATAAATTATTTTGAAATATTATAGATAGTTACTTTGAAAATACTATTAGTTAGTACTCTCTGAAACTGTAGTGAAACATTTAGAGACTGAAACATCCGAAATATTCTGAACTTCTAAAACTTTCTACATAAAACATTTGTTTATAAAAATTGAAATTGATGCATAAAATTCTTAATGTAGATAAAACTTTGGAATTACAATAAGCGCACGATGTATCCGTGGACGTGGTACTCGAGGCCGAGGTAGAGACCATATGGGGGCTCAAGCTGAGTCCTCATCTCTGGGTAACATGCCAAATCTGGACACTAGTGAGACACTTGTGTCACCTACTACTGAGACTGGGTTTCAAAGTTATCTGGCTGGGGACGATGCACTTTTCCAAGCCATGCTGAGGATATTAGAGAGGGTCGCTGGGCCCAATATAGATCTGGGGGCCGAGGGTCAGTAACTGAATGGCTCCGGTCTAATAGAGTTGAGTTATTTAGGGGTGTCACAAAAGTCACCCCTAACGTGATCGAGTATTGGTTGGAGGCCACCGAGAGAATTATGGATGATTTGGACTGTACCCCTGAGCAGAAATTAAAGGGTGCAGTTTCCTTGCTTCGCGACAAAGCATACCAGTGGTGGTTAACGGTTAAGGAGGGCACACAGCCTGATCGCCTGACTTAGGAACTCTTTAAGACTGTATTCCAGAGCAAGTATGTGAGAGCTAGCTACGTAGATGGTCGCCGGTGTAAGTTTCTGAATCTCATGCAAGGTGATCGATCTGTCACCGAGTATGAGGTCGAATTTCTAAGGCTAAGCTGCTATGCTCGAGGTATGGTGGCATCGGAATATGAGAGGTGTGCTCGTTCCGAGGATAGGCTGAGAGATAATTTGAAAGTTTTGATAGCTCCACAGAGGGAGCGCGAGTTTTCTATTCTGGTTGAGAAGGCGAAGATCACCGAAGATGTTAAGTACGCGGAACGACAAAATAGAGATAGGGAAAGAGGTAAGAACAAGAGGGATTTAGAGCCCTCGAGTTCTATGTAGAGGCCTAAGAAAAAGGCTAGGTCTGATAGGCCAGTTAGAGTAGGGGCTCCTGTTGCTTCAGCTGGGTTGCAGCCATGTGGTGATTGTGGTAAGCACTATTCGGGCGAGTGTTGGAGGAGGATTGGGCTCTATTTGAGGTGTGGATCTTTAGAGCATCGTATTAGAGACTGTCCATAGTGGGCAGATTAGATGTAAGCTCCGGGTTCTGTGCAGCCTCAAAAGGTAGTTCAGCAGCCACAGAAGGGCCGTGGACAGGCTAGAGGTGGTAATGCTTTGGGTCGTGGACAGAGAGCACCGCGCAGAGGTGCTGGTCAGACTTAGGCGAGGCAGCCTGTACTTGTTAATGCTGCTCGACGCCGAGGGGACAAAGATGCTCCTGATGTTATCACTGGTACGTTCCTTATAGTTTATGTGCCTTATATTGCTTTGATAGATATAGGTTCTATTCATTCCTATGTAGCTAGTATCGTATCTAAAACCCTGAGAATTACTATTGAGAGCACTAGTGAGGTTACTGTACTGAGTCCATCGGGGCAGTCTGTTCAGGTTAGTAAACTTTATAGATAAGTTCTGTTAGAAATGCAAGGGGAGATATTTCTGGCAGATCTAATGAAGCTACCGTTCGGGGAATTTGATTTAATTCTGGGTATGGACTGGTTGGTTGAGCACCGAGTTAGCTTGGACTGCGTATCTAAAAGAGTCGTTCTGAGGGCCAATGACAATATGGAGGTAGTTGTGATTGGTGAGCATCAAGATTACTTTTCTAATGTAATTTCTGCTCTTATGGCTGAGAAACTGGTTCAAAAAGGGTGTGAGGTGTACTTGGCTTATGTTAGTGGTTCTGATTCTGGGAACTTGTCTATTGGGAATATCAGAACTCTAAGGGATTTTTCTAATGTTTTTCTGAAGAGTTGTGAGGTTTACCTCTGAATTGAGAGGTTGAGTTTGGGATTGAGCTTCTTCCGGGTACACCTTCGGTGTCTATCACTCCCTATCGTATGGCACCGAAGGAGCTTACTAAGCTTAAGGCTCAAATGCAAGAGCTTCTGGACCGTGGTTTCATCTGTCCTAGCGTGTCTCCGTAGGGAGCACCAATACTGTTTGTTAAGAAGAAGGATGGGACTATAAGGGTGTGCATCAACTATTAGCAGTTAAACAAGTTGACTGTGAAGAATAAGTATTCGCTTCCGAGGATCGATGACCTATTTGATCAGTTTCGAGGGGCTTCTGTGTTCTCTAAGATTGATTTTCGATCAAGGTATCATCAGTTGAGGGTTAAGGAGGCTGATGTACATAAGACTGTATTTAGGACTTGTTATGGGCATTACGAGTTCCTAGTTATTCCTTTTGGTTTGACGAATGCACCGTCTGCATTCATGGATCCGATGAACCCCTATATGGAGTAGTTCATCGTGGTATTCTAAGATTGTGGATGTGCATGATGAGTATCTTAGAGTGATACTTTAAATTCTCCGAGGAAAACAACTCCACGCTAAGTTGAGTAAGTGCGAGTTCTGGTTGCGCGAGGTAACCTTCTTAGGGCATATGGTTGCTGTTGAGGGTATTCGTGTAGATCTGAGGAAGATTGAGGTTATATTGGATTGGAAACAACCTAAGAATGTGTCTAAGATCCGCAGATTTTTGGGCTTGGCGGGTTATTATTAGTGATTTGTTAAGGGATTCTCTCTGATTGCAACTTCCTTAACTAAGCTTCTGCGTAAGGGTGTGCAATTTTTCTAGACTGATACATAGCAATCGAGCTTTAAGAAGCTCAAGTCTGTTCTGACTCAGGCTCCTGTTCTGATATAGCCTAAACCCTGTAAGGAGTTTTTAGTGTATAGTGATGCATCACACGTCGGTTTGGGGTGCATTTTGACACAGGATGATAAGGTTGTGGCTTATGCGTCCCGTCAGCTTAAGACACACAAGGAAAACTATCCGACGCATGATCTCGATTTGGTGGTCTTTACTTTAAAAATCTGGAGGCATTATCTGTATGTGAAAGATGTATCATCTACACTGATCACAAAAGCCTTAAGTATCTCCTTACTCATAAGGAGTTAAATCTCAGGCAGCGGTGGTGGATTGAGTTGCTTAAAGATTATGACTGCACCATTGAGTACCATTCTGGTAAGGGCAATGTGGTGGCTGATACTCTCAGTCGAAGAGCGATGTCTGATTTGAGGGTGATGTTTGCTCACCTTAGTTTTTTTGACAATGGGAGTCTGTTGGCTGAGTTGCAAGTTAAGACGACTTGGATAGATCAGATTTGAGATTGACAATTAGTGGATGAGACTCTAGGTGTGCGGTTCCGTCAGGTGGAGAGTGGTACTTCCTCTAATTTTAGGTTAAATAATAATGGTGTGTTGTGCTTTTGAGGACAGATCTATGTGCCAAATGATTCTGATATGAGACAGTCAATTTTTAGAGAGGCGCATAGTAGCCTTTATGCTATCCATCCCTATGGTAATAAGATGTATTGGGATCTCCATAAATTGTACTGGTGGCTGTGTTTGAAGCACGAGGTTACTGATTTTGTGGCTCGTTGCCTAATGTGTCAGCAAGTTAAGGCTGAGCATTAGTTGGCTTCAAGTTTGCTACAACTCGTTAAGATTCCTTTATGGAAATGGGAGCGCGTAACAATGGACTTTGTTAGTGGGTGTCAATTGTTAGTAGGTTTCCCTTGACACCCACTAAAAAGGATTCTGTTTAGGTCATTATGGATTGATTGACCAAGTCTGGTCACTTTGTTCTGGTTCGGACTGATTATTCTTCGCAGAAGTTAGCGAAGCTATACATCTCTAAGATAGTTCGATTTCATGGGGTTCCTATTTTGATTATCTTTAATAGGGATCCTCACTTCAAGTCTTTGTTTTGGTAAAAATTATATGAGGCTCCGGGTTCAAGATTGGACTTCAGTACTATGTACCATCCTCAAACCGATGGTCAATCTAAGAGGGTGATTTCGATACAAGAGGATATGCTTCGGAGTTGTGTGATAGATTTCTGAGGTAATTGGAAGGATTATCTGCCACTAGCTGAGTTCGCCTACAATAACAGCTTCTAGTCTAGCATTCAGATAGCACCTTACGAGGCTCTGTATGATCGTAAGTGCCGTACACCTCTATGTTGGACTGAGTTGGGCAAACGTCAGGTTTTCGGTCCTGAGTTGGTTTCTAAGACTGAGGATAAGATTAGATTAATTCAAGATCGTCTAAAAGCGGCTTTTGATATATAGAAATCATATGTAGATCTAGAGAGGCGTGAGATTGAGTATTCTGTGAGGGACTTTGTATTTCTTAATGTCTCTCCGTGGAAGAAGGCTCTAAGGTTCGATCGTGAGGGCAAGCGGAGCCCTAGGTTTATTGGACCGTACCGAATTCTAAAGCGTGTAGGACCAGTTGCTTATCAGTTGGTGTTATCCCCTAAACTGGACCGTATTCATGACGTGTTTCACGTCTCAATGTTGAGGCAGTACCTTTCTAATCCATCCCATGTTGTCTCAGTTGAGGAGATCGAGGTTAGGTCGGACTTGACTTCTGAGGAGGAGCCGGTTCAGATTCTATATTGCGATGTTAAGGTTTTTCAGAAAAAAGTTCATTCAATTAGTGAAGGTGCTGTAGCAGAATCATAGCACTGAGGAGGCCACGTAAGAACCAAAGGACTCTATGTGTCAGCAATATCGTCATCTATTCTGATCAGGTAAATTTCGAGGTTGAAATTTCTTTTAAAGGGTAGAGTTGTAACGCCTCAAAATATTTGTTTATGTTTCTATAATTGTTTGACACAAATATCTGTCTACTTTAGTGGTTAACTGTTCTGGATGTGTGTGAGGTCCCAAGTTCAAGCCTTACCTTGGGTAAATTTTGGTATTTTTCTGATCCAAGCCTTACACTTAAGGAGCGAGCTTATAATTAGTTATTTGTAAAGCCATATCAGAAGAAGTTTGCTGGTTCAAGTGGCAAGGGAGTTAGTGTGTTGGAGGTCTTGAGTTCGATTCCTTGTGATGCAAGGGCATTGTTTTTGCTCGGTTCTCAGTTAAAGTTGTGTTGGAAATGGTTTTTGAATAGTAGATTGGTAGTGGGTAAGGGATTTAGGGGTTATCAAATCTGATTTTTATTTTCCCTTTTTCAAAATTTTTTGGTTTTCTTCCTAAATTCTGACGTTCCATTCTTTTCCCACCTCTCTGTCGATTTCGCCTTTGCTAATTTCTCATTCTCTATTTCTCCCTTTTCGTCTCTATTACTTTCCTGTGCGTTGCTCGATGTGTCTCGTTTCTGTCAGTGTTCCTCATGCATTCTGGTAAGTATGGATAATGTGATTATTATTTTGGTTTCAGTAAATCGTTAGTGAAGGGGATTGTTTTATGTTAGGAGAGGATTAAGGGGCTGAAGTTTTTCCCAAACAGTGTTGTAGTGAGTGGAATCACCATTGTTTGGTCGAAGGTAAGGATTTTTTATAGGTAAAATTTTGTCTGTCTTGTTGAAGTTTCAGCTAAGTGTCGATTTAAGTGACTGATTGGGGTTTTAATTTATCAATTTTAGGTTTCAGAAAACTCGAGAGTATTTTTGCTGCGAAATAGTACCAGGTGTACATCTGTAATACCGAAAAATGGGATTCGACGAAAGCCAAAATTACAATCTGTCGACACCACACAGGCGTGTGATTGCCCGTGTTGTAAGCCGTGTGTGACAACACAGCCGTGTGGTCGACAAAGACATGACCGTACGCAGCACACGACCATGTGGTAGCCGGAGTGTGGCCATGTGGGCCACACGGGTGTGTGGGCCACACGGACGTGTGGGCCCATATGAGTAGTCCACATGGGTGTGTGGGTTCTACGGCCAAGCCGTGTAATCCACATAGGCAAGGCCAATCTGGGCGTTTGCGCCACATGGGCGTGTGGGCCAACATGGGCAAGTGACCCGGGCATGTAGACCCATTCCTAGGGTTGCACAGGTATTCCCAAACGACTGTGGGCCTACTGTAGGGTTGGTAAAGGCTAACTAAACCCTAACCTGTATGATCTGATTAATTGATATTCTTTACTGAGCATGATAGTACTGTGCATGTCTGATTTCTGATCTGTATGAATATCTGTGATCTGATTAATAGCATGTTGAGCATGTTAAATTGCATAACTATTTCTATTTCTGTTACTGTTATTAGGGTGGGATGATGTATATTGGAGGAAGTGTTCTGAAAGGCGATTTATGCCTATTATCTGGCAGCATGGTTGCATTATGTCTGTTATGTGCCGCATCGGTACAACATGGTGTGTAGGGCTGGGTGGGTGTTTTAAACCCCACATGGTGTGTAGGGATGGTCGAAGATGGTATGTAGAGGATGGGGTAGGATATCTGATTTATGATTCTAATTGGCTTACACATTAAGATTACGTAAACTCACTCTTTTTTGTTTATTCTGTACAAGTAATCCACAGTCTTAGGCGGATCGGTGCTGCGGAGCCCCTTGGTGACCACATGTTCGAACTAATTATAGTTATGATTTAATTTTTATATTTTGGTTTATTCTGGTTTTTATGTAATTCAGACTTTACAGACTGTTTTTTTTTTTAATTTGGGTTAGGCTGCGAATTTATGATTTTATAACTGCAAAACGCGATATAACTCAGATTTTACCAAAAGCAAGGATTTTTAAAATCTTGAACGGTTTTCTAAACACAACGATTTTTAAAGCTTCCGCTACAAATACATCTTACCTCTAAAAGATTAAATGAATGAGAGCTTTGAAATTGATAATAGCAATAAGGGCTAATGAACTGGTATGGTTTTCAAAATCCTATCATGTGATACCCCAAATTTAGTCATAACGTCTAGGTCGAGTTTAGGGTGTTACATATTAAATATTTTATAAATAATAAAATATTCAACCAATCATATTTCAACATTTTCACATTTAATCGTATAATTATCTAATTTGATTAATAACCATTTTACCCCTCAGTTTTCTTCAACATTTCATTCTTGAGTCACTACTCATTTTTGGTAAAATTACGATTTAGTCTCTCATAATTCTTCCACTTATTCTATTTGGTGCTTGTATTCCAATTTCATAAATTAAATAATTGGGCTATTTCACTTTTGTCCTTTAAATTATCTCATATTTACACTTTATCCTCTCAAATTCTAAATAATTGTGCTCATGTCTCAAGACTTTTGACATCTTTACAATCTAGTCCCCTCCTTAAATTAACATGTCACAACAAACTTCTTAATTCAATTTTTTTTCTTTGGCATCACTTACCCTTCTCTTTTATCATATTTATATTTTTACTTGTAAATCAATTATACACCATTTCAATTTTAACACTATGTTTTCTACCAAATTGTATAATTTCTGTTTCATTCCTTTACAGTAGAGTTTATGCACTTAACTCTTTAATATATACTTTTCCTTTAATTTGATTTAGTCCTTATTTGAAATTTAATTTAATTTTTAAATTTTTATGCTTTTTAAATTATTAATGCCATCTTGTATATTTAATTAATTTGATTCATTTATTTTATTTTATTTTTATCAAATTTTGTGTTCGATACCATATTTTCTTTTTTGTGTTGGTATTTATTTTTTACTAAATGTACCTAAGAGGTCCTCTATTATGGGACATGATCAATTTAGTCTCTCTATTATTAAATGGATCAATTTAACCTCAGTACTATTAAAAATAATCAAATAAGGTAAAATTAGAATAGAGTTAACAACACTTTAATATATCGTTAGACTTCAATCTTATATTCTGAATTTAAAATTGTTTAACCTTTATCTTTTTATTATGAAATTGCCAATATGGGTTGAGCCAAATTCGGGCCAAACCAATACAAAATTTTAAAATTTAAGCCTTCAAGCCTGTACGAGTGGCCCAGCCCATGATCAGGTCTAATCCCGTTAAGAGATTAATAACATTTTATCTATTTAAGAATATAAATAATAAAAACACACTGGTATAAAATTTAGTATGATATATATATATATAACCAACTAAGGAAAGTTTCTTATGTGGATAGCTACATCTCGTGACATTTGACCCAATGTGTGAATCTCATGTGTAAAACTTTTAATGTTGCCATATTATGTGGGTTTTTTTTTTAAATTGCTTCTTGATCGGTTTTACTAATAATGTGAAACTATTTCCAATTGAAGACCCTTTAATTTTGTGTTAATTTTGTAAATGAAAAGTTTATTAAGAGAAATCACCCTATATATAAAATGTCAAACACAATACTATAAATGGAGACCAACTAGCAAAGCAAAATTAATTTATATAGGATATTAGTAATTTAAGATTCATTAGTATTTTTCAAATTATTATTAAGTACAAATATAATTAATTTGGTTATATTTTTGATTTGGTATTCATATTTTGAACAAACATATCAAATTACAGACAACAAAATATTGGATCAATGAATCTTGACACTTCTAAAACCATATAAACTTAATTATACAATAACCATGGTAGGATATTGGATGATTACATATTTTATACCCATGATACATTATTTAATTAATTATATGGTACATAATATTATTAATATTCAAGAAAGTAAGAAAAAAGTAATCAAAGAGTAAATGAAAAACCCAATGATATTTCAAAAACATTCGGTCTTTGAAAAATTAAAAAAATATGATGTTATATTTTCAAATTTTAGAAACATTCGGTCTTTGGAAAATGTCTCATACTCCTATACTGGAAGAAGGAAAGTCTGTGATACGGTTAGAAATTTGAGTGAAGAAAATAACTAGAGAGGGAAGAAATGAATGCGGGAAAAAGCACGAGAGAAAAGAAAGAAACAGATTGAGAAACTGATTGGTCGAAATAATCCCCATATTTAGGAGTTGAGAAGGGTTATATCTAATTCTAAAAATTATATATATATAGATTTCATCCAAAATTTTGGCTAACTACAATGAATCTTCATTATTCACTAAAATTATTTATGCTAATACAAGATGCTTACTCATACTCGACACCAAGCTTGAAAATGATCTGATAAAGGTAGCGACACTATTTTACTACAAAGTTTCACACTTCCTATTCAGATCTAAAGGTATTATGGAAATGGTATTTAGAACAAAAGCTCAAGTGGATCAAATTTGATACTTGTTTGATGAACGTTAAAGAAAGGAAAACTAAACTTTCTACCTTTTTCTAGTAAGAAAGATAACAAAGTAGGCATAAAGGACAAAATCATACAAAAAGAAGTGGAAAACAAGGGTTGTGGTTAACGCAATGGGAGTGTAAGTAACTCGAAAAGTTATCAAATACCTTCCTATCCAACATGAAATTTAACCTTTTTTTTTTGTGTGTGTGTTTTCTAGCTAACACTCATGGCTTCATTTCACTCCGTAGAGTATCAATTTCAGGGTTTCCATTGGCTACATTTGGTCCTTTTAGCCCCACTAAGAAAAGCAACCCAAACCCTAGATTCTTTTGTTTGATTTCGACAAGTTTAACAATCCAAGCCACGAAAGTGAGGGCACATGAATGAGCATCCATATTCTCCAAGAAAAAGTGAAAAAAGAAAAGAAATGATATATAAATATTCTTCACTAAGAATAAGTGACCTCATGTTTCACTCTCATTTCTTTTGTTTGTCATCACTTTTTCATCTCCTTGGTGTTACTCTGTTTTCTTTGTTTCATTCCTTTTTGTTTTAAAAAAGTACTAATAGTGGGAAGTTGGAAGTTTTATAGTGTATGTAATTTGTATTTTGAAATATTTGTATTTAATATGTATTTTAGATAAATTTAGATAGGAGTGTTGAATCATGATTGTCAAATTTAAAAAAGAAGACCATCATACATAAATTCAAAATTTATTTTTGTTTTTGTATTTTTAATTGTGGATTAAGGAGCACATGAATTGCAAACTCATCCAATTTGAGCTTGCTCATCGAACTAAAGTTTTTCATGTTTTAACCTTTCCACGTGAGGGTGCGTATTCAACATTACTATTGGATCGGCTGGGGTCCCTTTATTCCAATGAAAAAAGCATCCATAACTTAGATTCGCTGTGAAAAATGGTATACAATCGAAAGTCATTAAATGTTTAAAACAACAAAAAGGCACACTGGAATGATAGTGAAGAAAGTTATGAAAAACCATACCATCAAAGCAACTCTAGATGATACAAGCAGTGTATTACAACAGGGAGGAATGCATGTTTTCATAAAGCATATATGAAGAAAAAAATCTATTATTTTTAATAACAATAGATGTTTGGAACCTTAAAGAAGACTCCATATTAACGTGAACATGAAAGACTTTTTCATGCTCCGGTGATGCTTCACAATAATAAAGTCAATTAAAGGAAGATCTTACCCAAAGCCATTAAAATATATCATATAGTACAATTATAGTCAAATCTTTTAAAAAATCCAGATCTAGCAAAATAACAAAAAAAAAACTTAAGATCTCAAACAATAGTTTCATATTAAAATCATTAAAAGAACGTTCAACCCACTATTTTCACCCAAGGATTCACGTCATTTTGCAACACCCCTATATCCAATCCGTTTGTCAGGTCAAAGTATCGTAATGTTATATTCGTTGTTGACGCACCTTTAGAAAAAATCGGTTCAATTATTGTCCCTAATTAAGTTAACCAAACAAATCGTGGTTAGTATAAAATTTTAGTTTCATTTCGAGTTTCAATTGAGCTTTCGTTAGCTCCATTTAAGTTTTATCCTCCACTTAAGACCTGTTTACAAACATTTTCAACATTAGGGACGTCGTTGCAGCATCAGATGGCCACATCGCAATGTGCACTTTGTTTTTCTCAATTTCTCCAAGTTTTCAATTTTCTTTATACTCTAGTACCTACTTCTTATTCCACTTTTTACTTCATTCATATAACTTATTCTCAAGTCTTAGTAGCTACCTCGGGGGAGGGATGAGAGTAGTGTTATTTAGTTTTATGAGGGTAGCTGCCTATTGCAGGAGTTCCTGACGTTCACACTAAAATACTATTTAACAATTTATGCAATTTAATTATTAAATTATGAAATTCACTATTATTTCTATGCTTCTATTTCCTATTTCAACACTATTTGATTCTCAATCAAATTTATAAGATTGAGACAACTATTAAAGTTATACAAATAATTTCGTTAAGTCATTATATTACAATTATTCACTTAATGTCTTAACAACACATTTAACTATTTTTATGCATTAGTAATTTTATCACTTAAAAATAATTTCTTAGCATCATACTCTTCTACTATTTTTATTCCTCTCCATTCCACATCCTTTATGCATGCATATTTATACGATAATTTATGGATTTTAGTATTGTATGCCTATATGCAACATTACAATCAATTTTTACTAATTACATAATTTTAGCAAATTTGTCCACTTGAGTATCAGTTACTAAATTATTTATATCTCAATCTAAAAAAATTGAAAATAAGATCAACTTTTTTTAAAAAAAAAAACTAGACTGATATATGTTTTTACTATAAAAAATTCAAAATTTCTACATAAGCCAATAAATACAGTTTATTCTTCAAATCTTCCCTTGTTCTGCTACTAGGCAACAATGACCGCTATTCACTAAAAAATATTTATCTTTCAATACAAGTCTCATATTATATTTTGGTTTGTTTCCCTTGAAACTAGAATTACTAATATTTTATTCATATAAATTTCAACACCTAAACATTTGTTTACTATTTATTATTATTTTTCAAAATTAGAATAGAGGATCTCAAAATCATTCGGGCATTACCTTACCAAAATTATTATATCTTCTAATCTACAATTTCATTGATTACACCGTTTCCTCTATGTGAAACTAGGCACAATAATTTTTAATTCTATATATGATTCAACTTCTAATTCAATTTCTATAATGTTTGGTGATTTTTCAAAGTTGAACTACTTGTGATGTCCATAAACTGTTTTGGTGGTAATATTTATTTTTTTCATTTTTTTTGGTGAAAAGAAACAAAATTGAAAGCAGACTAATTACATCGAAGACTGAAGGCTAGCAATTGCTTTCACAATAGGAGAAATTTCTAACACCTCCATTGGGATCTCTTCAAACACCGTTAGATTAAAAGTCATTTTTCCATACAATCAACAATTACATTAGTCTCTCTGGGACTATGTTGCATGACTCAATGTCCGATCGTCATTTAAATTTCATTTAACATACATAATCATTAAGTTTTTTTTATTATTAATTTTCAATTTAATCCTTAAAACTCAAATATCTTTAACAGATAGTTTTATCATAACTTATCTTATTTCAATCATATACATTTCATAAGTTTACAATTCAGTCCCTAGCATCATGAGAATTCATCATTTAATGTAATTTCACTTCAATATCACATTGTAATTTATCCTGCAACACCTAACACATCATTTAAACTTTTCATCATAATACTTTATTTAAGTTATAAACTTTTGTACACTTTATAATTCAGTCATTGTTATCATAAATGCAAGTTAACTTGGTAATTTCATCACACCACCACTTCTAATGTAATCATTATTTCATCACATTTTATCTATGTTCTCTCTTTAATATTCATTTCCACATAACTTATTTTATTTAATTTACAATTTAGTCCTTTTTCTACCATTTCAGTGCAGTAATTCAATTTCATACATAATGTTTGAACATTCATAATTAATTCAACTATTTAACATTCTCTACACTAAGACTAAAATTAAATAAAGTAAAGTTCATGAAGTACATACCTTGTTTCTTTAATCTCTTCACTTTCTCCTCAACTTTTTTCATTTCCAACTCCAATTTCTTGCTTCCAAGATGGTATTCTAATTCTCTAATATCTTTGCTTCACTTCTCCTTCTGGGTTACTATGAAAGCTTTCAAAGAACTATTGATTAAAACTTCTCTCCATCTATTTATAGAGTGACATGAGAAGCATGGAAGGATGGAATTAATTTTCTACAATTTTCTTTAAAAATATCTGATACTAATTAATTAATTAATTATTAAATATCTTATAAATAATAAAATTCAACCAATCATATTTCAACATTTTCACATTTAATCATTTCATCATATAATTGACTAATTTGATTAATAACCATTTTACCCCTCATTTTTCTTCAAAATTTCATTCATGCGTCACTACTCATTTTTGGTAAAATTACAATTTAGTCTCTCGTAGTTCTTCTACTTATTCAATTTGATCATTGTATCCCAATATCATATCTTAAAACTTATTCAATTTGATCATTGTATCCCAATTTCATATCTAAGATAATTGGGCTATTTCACTTTTGAACCTATAAATTTTCTCATATTTACACGTTAGCTCCTCAAATTCTAAATAATTGTGCTCGTGTCTCAAGTCTTTTGACATCTTTCCAATCTAGTCCCTTCCTTAAATTAACATGTCACAACATACTTCTTAATTCAAGTTTTTTTCATTGGCATCACTTCCCCTTCTCTTTTATTATATTTATATTTTACCTGTAAATCAATTATACACCATTTCAATTTTAACACTATGTTATAATATATTGATTTTAGGAGTGTTCCATTTTTCTTCCAAATTGTATAATTTTTGTTTCACTCCTTTACACTTTACAGTGTATGTGCTTAAGTCTTTAATTCATACTTTTACTTTAATTTGATTTAGTCCTTCTTTCAAATTTAATTTATTTTTTAAAATTTTTATGCTTTTTAAATTATTAATGTCTTATTGTATACTTAATTAATTTGATTTATTTATTTTATCAAAGTTTATGTTCGATGCTATATTTTCTTATTTGTGTTGATATTTATTTTTTGGTGAATTTACCTGAGAGGTCCATCTATTTTGGGACATGATCAATTTAGTCTCTCTACTATTAAATGGATCAATTCAACCCTTGTACTATTAAAAATAATAAAATAATGTAAATTTGGATTAGAATTAACAACACTTTAATATACTGTCAAACTTCAATCTTATATTCGGAATTTAAATTTGTTTAATCTTTATGTTTTTATTATGAAATTATCAATCCCACTTAGACTTGATCATGGGCCGAGCCCGGTTCGGGCTGAGCCAATACAAAGTTTTAAACATTTTATCAATTTAAGAATATAAATAATAAAAACACACTGGTATTAAAATTAGTATAGGGTTTTTCAACCTTTAAATAGATGTAGTCGAAACTCCTCTTGTACTATTCGTTTTTCAACATTAGTGAATTTTTTCTTCTTTGCCCATGGTGTTTACCCGCAAGGGTTTCCACATGAAATCTTTATGTTCTTATTTTTCTTCCTTTGCGATCATTCTATTTTTTACACCTTAAAATTCCGTCTAGTAGTTTCGAAGGTAATTTAGGGATTTTAGCTAAAAATAAGTTTGGAAAATTTGAAGCATGGTAAACTCGAAATGTCTTTGTTTATGGCTTTTTTAAAAATTAAATCAATTTATGAAAATAATGTAGAAAAGACTTCCAATTTTAGAAAGAGAATTGTTTTGTAGAAGGGTTAGTTTAAGTGTAGTTTTTAAGCAAATATACTAACTTTTAAAATTAGCCTATTTTCCCCCCTTTTAACCTACTTTTGAAGTTAAAAAAGCAAGAAGGGAAATGTTCTTCATCTTTTTTCTTATGCCACCCATTAGAAAGAAAAAATCCAAACCTTTATCTGTCAATTTCAATAATCTAAATTCCAATCCCTGTTTTTTCAATCATCTTCCTAGTATTAAGACCCCTTTTGAAAGCCAAGAAGAGTACAAAAAACACCCTTAATTTCCTTAAAATTCAACTTGTGGGTTTTTCAGATTTTCAATCAAACACTCGTTTTCCCCTCAAGCAAGGTAATGTTTCAATTTTCTAATAGTTTTTTTATTGAACTCTAGCTATTTAGATCAAGTTTTCATCTATTGAATTAAAGGTTTTGTGTAAACGCCAAAATTTGGGGCGTTAATGGTGAAATTTGGGATTTTGAACGAAAACGATATTTAAAAATGTTTTTTAACTTGTTTTGATGTGGTTAGAAGGTTTCTGAACTTTCCCTAAAGTTTTGTTAAAGAATTTTAAGGTTTTATTGAGTTATCGTGAAAATTGTAATTGTATGTCGAAATTTTTGAACCATGAATTTGTATAGTTTTGAGTAGTTTGAACATTGTGAATTGTTCTTAGATACATAATTAGGAGATTGGAATTAGTTTTATGCAATGGGAATGGACAGGTGTTGAGATTTTTGTATTTTGGCTGAACTAGTTGAGATTTCAGTTTCAAGAGAATCTAGCTTAGGCTTGCATTTATGGTTGATTTAGGTGGGTCTATGGCTGAATATTAATTATTATTTTTTTGTGCTTAATTTTGGTGAAGATTCAAAATTCTTGGAGCCTTCAACGAGTAAGGAAAAAGGAAAGGAAAAGCTAGTTTAAGCTTCCAGTTACTAGGCGGAAGTGCAAACGGTGAGTGTTTGGAGCCACTACTTGTAGAAACAATTCATAATGTTAATCGAGAGGTTAGGAATAGCTTAAACCCTATCATAAGTTCCGAGTGTAAGCTTTCTTATACCCCTCATTGAATTTGCAAAGTATGTGATTGTGTGAAGTGGATTGAGTATTAAGTTGTGATAATATGACATGTGATATATATTGTGATAGCTCTTATGACTGTGTTAGTTGTGGACATATTAAACATGCCCAATGATAGTGATGATGTTGTTTAGCGATATAAATGTGTAGTGAAAGTGTGCAGAAAATGGTAACTACATATGTGTTGAATTTTGGAATGTGATACTGATGTGACAGGTAAAGCAAGTGAATATTGGTATGTGGTATGTGATAATCTAATTTTTAATGCATTCATATGTGAATGGATATGTGATGGCTTAATGAGCATAGTTGTTCCACTTAAAGTGCAATTAAATGTGAATCTGATAAGTATTTGTGTACAAATTGTGATGTGAATTGATGTTTATGAACAGAGATTAAGTGCATAAGAACAATAATTATATGTATGTATTTGCAGATATTTTGGCTTTGTGATCTTGTGAAACCGTTGGATATAGTTGTCATGCCATAGGATTATGCATACTCACCCTTGTGTTTTGTGATTTGGGTATTGAGGCCCCGGGACAAATTGAAGGGATAAGGGAATGTCGAGCCAAGCTCTATTCATCGGTTTATGTTG